>NC_137044.1:16771551-16884051 GCF_032717465.1 Coenobita brevimanus
TCAATATGTCAACCATAGTCACCATCACTGTCTTCTTTGTCATTCACTGTATCCACTACCGCTACCATCAACATTACTACCACTGTCAAGGTCATCACCATAACAATCACTATCAACATCACCATTACCGTCACTACTATCACCTACACAAGTACTACGTCCACCACCATCATCACCACCACTACAAATATCTTCGTCACTAATATCACAAACACCACAACATACACGTATACCTCCAGATCCACCCCACAAATAGCACCACTGCCACCACCACAAATACCAGCACCACCATCACAAGCACCACACATATCATCATCATCATCATCATCATCATCACCACCACCATCCCGTCAAATCATCAGGGTAACTAAGTGGGTCTGTCTTTACCCGACGAAACTGGGCCAATCACACAGGTAAAATATTAAGCCGTTACTGTACGAAATGTTGTCAGACAGGAATGAATCTCCTTGGTACACAGGGTCTAGTGAGATATTCTACTGCTGGTACACTCGCTCCAAAAAATACTGGTGGACCATACGAGTTAAATATTATGACACACGGATCAAAGTATACGAGAGTATGCGGTTCTTTCCTGGCACACGTTGGCAGCCTAAACAGATGGTAATCAGCCAATACCTGTAGCCCGTACAATATGAAGGAAATGATCATGTATTGTGGGTCACAAAAGTATCGGTGCACAATATGCGTGAAACATTTGGGACCACAGAACGACGGTCACTGAAATATTAGTGTCTGACCTACCACACGCTGGTAGCCCTGATGTCAGGAGGTGTCATATATCTCCAACTATCAATATCCTCTTGCAAACATATATCAACATACATTGTTCATACACAATGAGACGTTGATAGTTGATCGAATGTTTTCGGTTGGCATCGGACCCCCTGTGCACCAATACTTTTGTGAGCCATGGTACATTATAACATACACATGCATTAACAGTCTGTTAATTCCGCATGGTCGCATAATTCCGGATGCCAGTGAACCCAAGTACACCGATAGATTTTGAGTTAGTGTAGGCTGCCTAACTTAATCGACCCTCCAACTCTGAATACTGTCGTTCATCACCTGAACAGAAAGTGATCTTAGTCAGGTTATTAAAAAAAAAAAAAAAAAAAAAAAAAAAAAAAAAACACGGCCTAATGTCAGTCTGCATGGGGCTCTTGTCATGAATGTTGCAATCGTTGACCAAATAGTTGGGACTAGGCACACCCTTCAAGTGGTAACAGCTTATCCCTGCAATAGGACGTTTTATTTTTTTTAATTCTTGTCCTCTCCAGACGACTTCACTCAGTTTAGGGCAACCTTTTCTAACGGGAGTAGTTACATGCAGTCTTCAGTAACACCACTTGTAAAGGTCCTTCCGAAAAAAAAAAAAAAAAAAAAAGTCACTGATCTTTGTCACTGAGTTATCTTGATTGCCTATTCGAAGCAAACTCTTACATTCCCCACGAGTACTGTTGTTCTGTAAATGTGTTTTGATCAAGTATAATTGGAATTAAATGTGTAACCAGTCAGGGACGTGGGACTATTTTTACCGGGGCTGTGGGTCGCCAGGCACACGAGAAAGACAAGTGCTTATTTTGTTGTCCTTGCTTAAACACCTTCAGTTCAATGACATATTTTTATTCTCTTCTTGATGCCATCAGAATATTTTATTAAACCAGTTTTATCCAACCCTAATAACGAAGGTGTTTATTTAATTCTACAACTATCCCTGCCAAGTCAAAAAGTTTCTCCTAAGCTGCATAGTACCATCCCTAAGTAAAAAAAAATTAAGTTCATCACCCGCACCCACCGAAATTTTTACTTAAGCCTTCGACTAACTGCTCTCAAAATCGATTTCCTTCACTCTTGTCTGGCCTTCATCCTTTCCAGCCACCTTAATCGGATCAAAACGCTGACCCTCTCCTCCGACCCTTCCATCAAGTTTGGTCCCAGTAAAAAAAAAAAAAAACATCTGCTTCACATAGACACACTGGTCGAACTTTGACGTTGCTCTGTGACTCTGACCTTTGATATTCTCAAAATAGATTCCCTTCATTCTTGCCTAACTCTCAGGCCTTCCACCAAGTTTAGTCAAAACTGGATAAAAACTTCTCAAGCTGACCTACTTAGGTCAAGCTTTCACCTAGCCCTGTGACCTTGAACTGACATTCCTTGACTTACTCTCAAGCCTTCCGCTGTCTGATCAAATTCTGATTAAAGCCAAGTAAATTTCTTCACACACACACACACACACACACACACACACACACACACACACACACACACACACACACACACACACACACACACACAAGCACGCACTCACACAAACATATATTCATGCACACACACACACACACACACACACACACACACACACACACACACACACACACACACACACACACACACACACACACACACACACACACACGCACGCGTACACACGCAAGCACGCGCACGTGCACACGCACACACAAGCGCGCGCTGACAGAGAGAGAGAGAGACAGAGTGTGTGTGTGTGTGTGTGTGTGTGTGTGTGTGTGTGTGTGTGTGTGTGTGTGTGTGAGAGAGAGAGACACACACCGCACCAAGCAAGACCCCACTTTGACTTTCACAAACGTGTAGGCTAAAAAAAATAAAAATAAAAAAGTGTTCACAGGTCTATCCATACCAGTTAATTATACAGGCTCAGGTACACACATAACAAATACATTTCCTTTTTGAAACTGTATACAAAATTATCAGTAAAATCATAATGGGAAAAATCATGATCCTTTACCTTAAACAGACTTAGTAAAACAATAAACTTTACCTTGGGTGATGGGCGTAGACATGGTGCACCGTCATGGAGTTTTATGACTGGTATTATGGGTCACGATTTTCTGCCATGTGTGTATAATTTAGGAAAAAGGGTTCATACACAGAAGCACAGTTTTAACTCTCAATCCAACCGCTCAAACTGGAATGAACACACTGGTCGGCGCGTGTGGATGGTCTGTTTCATGTTGGGTTCGGTAGGAGGGAGTTGCTTGCATGAACAGGCACGGTGATGTGCACAAAATGATATCGCAGAAGCTCAAGTGATATCTTTAAGAACAGTTGGTTGCTTAAACCTGCAACACATGACGCCGAGATCCGCATCAGAGAGCGGTGACATCACCTCGTCACCTTGTCAGAATGAGACTGAGGAAACCCGCCCACCAGGACTGAAGCACAAATCGAGACTGAACAAACCAACTGCGCAGGGCACGAAATCAAGTACGAACCCTTACGCAAAATAAAGATAGGTTTGCTTCGAACGGGCAGCCAAGTGAACCCTGTGGTGATGATCCACAATTAACGTAACTAATCAAAAGAGGCGAGCACCCAAACACTATGAGGGTAAACTACCAGGGCTTAACTCATTTGGCCAGGGATGCACTTTTCTTCATACTCGTCCCTGTTTACCCACCAGTACAAATGACGACCTGGGTGTAACACTGACTACTGCGGAACGTATTCTGAGAGCAAACTGACACTTAGAATAATTGACTGTCTGCCTAAATGACCCCCACGCAAGCAATGGGCACTAATTCAAGCCCCTCAGTACGATGACGCCGCTTTTCTACGAGTATTTTTATTCTTGCTACTTCCGAACGATTTTATTCAGTCCACACTTCAGCCGATAAGATGGCCAGAAGGAGGTGTAAGCTGAATTCAGAATCACCCGCGCTAATCCACTTACTCATTTTGTCAGGAATGCACTCTTTTTTTTTTATTTCTCAGTAACCCATTTTCACTCTCGAATACGTTCACTCACTTTGACTCATTCGTTTCTTTAATTCTTAAGTCTCTCACTCATTCATTTTCTCCAGCTCGTTTACAAATTTTCCCTCATTCATTTACTCATTTACCCTCGTTCACTCATAATCCCACTCATTTTCTTTCATTCAATCACTTTCAACCTACACATTTTCTCATTCTCCCAATAACTGTCTTTATCATTATTTTTCTTCGTCATGTTATTTTCCCTCTCCATTCACTGTCATTCATTTACTTACTCTTGCCTTTATCATGGTTTCTCTCACTCACCCATTTAACCCTATAAGCAATTTTCTCTTTGACTTCCGCGACACTTTTTGCTTCAGCTTTATCTCCCTTTTCTTTTCTCTGTGTTGTTTTCCTTAATAATTATAAAAAAAAAAAAAAAAAAAAATATGATGTATTATTAACTCATCAAACCATTGCATCAACCTCCAGAGGGACCTCGAGTCCTTGCCATGCTGTGCAAATGGTTAGAGGAATGGCAAATGGTATCTAATGTATGAACTGTAAAGCACGTACAGTATGCATGCCTATAAAGCACAGTCAGTAATTAATAATAATAATAATAATAATAATAATAATAAATTTTGTGTGTGTGTGTGTGTGTGTGTGTGTGTGTGTGTGTGTGTGTGTGTGTGTGTGTGTGTGTGTGTGAAAGCTCTAGGATTCTGTTAATCAAAAGGAAGAACTCAAGACTGGAAAGATAATGTTACTGTAAAGAAAAACTGAAAATAAATGCAATAACCACCATCCATTAATTTTTAAATATCTGGAAGCACTGCGTTCAGAGACTGGAGGTCGTAGACAAAGGGAAATACAGACAGGGGATGACGGTGCAGATGGCGAGCTTCCTATATGAAGAACGTAGAGAAACGGTTACCTTTTGTATTAAGTAGAGAGTTGGACAAAATAAAGGTGAGAGTGCATTGTCTGAAACCATTCTGAAGAACAATGACCGCTGAAATAGTGCTGGTAGAGGAAAGGTTGCACCAACACAAAAGTTGCAGGGAGTCACGAGAAGAAGACTTAGAAAGGTGAAAAGCCTTTGGCTTCACCTTGTTTAAAAGGCCTGTATGTACAAAGAAGCATAAAAGAAAGCAAACAGCAACAGACTTAATGGTCCTAACAAGGATGTTTGTTATAGACGGCTATGACTATGATACCTACTTTTATTAGTTTAAGCGATGGATATCAAAGCATGAATGGTTAGTTTCCCCAAGACACGGTAGTTGTATTCCACACAGGGGCAAATAAGGTGCCTGTACAAATTCATGCAACAACTGCGCTGGATAAAAGAAAGTAAGGAGTCGGTTCAGCAGACCCGCCTCGGAAATGGCTTTTGAAGCAGTGTGATCTTTTCATGTTAGGTCACGAGGGAGAAAGAAGCCTCTAGTATTTCATGAGATGGCGAATGACTGAGATCTAGGTGGCTGGAGATTAAAGAAAATTCTTGTGGAAGATTTTGGAGAGCTGAAGATGGAAGAAATGAGGTTTTGATACTTTAACAACAATGAAGTTTCCTGTGTAGTAGTTTGGCACAACATAATAGTCAGATATCAATGAGATTCAGCGACCTGAAACGCAAAGAAGATTGCCTTTGTGTACGAAATAAAGCTAACGAAGTGTGGCTAATACAAAGTACATTAATACCATCGGCACAGAAAGTGTGTAGCGATAAACGGGGTACACGGAGATTGAAAGACTAAATGTGAAAACACTATAAAACAATGCAGTAACAGAAGAATATGGGCAAAAGATAGGATATAGGGTCAATGAATTAGAAATAAATGGGTATAGAATATTTGTGGAGAGCATGCAAAGTGTCTGATTTAGAGTGGTAAATTGTGTGGTACTGCAAGGGTGTCAGTCAGTATGTAAGAAACAGCATACTCGGATGTGGAAAAATATAAACACGAAGAGACAAAGAAAAAGTCGACGAGTGGATGCAATATATATTCTGATGGAAGGAAGAGTGAATATACTGAGTGCAAGATCTGAACTGTGATCAAGAGAAGGAAAAAGAAAGAAAAAGTTAGGAAGAAAAAAATGCTAACTTTTCTGGAAATACGAACGTGTTTTGGAAAGAAAGGTGATAACGCAGGAATAAATGTTGAAAAAAGTGATAATGTAGGGGATGAAAATTGAAAAAAAGCTAACAGTTTAATATGGAAATGATGGAAATACTATTCTACAATTATGATGGCTTGGAATAGCAGGAACACTTGTGACTAACGGAAGTACAGCGTTGCCACCATAACATTATACCGAGCCAGGTCACCCCTCGTCATCCCTGGCCGCAACCGTCAGAATAGCACTGGTATGTAGGGCCAAACTGAAAGTACTGCACTCAATAATATACAGTTCCGTAATTCTAGCCATATTCCCATAATTTTTCACCACCCCTTATACAATTGATATTCAGCTTGTTTGTCTATTAAAATTCCAAACCTTGATTAACGTTTCTTTTTTTAGTTCAACTGACACTCCGAGTTTGATCCAGATTGATGTCCTCTTTGGGGGTGTTTTGGCCAGTTTCGTGCTGCAGCGACGGCCTTGTTGTGAAATGTGGCCGTCAGGGTGCGGAAAGCCTTGCACATAAACACTTAGATTTAGTTTTATTGGTCGGTGTGTGAGTATGTATGAATGTGTGTGTATGAGAGAGAGAGAGAGAGAGAGAGAGAGAGAGAGAGAGAGAGAGAGAGAGATATGGGTGTTCTGATTACTACTGTACTCTGTCGCAAGTCGAGATAAAGCTATCGAGTTTCTGGGAAGGTAAGCATCTTCGCGTGCACCGCAGGTAAAGATGCATGCTTTCTTTAATGTGTAGTTATGCTCGTCATCATGTGTGTGTATGAGAGAGAGAGAGAGAGAGAGAGAGAGAGAGAGAGAGAGAGAGAGAGATGGGTGTTCTGATTACAACTGTACTCTGTCGCAAGTCGAGATACAGCTAGCATCTTGGCGTGCACCGCAGGTAAAGATGAATGCTTTCTTTAATGTGTAGTTATGCTCGTCATCACAATTAGCTTGCTCTGCACTGCTCGTCATAGCCAGTCTGTATTTCCTCTTTCTCCACCCACCAAGCACGACCAAGACTGCTTTAGAGTTGTTTTGGGAAGTTATGAAGATCGAAATTTGTTTGGTACGCCTCCATAGCAAAGTGGGAGACGTCCGCAGCGTGACCTGGGTATATGAAGATCACGGTAGAGAAACAAGCAAAATCCTGGAGACGAAAATGAGGCCAATGCACGAATAATAAAGATGAGAAAGTACCGAGAGTAAAATAACTGAACGATGGATATAGCGAAGTATGTTTGGAGCTACACACGACATGAGTTGCACCCTTTGTCCAGCATGAATGGCCTACATCCAACTGACATTTCCAAGCAGAGATTTACGTGGATCGTTTGGCCTGTGAAGTGAAACCGAGAATTTTGAAGGTTAGAATGGTGAGTGTATGCATGTATGATTCACTGTATTGGATGTTATGTAAGGTCACCAATTTCCTTATGATGATGATGATGATGATGATAGTGATGATGATGAGAGTAACAGCATATTCAAAGTGATGCAACAACTCGATCTGGCTTTACGGTCCGGCCACACTTGGATTACGCGGTGTGTGTTACGCGGTGTGTGTGTGTGTGTGTGTGTGTGTGTGTGTGTGTGTGTGTGTGTGTGTGTGTGTGTGTGTGTGTGTGTGTGTGTGTGTGTGTGTGTGTTTGTTACCCAATATCTTGTTAAGCAGGACGGAGTAGTGGGCGAGGATGAGCCTCTCGCTTTGCTGTCCTTATGACAACCCTCAGTCTTAGCTAATTAGCCTCCTTTTATATATGTATATCTTATAAACTCCATTGGAAGACATACAACAACATTACCAAACATGAATTTCCATCAACTGTGTGTCCCAGGAAATCTGTCAAATTTCGAGAAGCGGTCTGCTGGTCAGAATGACTAGTGACCGTAAGAATAAGGCAAGGACAACACGGTGAAGGAAGACCCTTGATATGCAACCGTCAAGAAATTGTCAGATAAATTCCTGCATGGTGATAGCCTTGAAGACGGACTGATCACGGAAACCAAATATCACCACTGCTGAGGTCACTGGCAGGTCCATGATGGATTAACTCGTATAATCTAACGACGCAGTATTTATTTTATTCTTTACCTTCTGACGATTTTATTCGCTTTAGGACTGATTTTTCGAACTGGAGACTCTATACATACCTTTTTTAATCCCTTCGCTACATAACGTCTCCACTGGACGGAAACCAATCTATTTTAGGCACCAATAATAACTTCTGACCTCCTCTGACTGAGTGGTAAAATGTGAGGAGGACGACTGACCACCAAGTACACATGTCACAAGTATCGTACAGGACATGATGCAGTATAGAGACATGTTGGCCACAAAAATGTGTCACCCGGTTTGGTCCCAGAACCACTGAACAGGGACTACAGATGGATGATACAGTTTCGTCCGTCACAGTCTGTATCCACAAGGTACACACCTGGCCAAGTTTCCGGTCAGATTTTTAATTCTTGGTGAGATTTGCATCCACCATTCACTCCCAGACCGCAAAAAAATAATAATAATAAAAAAAAAAAAAAAATCCAAGCAAGAAAACACACCGACCTCGTATGCCAAAGGTCAATACAAACCGGAAGGGTAATGGGAAGCCTTTCCTGGCATGCTGCAGGGATAATGATGATAGACAGTTAGTAAAAATGCCGTGTCATAGCTGGGAAATATTACTGCACCCTGTCAAAGCGTTTATTTGGCGTTATCAACAACAGCTCCGTGAGGGTCTGTGGCTCCATCATGACACTATCCCACTACACAAATTTATGTCGTTTCTCGCTGGTCCTAAAGGGCAACTTATCCCTAGGATCGAAAAGTGACCCGCTCTCGCCTAACACTATACACAGGGGTATGTGTGAGAGGCATTAGGAGTGGAGGGTGAAAAATGCATGAGGAAAAGCTGTTCTGTTGTAGTGGCAGTAGTTGTGGTGCACGTAAATGTTGTGAAGGTAATACAGGTTTGGTTAGGGCTGGCACAGCGACATACGGTACCCCATGAAAGATCAAACAACCGTGGTTTACATCACCCCACCTCTTGTGTACATGAAGTGATGGTGGTGATGATAATGATGATGCGCTTGTCTGATCACTTTACTCAGCGAAGTGACGAGATGACAATATAATCAGAAATCGGTATTCAACAGCAGAACAGTGATCCTGGCTATCTCAATTCCCTCCCTTGCGTTTCTTTGCCCATATCCCCGGTCTTCCCCACCTGTGCCTTCCCTCTGGTAATGGTATGTGAGGCGTGGACACAGCTGGGGCGGCAGGGTGGTGATGGGAGGGGGAGGGGATGGGGAGGCATGCTAAGTGTTCACGTCATCAGGGTGGGAAACAATGGACGGGCGTCACCACCACCACCTGTGCCCATCCTCACACCAGCCATACTTACACTAAGCTTCCTTTGCCTATCTTAAAATGAATTTGTACTACACTTACATTCTGGACGTATTTATATGTTATTAGCCGGTTTATTGCAGGAGCGGAGCCTCGACTAAGAAGATCTGAGGTATTTATGGCCATATTAGTTCATGACGGCTTTGTGAAGAGGTTTGCGTAACTGCAGAACCAGCTCTGGCGGACTGTTACCTAGGTGGGGCCCCAAACCGACACCCTACATTCTCAAGGCCGACAACCAACCCGTCCGGTCGCTTGTTAACGTCCGATGTGATCTGACTTTGCAGTGTATCATTTTTTGAGGCAGCTTCGGAACAGAATTAATTAGCTGAACCTCCAGATTCCTAAACACCTTCAGTACGATGATCTTTTTCTCATTTTAGTCAGGCAAACATCAAACTATTAAGGTTCTGAAGGACGTCTAGTGGCGACGGGGTGATTGAAAGCTATATCTGATCCTCCTTCGTTCAAAAAACATCTTATGAGCAATTAAAATACACTGGAAGCAGCAAGAACAAGCTTTAAAAATGTCTACGGAATGGAGGTCTTAAAATCCTCTGTCCCATGTATTCTGAGGAAATGATGTGTGTTTTCCTACTTGTGATCCAATTTGAATATCTCACCACACACACGAGCCACTTGCCGCGCCTCTGATGTGTTGTGGGATGGCGTAACGAGTGGCTGCAATGGCGACAAAGATGTTTACTTAAAGGTTGTTATCATCGTATTTCTCGCTGATGGTACGCGGCCGTCAGGAAAGGGGGAGTGGTAAGTGCGGGGGAGGAGTGGGGGAGTGGCAAGGGTGGTGATGAGGGTGGTTGTGGTGGTGGAAAGGGAGTGGTAAAGGTGATGGGGAATGGTGGTGGTGGTGATGGTACTTGTGATGATGAGGGTGGTTGTGGTGATGGAACAGGGAGGTGCGGTGGTGGTGGTGGTAAGGACAGTTGTGGTGGTGGAAAGGGGGAGTGATAAGAATGGAAAGGAGCAGAGATGGGTGTGGTACTGTTGGTGGTAAGGGTGGCTGTGGTGGTGGAATAGAAGTGTGGTAAGGATGGTGGAGAAGAGAGGTGGCTGCGCGCGCGCGCACGTGTGTGTGTGTGTGTGTGTGTGTGTGTGTGTGTGTGTGTGTGTGTGTGTGTGTGTGTGTGTGTGTGTGTGTGTGTGTGTGTGTGTGTGTGTGTGTGTGTGTGTGTGTGTGTGTGTGTGTACCTTGACTGCCTATGACCTTAGTGGAAGAAGACAGCGCAAAAAACATGCCTTCGAGTTTATGCTGACTTGCTGACCCCAGTGAGCAGTACCTCCCTCCCATCGGTGAAAACCAGGCCAAACCTACCATTTCCCTGCCAAACACACAGCACTGGGTGAGCAGGTGGGTAGCAATGGGTTTATAGGGTGGTGTTTGCTGTGCTTTCACCAGTCCAGTACACTACTTGCTGTTTTGGATATCGCCACTGGACCACATTTTCCTTATGTTAACCTTCCCAGTCGACCTAAAACAGTCATCTTCACAGGGTATACTCTCCCTGTCATTCCCCACCACCACCCACCACCGTCTTATAGCTAAGCCACCCTTATCCCCCAACCAGTCAATGTGAAAAAGTGTTTAAATGTATACAGCAGAAACCAGAGTCTAGACATGAATAATAATCTGCACATGATTTCGTATACCTGACCAGAAACAAAAACAGCTGAACAGTAGCAATCTAACGACTTAAAATGACATAAAAAGTCCTGAAGTCAATTAATGGAAAATCAACTGGACCTACACTGCGTCAGGTTTGTCTAAGGAAATACAAGGTAGCCTACATTTTCAAGTTATAAGAGTAATTAAATCGCTTCACACTGACAAAGAATGCTCACAATTACTGCATTCAAGGTGCAGATTCTCAAGTTTGGTGAGGGTGAGGGTAAGGATGCAAGGAGAGGGTGAGGGAGCAAGGAAAGGGTGAGGGTGAGGGTGCAAGGAGAGGGTGAGAGAGCAAGGAAAGGGTGAGGGTGAGGGCGAGGGAGGAAGGCGGAAGCAGGCCGTCCGTGTTGACTTTACACTTGATGACTTGATAACGCTGGCTCGTGTGTACCTTACTGGGTGTCAGGTGGTGGCCGGAATCCTCTCACCCACACCCTCCTGTACACCCATACCTTCACCCTTACCCCCACCCTAGCTCATATCCTCTTGCTCACTCTTATCTTCATCCAAATCCTTACCTTCCCCCTCAGCTTCACTCCCTGCCTCACCATCCACATCCACATCTTCATCCCAACCACATCCACACCATGATAAACACCAATACCTTGACCCTCTCTCTCCTTTTCCTTCCCCTCCCCATCCACACACCTTCACATCTTACATCCTGACCCCATCCACATCACCATCATACCCTGGATCATAACCATGACTCTCACCATCATCATCAGCATCATCCTCACCTCTATGGGCAGGTATAGAATGGTAGTTATGACCGAGTGTTATTATAATTTGCAGTGAGTTATGCCTGTCATGAGGTAGTAAACTTCAACTACCGGGTCTGTGGCACCTGGAAATGTGTGGATATTGATAATGACTATTGTTTACCCGGATGAATTCTTCCTGAACTGAGACTTTGCTTCCCTCACGCTGTGTAATGGAAATGAGGCTCGCTTACCTGAGAGTTTATAGAGGAAAAATATATACGGTACAGTTCATGGCCCATACTTACAGCCGCGAGACAAATATAATTATACTATGGTGGTCACGCACGCATCCAGGCATGTATACGTATGTGTGTGATATACTGTACATGCATACAGTGTGCGTGCGTGGTCAGCGTGTTTGCATGTGTGTGTGTGTGTGTGTGTGTGTGTGTGTGTGTGTGTGTGTGTGTGTGTGTGTGTGTGTGTGTGTGTGTGTGTGTGTGTGTGTGTGTGTGTGTGTGTGTGTGTGTGTGTGTGTGTGTG
The DNA here is from genome assembly GCF_032717465.1 of Coenobita brevimanus. NCBI lineage: Eukaryota > Metazoa > Arthropoda > Malacostraca > Decapoda > Coenobitidae > Coenobita > Coenobita brevimanus. The sequence goes on from NC_137044.1 coordinate 16,783,778, forward strand.
TGTGTGTGCCAGTAACCCAGTGAGCGCACCAGGATACACGTGAAACCTGAGATAAGGCTGGCATCCGGGACCCGCCTCAAGGGTAAGTATCCCGTAAGTAGGTGAGAGGAGTGGTAAGAAGGCCGTAAGTAGGTGAGCACGCTAGTTAGTAGGTGAGGTGTAAGTAAGAGGAAGGTGGGGAACTACGTCGGTGGTGGCTGTAAGTAGGTAGGGATGTTGGTAAGTAGATCAGCGTGTTAGCAGGCGGGGTGTTGGTAAGTAGGCTGGAATGTTAGTAGGAAGGGGGTGTTGGTAAGGAGGTGGGAGTGTTAGTAAGTGGGGTGCTGTTTAGTAGGTGGGGTGTTGGTAGTTGGGGGGGTTGGTAAGTAGGTGGGAGTGGGTAAGCAGGCAGGGAGTGTTGGCAGGTAGGTGGGAGATGTTGGTAAGCAGGAAGGGTGTTGGTAAATGTGTGTGGTGGTAGAGAAAGGGGATAGTATGTGGCTGGGATGTTGGCACGAAGCTGGAGTGGAAATGCAATAGCGTGTTGGTCAGTAAGTGGGTGTGTAAGTAGGTAGGGTGCTGGGAAGTAGGTGAGTAGACAGGCAGATTGGTGGGTAAGTAGGTGGGTAAGTAGGTAAGTAGATATGAAAGACCAAAAAAACAAAATCTTTCTCCTTGACCCTGTGACCGCTTTTTTTTTCTTTTTTTTTTTTTTTTTTTGTTTGATTAAATCGTGAGGCGTTGACTAAAATCTCAAACAATCTTCTGCCAACGCTAAGAAAGGCTTATAATACTGTTAAGATCGACTACCTTCAGTTTTTTCCTGGTGAATAAAGCTGCTTGAAGATAGCGGGAAAGAAAGGTGTAATATCTCATTTCCTTCCCTCCCTCTCCCCTTCCTTCCCTCCTTTTCATTTCTCTTCCCCTTCCCTCCCTCTTGCTTTTCCTCTTCCCTCCTCCCTTCACCTTGAGCATCTCTTCTACTCCCCCTCCCTTTCCTTTCCCCTTTCCTTCCCTTCCCACCCTCTCCCTTCCTTTTCTTTTCCCTCTTTCTCCTCCTTCCTCCCCTTTCCCCTCTTTCTCCTCTTTCCCCTCTCCTCCCCTCCCCTCCGTCAGTGTGATCATCTGTGGCGTATCCTACCTGCCTCTTTCTCCCTGTTAATGTTATACCAAGTCTTCACCTCACTGATATATTTGTCACATCCGTAATCGTGGGTATATATAAGGCACTCTAACGAAGAAAGTGAGTATAAGCTTTAAATATCTTCGTGTAGGTTAATCAGTAAGCCTAGTTTATAGTTAAGAACAGTGAAGCCATTGGTGTGCTGAGTGAGAGACTAAAGAGGTCGAAAGAATGAAGGTCATGTTTCAGCAAAGGCAATCTATGTCGAGGAGATGGAAAGTGAGAGGCTAGGCAAGGCAGACTATCTAGACACTAAGATGAAGTTGACACCAGGTTAAAGAAAGATGGCTTGCAGCAGTGGCGTAGCTGAGGGGGGGGGGGCGGGAGGGGGCTGTTTGAAACTGACCCCAGGTCCCCCAATTGAGGAGGGCCCCAAAAAGACTTAAAAATTTATAAGCTTTTTTATTAATATTTAAAAAACATATATTTTTCATCCCGACAATCCCGGCTGAGATATTAGATAAGTTTTGAGAATTAGTGGGGCTAGGTTCTTTGTGGGGTCCCCCTCCTGGAGGGGAGCCCCACAAAGAACCTAGTCCCTCGGGCCCCCAAATCTCTAGGTACGCCCCTGGCTTGCAGTTAGGAGAAGGTGTACAGCTAACTATGCAACAGTCATGAGAGTGATTTGCGGAAAAACGCTCTCAATTGTGGAAGATGAAGTACAAGGTGAACGTAGCCTTAGACTTCCTGGGGACTCCACTTCGTACCAAGGGATCTAGAAAGAGGCGATTTTGCTTTCCTGGGTGTAAGAAACAGGATATGACTAGTATGGCTGGTGACATAGTTGTAAACAAGTGCTCGTGGGTCCTTCGGGCCCCTCGCACTTGCTCTTGCGGAGGGCTCTCGCGTTTGTGTTGTTCTAGTGTAACGTTGTCACTTGGATTTTTTGCAGCTAATCAACTGATCATGTCATTTGCAGCTTCGGGAATGGAACCCAAGTTGTCCGAACACAAGTCCGAAATACTTTAGCTGTACCTGTGGGCAAAAAATTCTACGGAGATCCTATGCCGGGCGCCAGGAGCGACGTTTTTTGGTCAAAATGTGATCGCTCATTAAATATAGTAAAAGTTTTTCAATAGTGATGGGAACAAGTTTTTTCACATCAGCGAATTTTTTTGCGATTTCTGTGCCAATTTTGGTGCGATTTGAATGTGTAGTTTCGGCTGCCCATAACACACACACACACACACACACACGGCTACTGCTATAGTATATTAGATAACCCTGAGGACTCATTCGTTATTAGTGAAACAGGTGCTAATACTGTCCTTCTTTTTAGGTCAGGGGATATGCTTAGGAAATATGGGGTATAGATTAGTTTAAGGACAGCCCTGGGAGAATGGCTACGTGAGTTTTTTGCTTCCTGTATGTTGGTGCCATCATGCTCAGTGGAATGACTGCACGCCAGTTTGTAGTTTTATAAAAGTTAAATAAATACATATAATAAAATAAAAATAAATGGATCACAATTAGTTCTGTAATATTCCATGTACTTCAGACAATCTGGCTTTACTCTGGACCCACCTCCTACAAGACAAGGGGTTAATTAATTCAGTACGATGACGTCCTGTGTGTTAATCCTGCCACCGCCAGACTTTTTTTTTTTTTTTTTTCAGCTTGAGGCACCCTTTCGCTACAAGAGAAACCTACCCAACACAAACACACAAAACTCATCCAACACGTGCAGCAAAGCAGAATGATGGTAACTCGCTGTGTTGAAAAATTCCGCTCAACAGTCCTTCTATACAACCTTTCACCACCACCACTATGTTCCCCTTACATCCCTTCCCCCTTCTCCACCCTTCTCATTCTCCACACTTCTAATAACTTCAACCATGTCATTCTTCAACAGCCAAGGTGACTTTACCTCTCACAATTCATCATCATCATCATCACCACCACAACCCATTTATGTTCATTCTTGTTACTTCCAGACGATTTTACTGAGCTTTGGAGAGGCTTTTCTAACTGGAGGGGTTGGACATAGGCTTTATTAACCCTCTCACAACTAGAGATCTTCCTAGGGCTGAATAAAATTGTCTGGTGGTGGAATAATGATAAAAAATAAGCACTGGACTGAAAAATATAGCACCCGACGACATATTTCAGCATTACAGTATATTCCAGCGAACATCGTACAGTTTATTTGGTTTTTGGAAGGTCCTCTCCTATTGAAGGGACTGAGGAAGGCTTCATCTAAACCCTCCATTTGGAAAAGGGTCTCGAAACTACAAAAATCGTCTGGAGATGGCATGAACAAAACACAAAATATCATCGGATTTAAGAGGTGAAGAAAAATATAATTACGGAGGGGTCATGTCACCAGCCACAAAGTACACCATGTATCAACTAAAGGGTAGTATTTTATGTGGCTCTGTAGATGTCCAAACACATTTTTTCTTATCGATTTATTCATCACATTCCTGTATACCTCAACATCCACTGTGTGTTACTGATGCAAGGTTCAGTAAATCGGCATCTGGCCCCTTCAGAGACGTCTTTTTATTATATTCTTGCCATTTTCAGACGGTTTTATTCAGCTTCCGAGAGGCTTCAAACAGGAAGGGTTAATATAAAGCTTTCACTAGTGACTAACCCCTTCACTACCAACGGACTCTCCTAAAATGTATAATCTTCTAAGAGCAGCAAAATAGGTTACAAAAAGACTTCATGATGAAAGAAGTAAATTATGTAAAACAAGAAAAAAAATGTCAGGTGTAATATGTAGACTAAATCGCTGAAGAAGGGGTGCTAAGAAACTGCCAATGTCTTCTACTATCCGGATCTTAGAGAGAGGCACCCACGTCCCACAATTCAAAGAGAAATGGTCAGACGTTTCAGGGGGTCACATACCGTAGACCTTAGTAAGAACTTCAAATTCTGTGAAGTTCTTATTGATGCTGTAAATATTATTATTACTATCGTCCACCTTTACAAGGCGGAGAGAGAATGATTTTGCCTGCCTCTGTGTGTGTGTGTGTGTGTGTGTGTGTGTGTGTGTGTGTGTGTGTGTTCCCATTATATCTCATGAAAGGCTTGAGTTATCAACATGAAACCTTCAGGGTATCAAGACATGGCCAAAATCTTGGACGTGTTCGAAAATGGGCACTTAGGGTCAAAGTCAACAAAACTGCTGCCAAAGGTCAACTAGGCTAGTTTTTATCGCCCAAGTTTAGCACCATTATATCTCATGAACAGCTTGAGTTATCAACATGAAACCTTCAGGGTATCAAGATATGGCCAAAATCTTGGACTTGTCCAACAGCATATTCTAGCGCTCGATTACATTTGGCTCCCAAATGCTTTTTTTTTTTTTTTTTTTTTTTGGTGGTGGTGGTGGTGGTGGGGGGGGGAGATCTAGGAGGCTGGCATTCCAAGACCGTTCAAAACAGAGACTCGAAATTTTCAGGAGTGATGTATCTGGGTTGCAGGCTTCTTTTGGCACTTGTCCCGCACTAGCGCACTTTATGTTATTTTTTCAATGTTTGCTCTCCTATGCAGCAAAACTACTGAATCGATTGTTTTGCAAATGCTCCGGTATGTAGTCATCAACATATATTAGTGCACCTGGGTACTGATACTGAGATCCAACAAATACTTTCCGAGATACTGAGGAGAATTAAAATGGCCGCCTCACACACACACACACACACACACACACACACACACACACACCAGTCGCGTACATACACAAGCACGCACATCACACATGGCAACACGCTCACCACGCACGCACACTGTATGGATGTGCGAGTACAGTATATCGCACACATACGTATACATATATGCCTGGATACGTGCGCGGCCATCATAGTATACGGTAATTTGTCAGGGTCCCCGGATGATGGCAGCGTAATGACATCGGTGACGGGGTAAGGCGGCTGCGTAATGAGGTGAAGGATGACGGAATACCAGCCGCAGGGGGGGGGGGAGATGGTTAGAATAGTGATCCGCCGTCTGAGAGTATGCAAGTTCCATTCCAGGCTGGGGCACGGAAACGTCTGATGATTTTGATTTCATTAAAACAGACTTTGTTAATCCCACCGACCTGTCAATAAATAAATAAATACATAAATAAAAAACGCTAAAGGCATTACACCAGTACTGAATGAGGCATCCTTAGCGTATATTCAAAATGGCTGGTGGGTAGGAGCGCCGAAATGGTGAAATGTGAAGTGTGGCGTGATGGACTGCTAGTGGTCAGGGAAGGAACTATTAAGTATATTCCACGAATCAGACACACTTACTTGTATACAAGAAAAAAAAGTGCGCTATAGTCGTGAAGCTCGAGTCTGAGGTTGACATTATCGTACCCTGGCAACCTACTATTCAAAAGTGCGTCTGATTTCGTATCATATGAAACACAAATGATATTATTATGCACAACTATATTATACACGAATAATATTATACACGATCATATCATACACGAATCACATGCGTCTCATATTATACACGAACTCAGCCGCACTTCTGAATAGTAGGTTGCCAGGGCACGATAATAACAACCACAGAGTCGCGCGCCGCGACTATAGACACCAAACAAGGAGAGAGGCGACCATCAACACCATAAAAAAAAAATATATAGTGTAAATTTGTAATAAAAAAATACACTAGGACCACAAAGCAGTTCTAATTGTTATCCCTCTCACGATCGCATGTTCTGTAGTTGTCCATTCCAGCTGACCCAGGATGATTTTATGTAGCCAACACTAAGCGATGGGAGCCTCAGTGATAAAGGTGATGCTGTATCTCTGCCTCCTGTCATGATCAAGACAGCTCTAGTATTCCAAGAGTATTCCATCTAATGCCAGGTGACTGTATCCAGGTGAGGGTATGAGTTACAGGAGCTATCACCAGAAGGGCCACAATGAATAACATCGATATCAACTGTCCATGCAGGCTTTGTCCCCCTTATGAACAATACATGTAGCAATAAGTGGCTGTCCATTATGAGTTTTATAGTCTTAAAAGATGTATTTAATAACCCTGATACTCCTCGGGGGAAAAAAAAAAATCTCTGTTCACCATTTTTACAACCAGTAAGTTTTCCCACCGCTAGTAGAGATATTAAACACGACTTTTCCACACTGGTATAAGACATTTACAATCTTGCCCAGGACAGAAGGAGTATTCGTTTATCGGTACATAATGTTCCCCGTGACGGTGTGTTGCAAATTAGACCTTTCTCGACAACGTATATTTTATTTCATTCTTGCTATTTCTAGACAATCTTAGTCAACTCAGGAAAGGTCTTGTGCTGAGGGAGGTAATGGCAAATGTATCTAACCTCTCCATTTGGAAAAGCCACTCAAGCTGAATAAAATCGTCTGAAGTAGCAAAAATGAAACGAAAAAGGTGTCACCGGACTTGAAGCTAAAGCCACGTATCAACACTAAATTATAACTCCACAGGGAACACACCATTTCGCAGTACGGAAACAGTTTACCTTACAGACACTTTAGGAGACCACGTGATATCAGAAACCCTACAGGATCTCACATGTCAAATTTTATGGATCCCTCATGATGCACAGGTTCTCATCATGACACTTGCAACAGGAAATAAAGCTGTCAATCACAGCGTGTAACAGGAACTCAGCATAAATATAAATAGCACGAGCGTGTGGGATGAAGCTTATAATACTTAACCTTCTTCAATTCGAGCCAACTCAAGTGTTCTATTTCTGCTAATGCTAGTCGATTTCATTCAGCTGAGAGAGTCATAAGAGTCTGCGTGTTAAAGGCTTGACTGCTGAGTGCATGGATATATGAACTATTTTACTGAAGGCTCTGTCAATAGCTGTTTACAATGCCTTGCCGTCTTCCTGCTGCTTCCGGGATCTATTCAGTCCTTTGTCAAATGAGGTTGGATGATTATGAATGCTGAAATATAAATCTCTTGTACAACCGGAAACAGTACATTACCAACAGTATTTATATAATCCCCCGGTCCATGTACAAGTCAGCACAATGTTCTAACCTCCGTGAAATTGTAACATATTTCACACGCCAGGACAGACCGCTAATGACAAGGCCCAGTGAAGCTGATGACGATGACCTCCATGACATGCCTAAAATCGATCACCTAATGCCCATCCCCACTCATGCTCACTCATCCCCACTAATAAAATCACTTGGCTTAAATATCTACAATCTCTCCTTCTAGAATGATGAGTTACAACAATAGATAAATATTATAATATAATGTTAATCACAAAGAAGTGTTGTGGAAAGGATGCAGAGCCGTAACATTATCTTCTACCAGTGAGCTTCTTGAAATCAGCTGTAAAAGGACAATACCCTGGACCAGGTTTATGTGAACGAACTATTACACTTTGGTGAAAGCTTTGCCATTGCACTTGAAATCTTAAAGGCTTTCGATCGAGTCTGGCATAAATCTTTATTTTCCAAACTGCCCTCTTACGGTTTCTATCCTTCTATCTGTGCCTTCATCTATAGCTTCCTTTCTGATTGTTCTATAGCTGCTGTTGTAGACGGCCATCGTTCTTCTCCCAGATATATCAACAGTGGTGTTCCTCAGGGCTCTGTCCTATCACCAACTCTCTTCCTTTTATTCATCAATGATCTTCTAAGCTGTACATCTAATCCTATCCACTGGTACGCTGACGATTCCACCCTTCACCTTTCCATTCGGTTTCCCCAACGTCCATCTCAGCAGTTACTTCAACAAACAAGGGATGAGGCTATGGCACACCTAATGTCTGACTTGGCTCGTATCTCTTACTGGGGTAAAAATAATCTTGTTGTTTTTAATGCATCAAAGACTCAGTTCTTACACCTATCAACCCGACAAAATCTTCCACAGGTATACCCACTAATGTTTAACAATCCTGCATCATCCCAGAACATGCTCGGGGTTTCATTCACACGAGACTTATCTTGGAATGATCATATTGCATCTCTTGTAAAAACTGCTTCCAAGAGATCAGGTGTGCTAAGCCAACTCCGTGCCTTCTTTACCCCTGCACGTTGTTGACTTTATACACGGGTTTTATTCGCCCGTGTTCTGAGTACAACTCTCATGTGTGGGGAGGTTCCCCGCATACAGCTCTTCTCAATAGCGTGGAGTCAAAGGCTATGCGTCTCAACTCTCCTCCTCTTACTGGCTCCCTTCTACCTCTGTCTCTTCGCTGCACTGTTGCCTCTTTATCTCTTTTCTATCGCTACATCAATGGTCAGTGCTCCTCTGAATGTCTGCTTGCATCCCTCCACCTCTACGTCGGGTGCTTAGTACCCGTCTAGCAACAAACTCTCATCCTTTTTCTGTCCACCTCTCTAATGCAAGAGTTAACCGTTACTCCCAGTCCTTCATTTATGCAACAGGTCAACTCTTGAACTGTCTCCCTCTGTCTGTATTTCCTAGCTACTTCGTATGATCTCCAGTCTTTCAAACGCAGTGTGTCCAGGCATCTCGAAATGAATGGATCTTGAATTTGGCTCTCTTTTGTATTGTTTTTGCTTTTTTACTTGGCTTTTTTTTTTTTTTTTTGCGGCCTCAGCCTTTGGTTCCTTCTTCCTTGCATTAAAAAAAAAAAATGTGACTCGTTCCCACATCAACAACTAAATATATTATGGAGGCACCTGTCACAGTTCCCCACCAAGCAATCCATCTCCGTGACCATCGTGTTCACCTACCTCACTGCAGCAGCACAGCATAATTATCTTAGGTGAGCTGCACAGGTAGACAACCAGGAACACCTGCAAGTTTGGATATGGTACAGCCTTAATATACAAGTACATTGCAACACAAATGCCACACAATTCAACATTCAACAGGCCAACACCTGAATATGCCTCAGAAGTATGGAACCCACATTTGTAATGCAAACAGAAATGAAACGTGCAAAAAGCAGTCACAAGACGGGTTCTGCCTAGCTAAAAGAATTTAAGGTATGGAGACTAGTTATAAAGACTGAAACTGCACTGGAAGAAAGAGTAAAAGGAAGAGATGTGATAACGTATACGTGTGTCACAGGAAGGGAACAAATGAAAACATCATAATGTAAAAAAAAAAAAAAAAAGTGAAAAAGATATATAAAAATAAAACTTTTCTTGTGAAGGCAACTGATCCATGGAATAAGATAGCAAACGAATGTCAAAACAATATATCAGTTCATGGAAATATATGATAAAACGGTGAAAAATACGACATTACGTGGTTCACTACCCTGGAAGAATACCCACAGGTAAGAATATTCCATGCAGCTTCTTTCGTTGGGTATTCATGTCAACCACGACCTCGACCTGTGATCGTCAACATTTTAGGCCAAAATTTTATTGCATCATTCTTACGACACTATGAACATCCCGACAGAATCAAAATTACCTGAGGAAAAACTACTTTTCACAATATGATGGTTGTAAAAAGGGGGTAGAGTGCTCAAACGGTGGCAAATCCTGTAGCTGGCAGCCGTGCACATTGTTCTGGTTCTGTTGCTAGTACGATAATCCCTTTGTGGCGTTATTGTGTTACTTATAACACCTGGCCACTACAAGTCGTCTTCAAGATATCAAAGTTGTACGTACTATGGGTCACAAAACTATCAGTGCACAATATGCGTGAAACATTTGGTACCACAGAACGAAGGTCACTGAAATATTAGTATCCAACCTACCACACGCTGGTGGCCCTGATGTCGCGAGTTGTCATATATCTCCAACTAGCAATATCCTCTTGCAAACATACAGCAAATGGTATGTTTATACATACAGACATTACCAACAACCCCTCAGCATCAGCTGTTCGAATGTTTTCGGTAGGCATCGGACCCCCTGTGCACCGATAGTTTTGTGACCCTAGTACATACTAAGACTGATAAAGAAAGATAGATTTGGGTGCCTTTGTAGACCTCATCGATCAAAATAGCTTTACACATGTTTCTCTTTGCTCTGATTATCTGTGTTGGCAACAATTCCCCAACAACAAACACAGGGTGAAAAAGTACAGTCTCCCGGACAGGAGCATGATAGAACAGGATGTGGCAGCAGCAGCAGCAGCAGCAGCTCCCTGTCCTAATTACAAAAGTTGGTCCATTAACGGAAGGAAGCAAATCCCACATGCCCCGAGGGTTAGCCTTCACTCCAGTTCCCTGCTGCCTCAGTACTGACTTACACATGGATGAGCATGTCCCAACTCCAGTATCCTCCAGTTCAATGTGGTCTCAACACCACCAGCTGCAGCACCAAGGGGAGTTGCGTCAGCAACAGAAGACATTACCTTGGCAAATCTCTAATCTAGGTCTTTGTTTACAGGATACCAGGTACATTTAGGAAGTTTATTATCTTCTAAACTTTGGTGAATAGGCTACATTGAGCATGATTCGAACCATCCGGGACACACATTCAACGAGTTAAACGCTGGTTATATTTCGTTAGTTTTAAATAGGCTTCATACAGATCTAGGAATGTACTTGATTCCATGACTGTACCAGCAACAAGAGCAACAGCTGTCACTGAAGGTTTGTCAGTAAACCCCAGGCACCTGTATGAGACAGCCCGAGCATGTATTCAATATGGACGGTGGGTGTTTGCGCCGAAGTGGTGACATGTGGAGGTGTAGGAGGACTGCTGGGCCTTGGGATAGGCTACTGCCCCAGAGATATAGGCCCTGAGGCCTTTGCCCAGAGTCGGACACATAAAAGAAAAAAAAAAAACAAGAGGATGTCATTCCATCCATCCAAAACTGTAGACATCTTGACTGCCTTCCCCCACCGGTGGACCTTCAATACCTTCCAGCCCTTGCAGTCCGCCCATTTCCGGTCAAAAGGAATTATCTCTAGGCTTAAACTCTCTCGCACGTCTCCCAGTATTCTAGGGTGTGAGACAACGACCAAACCCCACGAAATTGGTGAGAACCTCTTATCTGCGTGGGAGATAATGCAAGGGCACTTTGTGTGGCGACATACTTACCTCATCACTGCCCAATCGTGCACCTGGATGACGAAAACCTGCATACACAATTGTCGAACTCCTCAAAGAAACAGCATTTATCTCATTCCACCCCAAGGAAGCTAAAGGTACGAGGAAGGTCCAAGCAAAAAAATGGAGGAGACAACAGTGCTGCCACCTCGTGAGCAGGAAACATCGACAAAGAAAATGGGCATGGGGATATTAAAGGTGTCAGGGATTGAGGGTAAACAAAAACATTTTTGTAATACCCATTTCCATATCCCATCCCTTACTGTTCGCTAACACTTCATTAATCTCTGGTGGCCTCTAATGACTGTTTTTCCTCGAGTGTTAGGACCGGCAGCATGATGGTAAGTAATACAGTAAAGGTATATTTCTTATTATAGATTAAAAGATGCAGTCACTCGGTATTTCCAGATTTCATATTGGCAGGAAGTTCTGACAGGATTCTCTGTTATTATTTGTAGATTAGCTTATAGTGTGGACTTTTTTCAATACCTTTGTAAAAGTGTTCTGGAAGGAGTTCAAGAGAACAAGACAAGGTGACGAAGAAGGTAGTGGGAGGGTGAAAAATAAAAATGGCAGACTCTTGGTGGAGAAGGGAGAAAAACTGAGCATGTGGAGAGAACATTTTAAGGAACTGTTAAAAACAGAATGAAAGTAACACTAGTATAAGTGGCTGGGGAATGGCTGACAGAAGGGGGGAGATGAGAAAGGAGGAAGAGATCAATAGGATGAATGTACTGGAAGCAATGAAGAAAGCCAAAATGGGGAAACCCCTAGAAGTTGATGGAGTGTGTGGTGAAATGCTGAAGCACTGGGGAGAGATAGTAATAGAATGGATATGAAAGACGTGCAGATAGGCCTGAGAGGATGGTAGAGTCCCGGAGGATTGGAAGTCAGATATAATTACTCCCCCGTACAAAGCAAAAAGGGAAAAAGAAGTGTGTGGTAATCATAGGGGCATTTGTCTTCTTAGTGTAATAAGAAAAGTATATGGTAGGATACCGCTACTTATTGAGAGTTAGCGAAAAAAAAAAGAGGAATTACTAGGAGAAGAACGGGGAGGTTTTAGGAAGGGAAGAGGTTGTATAGATCAGATATTCATCCTCTGGATTTTAGCGGAAAAGTTTCTAGAGAAGGGAAAGAAGTTGTATACTGCCTTCATGGATTTGGAGAAAGCATATGACAGAATGGGTAGACAAGGAATGTGTAAAAAATAAAATATGGAGTAAATGGGAAGCTGTTCAGTGCCATAAAGAGTGTGTATGAGGATGCTAGGGATACCATGATTTTTTTTTCTTTAATGCAAGAAAGAAGGAACCAAATGCTAAGTGCCCACAAACCGTTCCTTCCAAGAAAAAAAACAAAAACAATACAAAAGAGAGCCAAATTCAAGATCCGTTCATTTCGAGACGCCTGGAGATCATAGGAAGTAGGAAATACAGGCAAAGGGAGACAGTTCCAGAGCTTACCTATTGCATAAATGAAGGACTGGGAGTAACGGTTAACTCCTGCATTAGAGAGTTGGACAGAAAATGGATGAGAGTTTGTTGCTAGACGGGTGCTAAGCGCCCATCGTAGAGGTGGAGGAATGCAGGCAGACAGTTCAGAGGAGTAGCGCCCATTGAAGTAGCGATAGAAAAGAGATAATGACGCAACAGTGCAGCGAAGAGACAGAGGTTGAAGGGAGTCAGTAAGAGGAGGAGAGTTAATGAGACAAAAAGCCTTTGACTCCACCCTATTGAGAAGAGCTGTATGTGGGGAGCCTCCCAACACATGAGAGTTGTACTCCACACAAGGATGAATATTACCCGTGTGTAAAGTCAACAACTGTGCAGAGGTAAAGAAGGTATGGAATCGGCTTAGCACACCTAATCTCTTGGAAGATTTTACGATCTTTCCAAGATAAGTCTGGAGAGAATAAAACCCCTAGCATGTTCAAGAATGATGCGGGATTGAACTGGATATTATTAAACATTAGTGGGTACCACTCCTGTGGAAGATATTATCGAGTTGATAGATGTAAGAACTGAGTCTTTGACGCATTGAGAACAAGATTAGTTTTACCCCAGTCAGAAATACGAGCTGAGTCAGACATTAGGTGTGCCATAGCCTCATCCCTTGTTTGTTGAAGTAACTGCTAATATGAACGCTGCTGGAACCGAATGGAAAGGTGAAGGGTAAAATCATCAGCGTATCTGTGGATAAGGTTAGATGTACACCTTAGAAGGTCACTGATGAATAAAAGGAAGAGAGTTGGTGATAGGACAGAGCCCTGAGGAACACCACTGTTGATAGAAGTAGAAGAAGAACGGTGGCCGTCTACAACAGCAGCTATTGAAAGACCAGAAAGGAAGCTATAGATCAAGGCACAGAGAGAAGGATAGAAACCGTAAGAGGGCAGTTTGGAAAATAAAGATTTATGCCAGATTCGATCGAAAGCCTTTAAGATGTCAAGTGCAATGGCAAAGCTTTCGCCAAAATCCCGAAAGGAAGATGACCAGGAATCTGAAAAGTAAGTGAGAAGACCGCCTGTGGGGCGTCCCTGACGAAACCCATACTGACGATCAGAAAAAAAGACTGATAGGAAAGATGCTTTAAAATCTTCCTGTTAAGAATGGACTCGAAAAGTTTTGAGACACAGGATGTTAAAGCAATTGGGCGATAGTTAGAGGGTTGGGAATGGTCACCCTTCTTTGGGACTAGCTGAAGGAGAGTAAACTTCCAGCAAGAAGGAAAGGTATACAAGCTGATAGACGAAGGCGATTTGCTTTATCATCGCACTTACCTTCGCCACCACATGGTCGTTTGAGGATTACCGATCGATCTCACCCCACAATACGGTATTGGCACATTTTAGTCTAAACGCTGTGAGGCAGATTATAATAAATGGAGGGGGGAGGGTCTGAGAGGCGATTTCATCGTCTGTACAGTTAGGCTTCCACTGCCATTTTAGGTTCAACTGTGAACATTTGAGTTTGGTCACTGAAGTGTCCTGTCGGCGGGATCAGCAATAAACATGCTCTTCGGGGGCGTTCAGGCGGCTTTAACATCGCTTGTAGGTAGGTATATTTTGTGTTTTCTACAAGATTTTTGTTCGAAAATCAAGTGTTAATCACCTGTCATGTATCTCGTGCTAAAATTATTTTCCTTCTGATCGTGGGTTTATAAAAAAAACAGCTTGAATTGCTGCATAAGTCTTGTATTACCGTTCTCAGACGACCTTTTCTATTTAATAATATACTATAATAATTCTTAATTAAGTATAGAAATATAAGGTTAATGACTGCCTGAGGTTATAAACAATATTCAAGGGCATGACATTTTGTTTGCTACGGTATAAATTACAGGTTTCATGTCATGTTTGAGACACACACACACACACACACACACACACATTCCTTCCTAAATACAACTGCATTCATAATAGTTTCCAAACCTAAACTGAATATAGCCGCATTTATTGTACTCAATGGTTCATGCACTACAAGAAAACTTGTGGCAAGCAAGCACACTTGCAATATAAGTAAGGTATCTCAAGGCCATAATCATGTAGGAAGCTGGACGAACACTCTCAGAAAAACAATTTTTTCCCGAAAGTTTTGAAATACAATACTCATCCATTACAACTTCCAATGCACACTGAAGCACACATCAGGACAGATGCCAAATGCTTTACTACAGCACATGTTTTAACATAAGACACACACCAGGACAAACACAAGAGAAACCAAAACCTGTTGCAATATAGGCTGTGACAGATAACTGGACATATACAAACAGCCTGCTGCTAAGAAATATTCTAGCAAAACTCTTCTAAAAAGCTCTCTTGCAACAGATCTACATGCTCTGGTACGACAATACTTGCTAAGAACTTTCCTACGGTACATACTGTATGAACTGTAACAGGTGACCGACACCAAATGCTTTCCGGCACTATATGTGTTGACGTATATGAGAGGACTGATACAGAAAGCGGTTTTGCAGTACGTGTACATGCTTGAACATGGCGAATACTAAAGCTCTTATGTTCGTCATGCATACAAAATGTACAAATACAGTCATTTCACACTTATATTGGCTGATGTTCATTTTGTTGGCAATACAGTTAATGCAGACTGTTCCTGGAAAGCTGGAAATCCCTTACTTCATGGCATGACACCAAATTGCTGGTTAGGGTGACAACATGCGAGTAAAACGTTGTTTACTTCTCAGTTTCAAAACTACATCACTCATAAATACGCACCTTCTCGCATCTGTGGGGGAACAAATGAAGCTTCAGTCCCAAATGGGTGCGGCGTTATTTCCACGTACAAGCTTGGAGTATGAGGGTAGCATAGTGGCCACGGCGACCGGTTTGTTTACATTTTTGACCACGTAGCGTCCCCCTACCTCCCAACAGCAAAACATCGACACCACTGCCATCTAGTGCGAAGGCCACGACGGAAAACTGTCTTCACTCTGCCCCGTAGGACATTGACATCCTCTTAACTCTAGCTTCCTTGTATAGATAAGGTGACCAGAGTCCCGCTTTTTTTACGTCTGTCCCGCTTATTTAATTGCGATTAAAATGTCCCGCTTTTTTAGCAAATTATCTTAATTGTCCCGCTTTTAGAAAATTACTATTACATTAGATATAAGACGACCTTCTTTTATGAAACTATGATGAATTAATAAAATTATGCATAATCCAAACCAAATGATATACCGAATTGTTATTATAGAATCTGTTATACTCACTAACTGACAACTTTGGTCGGCCATTCGCTGTACCATACGGTATGTTCGGAGTTTGTCTAAGACGTTAGGGTTGGCAGCCTCATGCGAGGTGCAGCGCTGTATATATATATATATATATATATATATATATATATATATATATATATATATATATATATATACGGACAACAATGTCCCCCTTTTAGCTCCAATAAATCTGGTCACGTTATGTATAGATAAATAGTCTGATATAAAGAGATGCATAGTTATAGATATATACAGGGTGTCCATGTCCTGAAAGGTAAGGGGGGTAACTTTGGGAAATGATAGATAATTCTAAGCGAAAAATGCTGTATCAACGTGCATCCAAATCTCAGCCGTTGCAGAACTACAGTTGCTGATACGGGTGAGTTACGAGGAACACCATTATTAAGATCATCAGCAACTGGAGCTCCGTAATGGTTGAAATTTAGACCCATGTTGATATAACAAATTTTACTTAGAATTGCTTATCTACCATTCCCCAAATTTATAAGCTTTCCTCACGGACACCCTCTCTCTCTCTCCCCCCACCATATTTATAAACTTTCCTCCCGGACACCCCATCTCTCTCTCTCTCTCTCTCTCTCTCTCTCTCTCTCTGAGCCTGTGATACAGTATATATATATATATATATATATATATATATATATATATATATATATAGATAGATAGATAGATAGATAGATAGATAGATATATATATATATATACTGTATATATACTGTACAGTATATAAGCCTCTGTGGTAAAGTGTGCGTTTTCGTACACTGAAGGACGAGGGTTCGCGCCCCACAGGATAATAAGCTTTGGAACCGTACTTCCGCCCACGTACTGCTTTGGCGGACATACGGGATGCTGTGGTTGAACCAGTGTCACATACTATAAAGTATGCTTGCACCCAGTTGGCTTGCGCGGGCCGATTACACTTGGTTCATAGACTACTCACACATCCAAAACCACTCCAACATTACAATTACACTTACAACACTTTTCACCCTACATACAATCTCTACCAGACTGCCTAAGCCACTTGGTAGATTGGCTGTATCGTCCCCACTTCATCGGGATAGGCCGGTCCTGTAGGTCCTGCAGTGGACACTCAAACGGTTGATGATATATATCCGGAACTCCTTTCCACGTGTGTGCGCATGTTCCGCCTCTTCATACTTAAGACGATCCAACTCGGACCGAAATCATTGTATCTTCTCGATAAACACTGCTTCAATATGCAGCCATATTTCTCTCATCCCAAATGCAACTCCCGTAGATCATAATTGATCATGTCTATGAATATTAAGCATAAAATTGTATAGTTTTACAAAACTGAAGAAAAAAAAAATCAGAGGTAATACCCAGAACGCGTTTCCCAAATACCTGTACTGTATTTGAACAAGGAGAACAGTTACCAAGACTATAATCACCAACAGCAGTAATACGCATCGATTCGTTCAGCCTCAACACAAGGCTTGGGAACAAAGCGAAAACGTACAGATCATGTAAGAAACAATAAAACATAGTAGTAAATAAATAAATACATAAATAAACACATAAATGACGAGAGGTGATCATAGCTATGCGACACGCAGAAAATTACAGCACTCTGAGTCCAAAACGATGTACGGAAACTGGATACGTAGAAAGGAATAAAAGGATATAGGATGAAAAGGAGCGGGAAACATCTGTAGATGCTGACAGGGGTAAGGGAAACGACTATGGAAGATAAAAAGAAAAAAAAAACAGACGGTAAGAAAGGCAGACGGGAAAAACAGAGAAATACGTCATCGACAGTGAAGAGAGTAAAAGCGAAGCAAATATAGAGGTAAAAAAGCAAAGGAGTACGTTGAGGCACACAATTCATCGCCTCAACTCAAGATCCATCCCGCTTACGTAACTTTCTGCTGCATATACAAACTACACCAAGAAACAAAAAATAAACAACCGCCCTACATTAGTGTCTTAATAACCAAGCTCTCCGCCACTCAACACCCCACTTGACAAACATACACATAAACATATATCCACCGCAGTCATTTAACACACTCTCAGACAAATAGCACCCATCATGAACCACTATCAGACTGAAACCCCTCAGGAGCCACCCCATCCAGAGAGGCGAGTGCACCTAGCCAGGCTGCGATGCGGCCATCACGCTTCCCTGCTGCAGCACCACTACAAAATACAGTTAACAAAAAGTTCACTATGTCCACACTGCAATTCATCCCTTCTCACCAAAACACACTAAGCTACTCCTCTCGTGCACCACCCTATCTCCAGCACAGACGATCCCTCAACGTAACTTCAACAAAAGATCTCTGAGAGCTACCGGTTAAAGAGGTCGGTGTCTCACAGTTCACTGCGTTCATGTCCAGATGACCTTGGTGTTGCAAAAATAGTAACAACAACAATTATGACTCACTTTTATGTAAGCATATTATTTCTGAAGTAAAGTTTTAAGTACATGCTTCAGAATATTACTGAGCTACGAGTTATGGATGTCTCTGAGTTAGTCACGGCAAGTGGCTGCAGACCAGTAACTACCACCTTAGCAAAAGTTTCCATATCGGGGTGAGGTACGGAAGATGTCTGTCCGTGTCTGTCCTATGGAAGGTTTGTGATTTCACGCCCTGTGTTTGACCCTTGATTTTGAATCCATGGCCTACCTTGTGTTGTGCTTTGTTAGGGAATATAGCTAGACAGACTATTATTAAGGTCTCACAGGTACATCAATCCCTCGTTTGGCATAACACCGTGTGTGTGTTACGCATTCAAAATTGTCGAAGGAAGTAGTTTGTCTGGCGTCCCCCAGGGAAGTTAGTGTTAAATACCGCTGGACGTTATTCATTTATATGGTTACCATCCAGCGTGACAGGTGGATTCCTGGTCTGACTTTCTCACTCAGTGCAGAGTTACCCGAAGGCATCACTACGTCAAGTGAGTGGTTGGTGGCTGAAAAGGCATTAACACAAACGCGACCATCACTTTCCATGAGTCAGAGGTTGTATGCAACTCGTAATTTTCTTGAGCTTAAGCTGCGTATAAGATACTTGCTGATAGTTTTACTTTCACTCACTAGCTGGTGATAGGGAGAGCTGGAGCTCTCGTTTCACCAGCCCTCAGGACTTGATCCTGACCAGCCACCATGCTCTCTTAATACCTCTACCTTCAGTTCAATCGGTAGAGAGTTGGCCTGCAGTCCTAACGGACCCTGGTTCAAATCCCGCTGGGGCAGGGAACAGTTTAAGGATTTGAATTTCATAAAATCAGACTTTACTAATCTACCAGAAGACCCGCCAACATGTCGTAAAAATACCCCCGCTAATACCAATACACCAGTCCTGTATAAGACAGCCCTAGCATGTATTCAGTGTGGATGGTGGGTGTTAGCTCCGAAATGGTGACATGTAGAGGTGTGCGGTACGTAGGAGGACTACTGGGCCTTGAAAGCAGGCTGTGAAGCCATTGCCCAGAGTCAGTCACATAAAAAAAAAAAAAAAAAACTGTCTACACCACACTACGTGCGCATAACATATCACACCTTATACTCACTCTCTTTAGTAATGGCCGCTGCAATGTTACTAGTAAATGAGGTGGTACCTCGGGCTGCCACCACCGGCAGGGTAGGATTGGCGGCACAGGGTCCTCCCGGTCGCCATCAAGCGACTGTGCTGGCAGCGACTGTTGCAATTTCCAGTAACGCTCGTCAGCGAAGTAGTGAAAGTGCGGCCTGATTCTTCACCAACATCCGCGGCCTTAGCACAAATCTAAACTCAGTTCATTTCTTCCTTCAGTCCATATCCTCTTTGGCCCTTTTCCTCACAGAACCACAAATCTCACCCTCTGCTGATATATCCCCATTTTGTTTTCCCGGTTACCATCTCCTTACAAACTTCTGTAACAAGGGCGGCACCTACTGTTATATCAAATCCCAATATGCAGTTGACAATGTTTTAAATTTCACTTTATCCAGTTTTGATTACTCATTGTATAAACGAAATTGTCAAAATATTACCAAATATAATTGTCTAGTTTATCGCTCCCCCAATGCTTCTTCTGAACCCAGTGTATTTGGTTCCATATCCACACAGTTGAGTAACCTTAACCTTGCCCTTAGCACCGAAATTAAAATTTTGGGTGATTTTAACATACACAATGTTGAATGGTTATTGAATTCTGCCAGAACTAACGACGCTGGTCTAGAGTGCGACCTGTTTGCAGAATCTTTTAATCTCACCCAGCTGGTAAAGCAACCAACCAAAATACCTGATAATCCTGACCATAATGCCCATCTCTTGTATTTATTCTTGACAAATAATCCAGATCAATACAGGATAGAGGTACTGTCACCACTTGGATCCTCTGACCACAATCTCATCAAAGCCTCATTAGTTAACCCTCCCACACCTCCCCATTCTGAACCTGTCAGGGTGACCCGATGGCACTTTGATAGGTCAAACTGGGATGGATTTAGAAATTATCTTGCTGACATTCCATGGCAGTCTTTCTTCTCTAGTGATCCCAATTCTACCCAGTCCCACATTTGCGACTTAATACTAGCTGGTATGGATTTATTCTTACCATGTCAACAGTTCACTAAAAGATCGAACTCTCCAAAATGGTTTGATGGCAACTGTGCCAGAGCAACAGCCCAAAAGTCATTAGCATATAACTCTTACTTAAAATAAAAAACATCTGAATCACTCTCTCAATTTAAAATTGCTAGAAATCATGCAAAAGCTGTAATAAATCTTGCTAAATCAAACTTTCTTCAAAAGCAAGCATCAAAACCACTTAACAACCCTAATGACAATAGAACATTCTGGTCAACTCTAAATTCTTTCATTGATAACTTTAACAAGTCATCTTCCATTCCCCCACTAAAATCTTCAGATGGCAACATTACAAATGACCCGCGTGGGAAAGCGGATATTTTTGCCAGTACATTCGCCAGAAATTCTACCATAGACGATGCCAGCCAGAATGACCCAGTACTAGAACTTGACTCTTCCAAAATTGCCCCACTTAAAATACAGACAAGATACGTAAAATCCATCCTAGACAATTTACCTACCAACAAAACTCCAGGCCCAGATGGAATTCCGCCAATTGTTTTGAATAAGTGTTCCCCTGAACTTGCCTCTGTTCTAGCTAAATTATTCAGACTATGCATACGTACTTCTTCATTCCCAAATTCATGGAAAGAAGCCAATATCCACCCAATTCCGAAGAAAGGAAGTTCCTCTGACCCCTCTGATTACAGACCAATAGCTGTCACATCTTCTCTTGGTAAGGTATTTGAAACTTTAATTAATAAGCACATTGTCAAACATCTTGAATCCAACAACTTAATTAGTGATAGAGAATATGCTTTTTGCCACGAAAGATCCACCATTGACATACTCAGTCTCCTAACTCATACCATCCATCAATCAATTGACCTACATGGAGAAATTCATGCAGTAGCCCTTGATATTTCTAAAGCTTTCGACAGAGTATGGCACCGTTCCCTGCTGTCCAAACTCCCTTGCTATGGACTAACGTCTTTTGTTCCTTTGATTTCTTCATATCTTAGCAACAGAAAAATAAGAGTAAAAGTAGATGATGTATATTCCAATTTCCACTCAATTAACGCCGGTATGCTGCAGGGATCAGTTCTGGCGCCAACCCTATTCCTGGTTCATAATAATGATCCCTTATTTGTCACCCACAATCCCATCCACTCATATGCAGATGACTCAACACTACATAGTTCATTCACACTCAGACACCCATTTACAGAGTCTAATATCTCTACCTCTCACCTCAGTACAGACCTCTCCATAAATCAAGACCTACCTATGATCGGTGAATGGGGACAAAACAACCTTGTCTCATTTAATGCTAGTAAAACTAAATATACACAATTTACTAATAGACAGATATTACCATATTCGTATATTACCTTCAGTGCTACTAATATTCCCATCTCCAAAAGTATTGAAATCTCAGCGTCTCACTTAACAATGCCCTCAGCTGGACCTCTCATGTTAGATCACTTGCTAAAACAGCTTAAAAAAAAAAAAAAAAAAAAACTTGGATTATTGTACAGAGTCGGTAACTTCTTCACTGACGAGCAGTTAGCTATAGTTTATAAGAGTCATGTGCGCTCTCAGCTTGAATATTGCTCACTCTTGTGGAATGGATGTGGAGAGGTTGCATTAAAACAACTTGACAAAATTCAGAACAAAGTTGTTGGAATCATTAGTAACCCTGCTATTATAAACAAACTACCTCCCCTACAAGTAAGAAGTAATGTTGCCTCCCTTGCATTATTTTACAGATATTTTTATGGCAAATGCTCAGACGAAGTTGCGTCCATTGTGCCACCTCTCCATGCCTTCCCTTGTGCTACACAAAGGCCTTCTAAAATTTTTGAAGGCCTTGGCTACACGGGCATCTGGTAGCGCTCATGACTAGAATGTCACTCAGCCATATTGCAGAACTTCTGCCTATCAGAATTCTCTCATTCCGAGAACTGCATCTCTTTGGAACTCGCTTCCCCAGAGTTGCTTCCCTCCAAATTTCAACCCACAGCTGTTCAAATCAAACTGTTAGAGATATTTTATGAAATGAGGACACCAGTAATCTGGTGTATGGATCATCTTTTTTATTCATTTGTTATTCCTTCCTCCGTTCTGTTAAAAAAAAAAAAAAAAATCACCTACCAAACACATCGCAACCAAACCAGAAAAAAAAAAAAAAAAAAAGACAGACAAATCTATTTCTGATAACAGTAAATTGCTATAAACATTTGTGTGTCGGGATCTTTTCTGATCTGACCACAGGACCCCCACTGAAAGGGAGGGGAGGGGAGGGGAGGGGAGGGGAAGTGTTCTAAAAATAGCGACCGTGACAGATCGTTTGTCATGGGACAGGGGAGAGGAGCGGGTGTGGGTATGGGTGGTTGGGAGAGTGAGGTGGGTGTGAGGGTGTGGGGATGGGTGGAAGGGTGAGGTGGGTGTGAGGGTGGGAAGGAGAATGATGTGTGAGGGTGTGGGGATGGGTTGGAGGATCAGGTGGGTGTGGGGGTGGGAAGGAGAATGGTGCATGCGGGTGTGGGAATGGGTGGGAGAGTGAGGTGGGTGTGGGTGTGGGAAGGAAAATGCTGTGTGGGGATGGCTGGGTGGGATGGTGAAGTGTGGGGTGGGAAAGAGGAAACAGCAACACAAATCACAAAGGATCTGCCTGTCCCCTCACTTATTTCCGTTCATTCTCCCTAATTTTACTTGGTTTCCCTTTCCTCCTCCCTTCCTCTCCCTCATCTTCATCTCACGGCTTTCTTTCCTTCCCTTCTACATAAATTCGTTTCCCTTCCTCTCCTCCTCTTACACTCCCTCCCTCCCTTCCTACCTCTTTCCTATAGTACATTCTTTCCCTTTCTCCTACTTTTCCTTCCTTTCCTCGCTGTTAAACTCCCTTCTTTCCCTCCCTTCTATCATTTCCAGTCTGAATTTTCTACACACTCCTTGTATACCTGAGAGAGAGAGAGAGAGAGAGAGAGAGAGAGAGAGATGTGACATTAGTGTAGGTTAGTGAGCCGTGAGTCAAGGCGCTTCTGATGCACTCTGACATCTCACTCGCTCCTCTGACACCTCACCCTCACCAATATCCCTTTCCCTCTCCCTCCCTTTTTCGGTATATTTCTTCCCTCCATTTCTACCTCTCTTCCTCTTTAATCCAATTTCTTTCCCACTTCCTTTCACAGATTTCCTCCCTTTTTCGGTATATTTCTTCCCTCCATTTCTACCTCTCTTCCTCTTTAATCCTATTTCTTTCCCACTTCCTTTCACAGATTTCCCTCCTTCTCCCATCCCTCTGTCTCCCAGTTCCTTTTCCATCCCCCTCTCCATAGCCCACTACCTTTTCCATCCCCCTCTCCAGACTACAATTAAACGATGACAGAAAAGTTGGTTGTTGTTGCTATATGTGCAACCATTTTAAAGGCAACGAAGGAAGAATTATGCGAGCTACTTACAGCGTTACTTAATAATTACAACGTAGTATTCATTTTTTAAAAGGTGATAAGTCAGTTGCGTCGAATTATGGTCTGATAAGTCTAACATACAGATGGTAGAATGCTAGAGTCAGTAAAAAAAAAAAAAAAAAAAAAAAAAAAAAAGGGCACCTAGATAGATTTAATTATATAAAGCCAAGTCAACATGGATTCATGCAAGGACAATCGTGCCTCACAAACTTATAATCTTCCTCGGAGATCTATGAGCCACTCAATAGTGATAAAGCTTACAATTATTTATCTGGCCTTTAGTAAAGCCTTTGATGGGGTTCCACACGTATAGTTAGGAAGGTTCGAGCAAACGGTATACACGGCGATATCTTAATATGGATAGAGTCCTGGCTGAAGGAATGAAAACAGTTAGTTTGAATAAATGGTATTTAGTCGGACTTGGGATTAGTAACTAGCTCTGTACCCTTGCGATCAGTACTCGATCCCTTATTATTTATTAAACTGTATGTAAAAATGATCTAGACTTTGGAATCACTGGTAGTATTAGTAAACTTCCCGACAACAAAGATTAGGACGGAACATTAACCTAAGCGATGACTGTTAACGTTCGAAAGGACCTCGTTATTCAGTCCAGATGGTCTAAACATTGACATATGGAATTTAAGGAGGAAAAATTTAGAGTATATAACGTGGGCAAGACCATCGCAGGTACTAGATACAACTTGGATAGTAAAAGAATTAATAAACCGGAATGAGAGAGCGATCTGGGAGTCATGGTTAGCAAATATCTTAAACCAAGGCAACAGTGTATTAATGCCAGAAATAAGGCAAATAGGGTCCTAGAGTTTACTTCGCAAATAGTGAGTAATACTACGACTAAAGTAATACTGCAACTTTATCTAGCATTAGTAAGGCCACATTTAGACAATGCCGTGCAATTTTGGTGTCTGTACTAAAGGATGGATATAAATTTGTTAGAAAGTGCATAGAGGAAAATGACAAAAATTATACATGATGTTAGGAACCTTTCGTATGAAGACACACTGAAAAGACTAAATCTGTACTCACTAGAAAGGCGTAGAGGGAGGGGAGACTTAACTGAGGTGTGAGTGTAATGCTGTATGGTGGTGAGACCTAGGCAGTAAAGGAGGATATTCGCAGGCTCAAACGTACAGAAATGACAATTAGGTGGATGTGCAGTGCGTCCCTGCGTGCAAGGTCTGAGGGGGCTGGGTTTACGATGAAAGAGTTGAGAGGTAGGATGGGACTGGAGTGTATTGGTGTTGTGATGAGGAGAGGTAGATTGAGATGGCTTGGGCATGTGGAGAGGATGGGGGGATGATAAGTGGGTGCAGACGGTGAGAAGTGTTAATATTGGGGGTGGGGTTGAGGGGTAGACCGAGAAAGACATGGGGCGAGGTCATTAAGTGTGACTTCAAGGTTAAGGGACTGAACATGGAAGCTGCAATAGACCGTGCAGCATGGAGAGCCGCCATTAGGTGACCAAGGCCGACGCATGCAAGCATGCTGGAGCCTTCAAAAACGAAAACGAAAACGAATGAAAATGTATAAATATATATATGAACACACACACACTATCTATCTATCTATCTATCTATAGCCCGACGCCCTAATCCCGCAATGGGTGGCCGCAGACAAAACGCCTCCAAGTCACTCTGTCACCCACCATTTGACTCCCCTCCCCCCAACTCACCCCCCCCTCCCTCATATACCTCTCAACTCCATCCCTCCACCTCATCCTCGGTCTACCCCTCCCTCCACCTCACCTACATACACCCTCTTAGTCAGTCTTTCATTCTCCATTCTCTCCACATATCCAAACCACCTCAGTGTATTTCTCCTAATCTTTTCAACCACATCCACATCTACCCCACAACGTTCCTTCACTTCTTTACTAGTCAACCTGTCCCTCCACGTCACTCCACACGCTCCTCTCAAGTAACTCATTTCCACTGCTCTCACTCTTGACTTGTTCCCCTCTTGCAAGGTCCACGCCTCGCTTCCATACGTCAGGGTAGGGATCACAATACCATCAAGCAGTGACTTCTTAACTTCCATACTCACCTCCCTATTTCTCATCACTGCTTTCAGCGTACCAACAACCCTTCTTCCCTGCTGTACCCTTTCACGTACTTCATCCCCCAAAGTTCCATCCTTACTCATCACACTACCCAAGTACTTGAATGCACTCACATTCTCCATATCCTCACCATCCAACCTCACTGCACACTCTGTGACTTCATTCCTCTCAAACACCATAACTTTACTTTTGTTTACATTAACTTTCAACTTCCTCCTCCTACACACTGTCCCAAATTCAATCACCAAACCTTGCAACTCCCATTCATCTTCACTCAACAGTACTGTATCATCAGCAAACAGCAACACCGGGAGCTTCCAAATCTCACCCTCATTCATTAGGGCCACCCCCACATCCACTGCCCTACCTTGCACCTCCTTTACAACCCCATCCATATACATATTAAACAGCCATGGAGACATCACACACCCCTGTTTCAGTCCCACATTGAGATCAAAGAACTCACTCAGCTCACCATCCACTCGCACCGTAGCCCTAGCTCCCTCGTACATACTCTTCACAGCACTCAACAATTTCCCCTCCACTCCATATATTCTTAATACCTTCCACATACCTTGCCTATCTATTCTGTCATAAGCTTTCTCCAAGTCCATGAAGGCAGCATACACTTTCCTTCCCTTCTCTAGATACTTCTCCACTAAACATCTTAGAACAAATATCTGATCTACACACCCTTTTCCCTTCCTAAATCCCCCTTGTTCTTCTCCAACTAGCTCCTCTGTCATATGCCTGACCCTATCAATGAGTATTTTACCATATATTTTACCAGTCACACTAAGAAGGCAATTACCCCTATGGTTACTACACACTTCTCTCTCCCCTTTTCCTTTGTACAAAGGAACAATTATACCTGATTTCCAGTCCTCTGGAACCCTTCCCTCTTCCCAAGCCAATCTACACAACTTCCATATCCACTCCACAACAATCTCACCCCCATACCTAAGCATTTCACCACACACTCCATCAATTCCTGGGGCCTTTCCCAGCTTAATCTTCTTCATCGCTTCCACTACTTCCGACCTACTGATCTCTTCCTCCCTCCTCTCATCTCTTCTTCTCCCAGCCATTCCCCAACCACTTATACTCACACTGCTCTCACTCTCTACATTCAACAAATCCTCAAAGTGCTCCTTCCATCTCCTCAATTTCTCTCTCTTCTCCACCAACAATCTATTATTCCTATCTTTCACTCCCCTACTATTTTCCCTTTCACACTGCCTTACTTTCTTTACCTCCTTCCAAAACAATTTCTTACTCTCCCTCCATTTCACACTCAGATTCCTCCCAAACTCTTCATCCACTTTCTTCTTACTCTCCTTCACCAGTCTCTTAACCTCCCTTCTCCTGCTCACATATACCTCTCTTCTCTCTCTCATCTTCTCCTCTACCTCTACTCGCCAACCATTCACCATATGCCTTCTTCTTTTGTTCCACAGCTCGTTTCACCTCATCATTCCACCATGCTGTCCCTTGCACACCCTTGCATCTCCTCCTCACTCCACAAACCGCCTCACACGCTGCGCCTATCTCTTCCGTGTCTTCCGTGAATATCTTACATACGTCTTCCACCCCTTCCATCTGCTCTAGCTCATACCTTCCCAATCTTTCTTCCACTATGCTCTTATACTCTGTCATTTTCTCACTATCTTGCAATTTCTCCACTCTTCTCACAGGAGCTGCTTCCTCCTGTCTTCCCCTTCGTCTCCTCAACCACTTTCTTTGCAGCTCTACCTTGGCCCTCACTAAGTGATGGTCCGAGACTCCATTCCCCCACCCTTGCATCCAACACTTGTCTTCTCATTCGGTCATCCACACACACGTAGTCTATCCACACACACACATTATATATATATATATATATATATATATATATATATATATATATATATATATATATATATATATATATATATAATATATATAATATACACACGTATGTATGCATGTACAGTATCAAGGTTTTGATTTAAATCAAGATTTAAATTATTTAAATGTGAAAACAAGCGGTACCAAGGCACAGCAAACCCGTCCCCGGCAGTCATTTTATTGCTGACGTATAAACAGAACAGGATATATGGTCATAAATGTCTCATCGCACAGAGTAAATCGGTGGCAATTTACGAATTTATTCCCATTTGAAATTTTAGGTCCGACCCACCTGACAGTCCCCTCTACCCCACAGGGGGGTGACCCCCCTAATGTAATGAGGCATGTTATAGGATGCAGATTTTAAAGATGCGCCTCAGGTTTCATGTTATGACCAAGTTCAAAGGAGTTTGTCGAAAAAACGATTTTTTTTTTTCTACAGCCTTTAACCTGGCCCAGAATTTAATCGATATCAGGTTATAGCCCATCATCCCTGTAATATTAATCAAAATTGCAGCAGCAGCTTTCGCAAAAAGTTGTTAACAGCCAAACAAACCACGCGGACAAAATACTCGACCCCAAGCCCCTCCGGAACGGAGACTGATAAAAATCATAAATCAAAATGGACTTTTTTTTTATAGAGTAAAAAAAGGTACTTTGATAGAAGTGTATTGTACAGGTGCATCAAGTCTTCATGTCCCGTTCTTTTGTACTAATCCTGCGTCGTCAGGCACCAGTGAACAACTGCCTTAAAAAAAAAAAAAAAAAAAAAAAGCCCTGACAATGTAAGACAGGTTGGCAACTTTCATCACTATATATCTGACACACACACGCACTGATGCAGCACCATGAGCAACCTCCCCTATTCCAAGGAGTGCTAGCCTGTGGTGCATTTGTTTACTCCCACTCCCCATTTACATTATTTTGTAAGTTTATTTGAACCTTGCTATATAATCATGTCTAATGGACGCATTGTAGCAAGTGGGAGGAAAAAAGACCGAGTATGGTATTCTTTAGATCGAAATACCAAACTTAATACCAAAATATGGTTTCACATAACATTGGCAAAGGTTAGAACCGTACAAGAAAATGTTTTCATGAGAAAAATCGATTTTTATAATATATTAAATATAATGTATACAGGTAATGGGACAACAAAAATACGAATTCTTTCTTGATCTTTTTTATTCAATACAACGACATCAGGTCCTCAAATTACTAATGGCGTCCTGGTGGTGGGGTGAAGCGGCCGTAGAGGTTCCCGGACACTCCTGCCAGCCCCCCCACCGCCACCCCCCAGCATGACCGCCAGCCCGTTCCACCCTGCCACCCTGCTCAACTTTGGCCCCACCCAACACTAGCTCACACTTCACACTCTTCACTTGATGGTGCTGATAAATAGAAGGGATATCTGAGCACACAATGCTGTTCCACTAAGTATTTATAAGACAGTGCAACCTTGACCATCCTGCCAATGGCACAATAGTCACAGCAGCGCACGTGGTAAGCTCTGTAGCGGGTTGGGCAAAAGCTACGCGTGGTTGGATGTTGGATTCACTGCATCTGAACAGGGTCATGATGGGTAGTGCTGGTGGTGGTGGGAGGGGCGAGGCAGAGTGAAGGGGCGGCACAGCTGTTCCACCAGTCATCACCTCGCATACAACACCGTCTCCAATACTGTTGGTACAACAGTGCTAGGGGTAGTGGCGCTGCTGCTGGGTGGCGGTGATGGAGGCGGGAAGGAAACGCTCCAGCGGCACTGGGTCTCACCAGATGAGGGGTCAGGGGGTGTGGTGGGGACTGCAGGGGGAGCAGTGGGGGCAGCCCAGGGTGGTAGCAGGTGGGGAGAGAGGTAGAGTCAGTAGCAGCAGCAGCAACCACTGCCACCCCTGCCCTAGCAACCCTCATCTGCACCCAGCCACCACTACACCAGGCAGCTCCACCTCTCTCCCTGCCACTCCCCCGTTCACCTCACGTACCACACTTAAAACAATATGGGTGGCATGCTGCCTGCTACAGACATGTATGGCAACAAACCCCCTCACAAACAGCAGCGAAAAGGAATGTTCATCGCGAAGCGGAGTTTAGTCGTGTGTCATTTGGAGATACACAACAGAACTACCGCCACGCTCCACCAATAAAAGGTTCCCCCAAATGAAGCTAAACAGCCAGCAGGGCAGCACCTGGCATCACCCACCATCCAAGGGTCAACAAGTGGCCACCCCTGCCCACACTCCAAGCTGGTGGGCAGGCTGGGGAGCACAAGCTCAAGAGGGTGGTACTCCAGTACAGCCCTGGCTGCTGGAAACAAAACGTAAGCGTGTCTACAATCCTTCCGTCAACTGATGAGACCCAGATAAGCTTCAAAAAACCAACAATGCCTCACTTGGCAAGACAGAATACAAGGAAAAAAATATTCAAAAGTGACATGTTCAAGAAAGACTGGTTTACTTTAAAGAATCGATTTCCTACACAATAATGTAACCATTAATGAGCATGGTGTATGGTAATCAAAAATTAGAATGGTCAAGCTCACTGGCAGGACGCCTTGGTGTCCACATCAGTGGCATCTTAACAGTGTTAAACAATGCGGGAGGTGGGAAGAAGAAAATTAATGACGTGCCTTACATTAGTATTATGTAGTACAAGAGTAAATTTTCAACTTCATTTTTGTTTTTGCAATATGTATACATTTCCTATTCCTTTAAGAAAATTGACAAAGACACAGCTAACAAGAAGTATATGATACGGAAATGTATCGATCCCATTCAATCAACACAAAAATACAGCACACCCTCTCCGTACTTATTTACTGTATACTCAACTCTTCAGACAAACAATATAAAAAAACTCGCTATGAGCGAACTTTTCATAATATAAAAAGAAAGAAAATCAGAAAAGGTCCACAACATGGCCACTCCCAACCTATGGGCAGGCAAGGTCAGGTGGGACTTGTTCCTCCTTTACAATGCATCTAAAACTTCAACTTAAAATAATAATAATAATAATTTTAAGTTTCTATGAGTTTATAAAAAAAAAAAGTAAATTGACCAAACTAGCTTTCTGCTTTTACAAGACTAATGAAACCAGAGAAAGAGCTTAGTGATGTTGAGAGACGAGAGTGGGTGGCAGACCCCGAGGCATTATCATGACACGAGACTTCTTATTACTGGGGTAAGAGCCTTCGTCACTATCACTAGATACATCAATGATAGAACTGGTATCCTCATAATTGTGTAAATTCAGTAGCAGTTGGAATTAACAGTAATATGCGCCACGAGATGTGTTAACTTGTTACTATTGTTGGGTGACCCAGCAACACTTGTCGTCCTTGATTGGGAAGGGCGGTGTGGCTGGGCTGGTATCAAATACGGCGCTGACGAAGGGACCCTCGCCCCACATCCAAACACTGTATCTACGAAGTATATATGTATATATAGCTTTAATACACGTCTATTTTCAAGAGGGCCAGCCACCCGAAGCGCGTCCTCTGAACAACCAACCCATATTTAACTGCGCTACCATTATGGGTGACAAGTATCTGAACAGGGCTTCACCAGCTAGGCACGTCCATCAGCGCCTCAACACCCTCACATGCCCACACCAGCTGACGAAGGCAAGTCGTCATTGCTGCTATATCCTGTGGTTGTGGCTTCGTCGGTAGTATAGGGTTGCAGTTTCATTAGAGCCTAGTTCTTGTAGTGGTGATGGTGGTGGTAGTAGTAGTTTTGCAGTAGTAGCTAAGATGTAAGAATAGTGATTTTGTTGGCGGCGGCAAGGTGGATGTTTGTGTTGTTTCAGACGGTAGCGCTGAGCCAGATAGAATATAAAGGCAATACGAGATTTTAGCAAGAGACAGTACCGTGACAGTTCAGTATTATTATAATGGGTCTTAGCAGTTCCTTTAACAAGATAAATTGGAAAGCAGAGAAAACTGTTCGTTTGAAATTTGTTTACAATATTAGTGGGCGCGATTACTTCACTTTGAGGTCATCATTGTGACGAACTCTGAAAAAGGAGAGAGAGAGACATTACTGAGTGAAAATGAATATTCAGCATTCATATAATGAAACTATCAGGAAGCACAATTCCACAGACAGTAAAAACTATAATCCTAAAATTTCTGCAGGTACTTTTGATGAGAATTTACCCATGAACATAAGAGAAACTTTACCTTATATATATATATATATATATATATATATATGCACACACACACACCAATACTGTGTACTGGTATGGATATGGCAACCACACAGTGCTCAAGTTGTGCAATAAAACTGGTAGTTCCTGAAGAGATATGGAAAGTGAAAACTTTTGCTTCATGTCAAGCAGATCAAGCCCTTTATCTTATGTAATTCTGATTCTATTCCAAACCCAACCTAGCCAAACCCAGTTACCTATCAGTGTTGGCAGGTGTGGCAAGGTATAAGTAGGCTAGGGCCACGACTGAACTCCTATTTTGAAAGCATACACATTTAAAGGTACTATTCATATAACTGGAGGACAATGTAGACATCTTCCACTGTCAACATTTCCTATACAATTATAAATGAATTAACACAGCTATCTCCCGAAAGAGCAAGAAAATTCCTACAATTCTCATCCCCAAATAGCAGTTCATTATGGATATTTAGTGGGGGATATGAAGTGAACAACAGCTAAGAATATGCTCCACACCAGTTTTAAGCTAGCCATGTATATTAATGTGATGCCGAGATACAAGCATGTGAAAATAAATATTTAAAATGCACTGAAAAATTGACTGATTCTCCAATTTACATACAAACATAAATACCCTGTCACCAATTTCCTTCCATAACTGTTTATCAATATCATTAAGAGAGGGCAGGTCTGGGTACTGGAAGTAAGGGAAGACTAAGGGTAGGGTGAAAATTCAAACTGAAATGAAAAAACAGCACAAGAAAAAACAAATACTTGAGTGGGAACTAACAGGTAAGACTAAAGATTAAGAAGGTGAGTCACGGGCAGGGGAGAAGAGGGCGGTGAGGCGCTACTTTGAGGTCATCATTCTCACAAACTCTGCAAAGAAAGAGTAAAACTACTCTGAGGCAACTCATGCAAGGGTAAGTTAGTGTCACGTTAAGTAACATGACTAAGCTGGGCTGCCATTTACAAAGATTGGGTCTAAACCTCAGTTGCAATAAACATTGGTCTAAACCTCACCTGGAATAAACATGAAAATTCTAGAGCTCTCTACTAATCCTGACAATGAGGAACAGCCCACAGTAACTGCAGCCCTTCCATACTCATTATGTATGATTTAACATACTGAGTACAACTAGATTTAGAAGCAAATATATTTTATGATAACACTGAAAATGGCAGCCCTAAATATTCTACAGTCACTTCCTGGGGGGGGAGAAAAAAAAAAAAAAAAAAAAAAAAAAAAAAAAAAGCAAGGCAATACATAATTATCTAGAATTAAAATGCATGGGAAATCTGTATAACTTGTGATGATAAATTAGAGGTACTGATCATGCTAAATTTGGTGCAACTGCATGCAAAGCTATAGCTCTTTTGTTAATGCAAATAATCATTACTATGATAATGTTAGTGAAAGTAATACTCAGTCATGACTTTGAAAAACTTGATGAAAACACTTAAAGCAGTGTAATGGCACTTAAGTATACAGGTATGTACCTGACTCTCACTACATGGCTAAGGGGTGGCCAATCTAATATTTCCATCTCAATTGATCTAGTTTTACAAAGGAAATACATGTAGATGGTACTACACAAATATGTCATCGCACCTTTTTAGTTCAAATATATCCAGTACTGCCCTGTTAATTGTTTTAAGGCAATACCAAGCTTGGTGCAACTCATCTGATTAAGAACAACATTGCTTAACAGAGTATGTGCGATAAGCATCATTGTGGAGATCTTCATATTCTGGGTCTTGGGGCAATAACAGATTTGTCAGTAAATTAATTAGCAACCTGCTTCCAAGTATTTGCTCCGAAATTTGGGAAAACACAAGACCAATAATCACACAACTACACTTACTCAGCTTTATCAAACCATGCTGCTTTCAATGTTCCATAATTTCTGAAACTGACCAAAGTAGTATTTTTATCTTGACACATGCAAAGGGAGGAAAACTGGATGCAACAGAGGATCTGTTGAAAAATGTGCGAGCAAACTAACATGCAAGAACAGAACAATATCCCAATCTCACTTACCTTCATAGTTGACCTGGCCGTCACCATCAATATCAGCTTCCCTGATCATTTCATCGACCTCTTCATCAGTAAGTTTTTCACCAAGGTTGGTCATCACATGCCTGCACATAATATCATTGTTAAACTAATCTTTACAGAATATAATTGTAACATAAACCTAATCTTTTAACCTTAAAAAAAAAAAAAAAAAAAAAAAAAAAAAAAAAAAAGGTAGAATCATCAGAGTGCACAGCAAAACACTGGGTCATACAACCACTCCCATATCATTGTATGCCTTTAGAATCGTTGTTCCATCTTAAGCACTATTTGTAGATACACATCATTCACTGTGTGTGTGCATGCACAGTATTATATATACAGTACAGTGAGTCCTTGATAAACGAAAACCCAAAGTAAGAATTTTCGATGTTACGAAAGCAATGAATATAGGAAAAATTCCACAATACAGAAGTATCTGTCTCAATGATACGAAAGGAAATAGGAAAAATTCAAAATGGGCGCTCTCTTGCGGCGCGGAAACGAACTAACCCCTCTCTGGTAAACAGTTTTTCGCACACTTCTCAGCTGAGTCCACGGTTTTGGAACAATTCGCCATCATGTTGATTCCCCGTCATTTATTTACATATCAGTTTATTTAGAAAGTATATTAGTTTTTTATTTATATGAGTTATAAAGGTGATGGTGGTTTATTCTTTTATAGTAAATGTAAAATATGGCATCAAATAGTTGGTATTAACGGAAAAAAAATATACACTGTATAAATATATTGAAGTGTGAATCAGGTGACGTACGATGTTTCACTTCATCGTAACATAAGGCTACATATGAGACACTGGCATTTATATAAATGCCTAAAAACCTCAAGTGAATGATAGACTTACTCCAAAATTATACGAATAATCTTCATATTACGTCTATATTCTCAGCTAATCAATCAATCTTAACCAACTGCATCCAAAAATTACAATAAAAATTACTGAAGACAGCTATGGGAGATGTCAGATTATAATTCAAAGTCGACTACAGTGAGCCAGAAGCAAGTTAATTATTGACTACAAGTATAAATCATAAGTAATAACCAAAGCCTACACTGTTGAATGAACAAAGACCTTGATAGTTACCCATGAAATTAGTTATTATAGTATTGATCAATTAAGTACATTTATAGAATGACAGGGAATTGTCTTGAGTGTGAACTGTCCTGACAGAGAATCGTCTATGTTTTGATGGCGAATTGTCCCGGACCCAAGTCCACGTCCTTCCTCGCAGCTTTGCTGTACGTGAGAATATTTTCACAGCTCTACACCTTTTTGTACTGTTTAGACATGCCTGCCAAGTGCCCTGCATCACCTCAAGCATCGGGGAAGTCCACTGCAAAGCAGCAGCAGCACCATACTCTAAATCTGGAGAGGAAATTGGATATTACAAGACATCACGAGGGGGGGCAGGGAGTCTCAGAGATTGGGCGTGCTTTAGGCCTTGCAGCTTCCACCATTGGGACTGTGACCACGAAAACAGAGACGTACAAGAAAATGGCCACCTTGTTCTCTACATCTACAGGTATTACTTACTTCAAAATAGGAGGGGTAAAGTTTAGGTGGGGGATCCGAGGGGGTCCTGGGACGCATCCCCCCATTTCTACGTGTATTTCAATGGGGAAAATCGTTCCGATATACAAAATTTCGGGTTACAAAAGGTGTTTTTGGTCCCCATCCCTTTCGTATATTGAAGACTCACTGTATAAAAATAGCGGGAGGCAAAATTATTAATTTGCCACTTTCTTCTCTGTACAGACTGCACTGTATTTCATCCAATCAGTTCGAAAAGGGTGTGTAGATCAGATATTTGTTCTAAGATGTTTAGTGGAGAAGTATCTAGAGAAGGGAAGGAAAGTGTATGCTGCCTTCATGGACTTGGAGAAAGCTTATGACAGAATAGATAGGCAAGGTATGTGGAAGGTATTAAGAATATATGGAGTGGAGGGGAAATTGTTGAGTGCTGTGAAGAGTATGTACGAGGGAGCTAGGGCTACGGTGCGAGTGGATGGTGAGCTGAGTGAGTTCTTTGATCTCAATGTGGGACTGAAACAGGGGTGTGTAATGTCTCCATGGCTGTTTAATATATATATGGATGGGGTTGTAAAGGAGGTACAAGGTAGGGCAGTGGATGTGGGGGTGGCCCTAATGAATGAGGGTGAGATTTGGAAGCTTCCGGTGTTGCTGTTTGCTGATGATACAGTATTGTTGAGTGAAGATGAATGGGAGTTGCAAGGTTTGGTGAATGAATTTGGGACAGTGTGTAGGAGGAGGAAGCTGAAAGTTAATGTAAACAAAAGTAAAGTTATGGTGTTTGAGAGGAATGAAGTCACAGAGTGTGCAGTGAGGTTGGATGGTGAGGATATGGAGAATGTGAGTGCATTCAAGTACTTGGGTAGTGTGATGAGTAAGGATGGAACTTTGGGGGATGAAGTACGCGAAAGGGTACAGCAGGGAAGGAACGCTGTTGGTACACTGAAAGCAGTGATGAGAAATAGGGAGGTGAGTATGGAAGTTAAGAAGTCACTGCATGATGGTATTGTGATCCCTACCCTGACGTATGGAAGCGAGGCATGGACCTTGCAAGAGGGGAACAAGTCAAGAGTGAGAGCAGTGGAAATGAGTTACTTGAGAGGAGCATGTGGAGTGATGTGGAGGGACAGGTTGACGAATGAAGAAGTGAAGGAACGTTGTGGGGTAGATGTGGATGTGGTTGAAAAGATTAGGAGAAATACACTGAGGTGGTTTGGACATGTGGAGAGAATGGAGAATGAAAGACTGACCAAGAGGGTGTATGTAGGTGAGGTGGAGGGAGGGAGAGGGAGGGGTAGACCAAGGATGAGGTGGAGGGATGGAGTTGAGAGGTATATGAGGGAGGGGGGGGGTGAGTTGGGGGGAGGGGAGTCAAATGGTGGGTGACAGAGTGACTTGGAGGCGTTTTGTCTGCGGCCACCCTTTGCGGGATTAGGGCGTCGGGCTATAGATAGATAGATAGATAGTTCGATCCTTTGCCATACCCTTAGCTTCCTCAACTTCCATTCCACACATTCAGGTGGGCACAAATGTAATGTGCACTTCATACTTCTTGTTGTCACTCAACACACTCAAAAACAAGAAGTATCAAAGCATTCACCCTATACCAGTAGTCCATATTATCAGTAACCATAAATACTGTACCAAGTAAATATTAGGTACATTTTTAAAATAAATAACTGTAAAGGCACTGGAAAAAACAGAACCCTATGTTAATGGCAGTCAAGTTTTGTCCAAGCCAGCTTTATGTTAACTGATGAAGTTTTTGGTTTGTGTTAATTCGCCGCATCCAGGAAATGTTCAATTACCTTATACTTTATTCTCACAACATGCTTAAGTGATTTTTCATACTCAGGGCATTATATAAAGCCATCACTATGAATGAATTCTAAGCAGAATAAAACTCAAATTAAAACAAAACAAGAAGCAAGTCATCTGACTGAAGGGGTTAATCCATGAAATTTCTGAATCTTAGAAAAGATACCTCACCTAAGTTCAGCCGCTGAGATGAATCCATTGCCATCCTTGTCAAACACCCTGAAGGCTTCCCTGATCTCTTCCTCAGAGTCTGTGTCTTTCATTTTACGCGCCATCATGGTCAGGAACTCAGGGAAGTCAATGGTTCCATTACCTGCAGGAAATGGTAAAAAAAAAAAAAATCATTACAGTAATCAGTGTACAATATACAGTACAAAAAAGTTGAAAAAATCATCTGTAAAGAAAAATGGGTGGGAGTACACCCATTTAAACATCCTTTTTCTCTTGCCAATCCCCATCAAATTCTCCAATCACTGTGTTCCAAACTAACTGGACCATTAAACATCACTTAGGACTATAAGAGTACAGGGGGATGCCATCTGCAGACTCCTACACTTCCATCAACAACACATCATCAATACTGTTGTGGTGAAAGATGTCCAAACACCTTGAAATTATTTAACCCCGTGATTCTAAATCCCACATGTGATACATATATCGAAGCCACGGCTAACAATGGTGGCATGCACAAACAATTAAAATCTTCAGGTGTCTGCCTGAACAAACTATCCAAATGAACCAGCTGAAGTAAATTGGATACTGTGCTCTGGAATCTGCCTTGCCCTTATATTTGTCTGATGATGTGCAGTTCAAGGGGCTTCTCTTATTCACTCAAGCCAACCTACCATACACAAAATGCTGCCTAACAGACATCAGAGTGTTTTAAGTACATTTATATTACACAAGATTCAAAACCTGTTAGAATTAAATTAAACTGTCTTGTCATGGGCAAAAAAAATCTAGGATCTGATGCTGCTGCACAGATCAAGTAATGCCAACTGCCTGATATCCTCTTGGCTCTGCAATGTTCTGATTATAACAACATCAGCATTAATGTGTGAGCGCGCATGCGCGTATCTCCATTCACACATACATGGTACACGTTACAGAGGATGCCAATGAGGCCTACCAAGGTCTTCAGGGTCTTCCTTAAGTCCATCGCGAGAGGTATCGGGGTCATCCGCAGCCATCCGTGATCATCCATCATCAACCATGGAAATGTCAAATGTTTGATATTTTCTACGTTGTGCTATGGTAAATTTTCTACCGTAGGAACATTGTAGGCCACCGTAGGTCTTCCGTTGTCAATGCAAACATATTGTAAATACATGTAAATTGTGAATATTGCTCATTTTGTACACTGCATGCGAGTTTTTTCTAGATATGCATGTTTAATGCAGTCATTACTAGTTTTATGACGATTTGGTTTATGATAATTCGCTACAACGATAACAGAAAAGTTCCACCCCAAAATTTGATTTACAATAAATTTTCCGCTATAATGATTTTGCCATCAGAAAGCGCCAGGCACACACAAGGTGACCGTCACTTGTCTCAGGCAAGATGACGGACCCGGCGTGCAGGCATTGTTATGGTTTAGGTCCCACCACCCCTTGAAAGCCCTGTCTTTTCAACTTGTTCATATGTGCCCCCG
Source organism: Coenobita brevimanus (assembly GCF_032717465.1). NCBI lineage: Eukaryota > Metazoa > Arthropoda > Malacostraca > Decapoda > Coenobitidae > Coenobita > Coenobita brevimanus. The sequence goes on from NC_137044.1 coordinate 16,822,870, forward strand.
TTATCGTCACTTTTCACCCAAACATCGTACTACAGTACTGTGGATTTGTGTGCCAAGTGGTAAGATCAGTGCCAGTGTATGCCCCAGTGCTATGGTTGGTGCAGGTATGGGTCCCAGTGCTAAGTTGGTGCAGGTATGGGCTATGATTCCCCTCCCCCTAACCTGTTCCTGTCTGACTCAGAGGCTGACCACTAATGCCTGTAAGCACAGGCTGTCCCCCAGCCTCGGGGGGGACGACTTGGACCAACAAAGGAAGGAATGAAGGGGGGTTGTCATTTATGGCTCAGTCTTGGTTTGGTGACTTTGGGAAGTTGAGCTGACATAACCCCCCTTTTATAATGGGTTTCAATCTCTCGATTTACAATAAAATCGGTATACGATAAGGTATGACCTGACGTAACTCCATTGTAAAACGTGTAATGACTGTAAATTGTTCAAACTTTTAACTTTACATGTGTGGTAAAAACTTGAAATAAATGAGTTTTTACTTTCAAATCTTGTCTTGCTGCCATGGCAGCCAAAATGCCAAAGGCACTCTCAACGACATGTCTGCCTCTTGATAACCTTAGTGGCACCATAAGCATCCGTAACAGACCGTGGGTATTCGCAGGTCCACTGTGACTCTGCCGAGATCAACCGTGGTGTGACCGTTGTCGTCAAGTGTTACTCTGGTGTTTCGTAAATCCACCGTCATTAACCATAGGTTAATTGTCACAGCATCATGCTCAAGGAGAGGACCACGGTATGAAAAATTTTCTCTATCAGCATCCTCCGCAGCATGTACTGTGTATGTGTGAATGGAGAGAGAGAGAGAGAGAGAGAGAGAGAGAGAGAGAGAAATTTTATATATTATATAAATACAGTATATATATAAAGAGACACACACACACACAAAGTATATATGTAAATCATTTATAACCTTTCATCTGCCCCAGATCAAAGATATAATTAACCCGAATTGTGCTTAAAAAAAAAAAAAACAACGGTGAAGGCTGATTTTGATATTTTTTCCTGGCTAAATGGGCTTAATACATCAATATAAGATCCCTGGCACTAATCAAGGTAATCACCTAAGCCAGAAAGTTGGTTGAATCGAGTCAGGTTGGTGCCACTCGACCTCTGAAACCTTCAAGTTACTGAGAGAGCAAAGTGGCTGTGAGCCAGTGAAGACTCATTCTCCTCCCGTGCTCTTAAATCAGTGTTGTAAGGATAGCGGATAAATGTCTAAGTTAGCGGTTGCTTGCAATGACTGCAAGACATAGATCTACGTCACCGGCATTTCTGAAGGGAATGTATTTTTACGTCACTAGCATTGGTATGGGTTAAAACTTTGAAAAGCAAAGATAAAATATTTGAGGTGATATTTGCGTCCTTATATCTGTTAGAGGGTGAGAGGCAGGCGTGCAAGAACCAAAAAGGCATCTGCTGAGTGCTGTACCGGTACTAAAGGTTTATGACAGCAATGACAAGAACATGGTTAATTCCAGGAGGGGAGAGGATGCAATCACAATCACCAAGACATCTGTCAAAATTGTGTTAGGGAAGTGGACAGATCATTTTCTGTCACAGTTATTTACCTAGGAAAAGCAGAAGATTGACAGGCACTGTGTTATGTATTATGAGTTCATGGGGCGCAGGGCAGCTTAGTCATTAAGCTCTCCAGATTATGACGCTATGATGGTACACGAGCTAAATAGATGGGACATTCAGGGAAGTTAAGACTGATGGATTGAACTGGTATGTGCCACGTCACCATGGCTGCTTATCTTCTCGATTTGCTCTCTTTTTGGGGTAGTGGTAGATGTACCATCAAAAAAAAAGTATCCTTACTAAAGTGACGCGAGTTATTTTCACACAAAGGATGAAATATGGAATACTGACACTGTTCGGATCGCTCACTGTGAGTCCTGTGTTCACATAAGTAAGGATACTTTTTTAAGCAACAGTACGTCAAGTGGTGGTGATGGATGTGAAGTTCGTAGTATAGGAGGTCAAAGTGGAGGCAGTGAAAATGGCAATGAGAGTGTGTTGTGAAGACAGTGGGAGGCAGTGAAAGTGGCAGTGATCAAGAAATAAGTATGGTGGTGATAAGGGGCTATGTGGGAGTGGGGGGCAGTAAAAGTGGTGGTAGTGACAGAGGCAGTGAAAGTGGTGATAGTGACAGAGGCAGTGAAAGTGGTGATAGTGACAGAGGCAGTGAAAGGGGTGGTGGTGGTAGAGGCAGTGAAAGGGGTGGTGGTGGTAGAGGCAGTGAAAGGGGTGGTGGTGGTAGAGGCAGTGAAAGGGGTGGTAGTGGTAGAGGCAGTGAAAGGGGTGGTAGTGGTAGAGGCAGTGAAAGGGGTGGTAGTGGTAGAGGCAGTGAAAGGGGTGGTTGTGGCAGAGGCAATAAGAGTGGTGGTTGTGGCAGAGGCAGTGAAAGTGGTGGTTGTGGCAGAGGCAGTGAAAGTGGTGGTAGCGGTAGAGGCAGTGAAAGTGGTGGTAGCGGTAGAGGCAGTGAAAGTGGTGGTAGCGGTAGAGGCAGTGAAAGTGGTGGTAGCGGTAGAGGCAGTGAAAGTGGTGGTAGCGGTAGAGGCAGTGAAAGTGGTGGTAGCGGTAGAGGCAGTGAACGTGGTGGTAGCGGTAGAGGCAGTGAAAGTGGTGGTAGCGGTAGAGGCAGTGAAAGTGGTGGTAGCGGTAGAGGCAGTGAAAGTGGTGGTAGCGGTAGAGGCAGTGAAAGTGGTGGTAGCGGTAGAGGCAGTGAAAGTGGTGGTAGCGGTAGAGGCAGTGAAAGTGGTGGTAGCGGTAGAGGCAGTGAAAGTGGTGGTAGCGGTAGAGGCAGTGAAAGGGGTGGTTGTGGCAGAGGCAGTGAAAGGGGTGGTTGTGGCAGAGGCAATAAAAGTGGTGGTTGTGGCAGAGGCAGTGAAAGTGGTGATAGCGGTAGAGGCAGTGAAAGTGGTGGTAGCGGTAGTGACAGTGAAAGTGTGGTTAAAGGCGAAATATATAGAGGCACTAGTGAAAGTGCTGGTGGTGGCAGTCGTAGTCAGTGAAAGTGATGGCAGTGTTAAGTGAAAGTAGTGGTAGTAAAGGCAGCGAAAACGGTACGGTAATGTTGTTGAGGCAATGAAGCAGTGGTGGAGATGGTAAAGGTAGTAGTGGTAGATGCAGTGAAAAAGGTGGAGTAGCAGTGAAGTAGTGGTAGAAGCTATGAACGTGGCGGCTTTGAGTAGAGGTGGTGGGTGGTGCGAGGCGGCTGGCACCACCTCGCACCACTCTCTCTGGCAGTACGAGGCGGCTGGCAGCAAGGGCACTCACTGTCACCTGCCGGGGGACACAGCGGACGTTGCTGCTACACGTTCACTAGGTAAAAATAATATACACTTTTCGCAACACCTTTAGTCCATTACAATGGCCCCCACCACTTGTAATGACATCAATTAGGTGACCGAGGTGTTTAACTCCAATTATTCGAAGTTTCTCCATGGTACACACACACACACACACACACTGAAGAGGTTACGGTGCAATATTAAAACCATAGGAAGTGAGGATGCCGTGCTTCCGCAAATCTAGTCAGGGACAAATATTCGTCTATTCCACATTTAGGGCATGTGCAACATCCTCCTCCCTGACGCATCAAAATTCGAGTATCATCGGTGGTCACAAACACACCACGTCTATTCCCGACGCATCATACCGTATATAAAAGAGGATCATCCATGGGCAGACAAACATACCGGTACCGAACGTCTCTATCTTAGGAATATTAGCCAACAGTGGAGAGTGAGTAGATGAGGATGAAGAATATGGGGAGATAATGTTCCCGACTGTGCTGAAACGTTGTTGTACAGTATACCACTGTCTCAAGTAGAGGGAGGAACAAGAATAATTTTACTTACTTTTATCAGAACATATCTGAGGTTACAAATGCCATGACAGTTTTCATAGCGTAAATCATAAGCGCGAAATTTGCAAAGTGCCTTGACCTTAAACTTCACTTATCACGTGAATTTCATGCGTCATTTGAATATTTAACAATTGTATGACTATACCCTAGTTATTTTTCACTATTAAAAACAATATGCGATCATTACTTAGGTAAGTAAAAATATTACTGAAGTTTTGAGGTTAATGGGCAACAATTCTGCTGGTTTTGTGGCAACTTTTCCTACATTTTAACATCCCTAAAATGACGTCTTACTTTTTCTATTCTTGCTGTCTCATGGGGTTTCATTAAAAAAAAAACTTCCGTCACTAAGATGTGTCTCCTACAATAAGGTCATAAAATCGTCAGGTAGAAGTGGGAATAGTTGACAATACATCATGGTACTCGAGGGGTTAAACAATAGGCAAGCAAACTAAGTACAAAGAGCATAGTGAGATCAACACGCAGCATCCAGGAATATCACAATTTGGAGGACTACGCACAGCCAAATGACCCTTTATAATACAATTTCAACACTACACTGTGTTTTCGTCCATAAAATCAAAACTTAGTGTCATCCAAGAATATTAACTGTGAAGAGATATCTGCAGTCTAGACCACCTCTTATTGATGCACAGGCTGACGAAGGGGTATTATCTAACCGAACCCCTTTCAGCTAGGTTGATGGTCATGTGGGCAGGAGTCTATTTGCCTAGTGAACAATAATCATTCCTATCACATAACTACAAAGCTTAATGAATTTCATCCAATTACAATCTAGCATTCAGTCTGTAGGAAAGGCCCAGTTAAGTCATGTAAAAACAAAACCGACTCTAATAACAGCTGCTTTACCTATTACCTGAACACCAGCTCTGCTTTCATACATGACCATTCCCACCTCTCACCTAATATATACACTGCAGCAACGTTTTCATCTACAAAATTAATGGGTGAATACAGCAGTGTGTGTTCCGCTACCCCAACCACTATCACAGAGCCCCAGGCAGAAGTGTTTCATCCGCGCCCCGAGCCCCCCTTGAGTCCGGCTTTGGCTGCCAAGTGGAGCAGAGGCATTCACCGGCAACTCGTAATTCCCCGTACACCAGTTTATATAGACTTGTCAGCAGCACCCGCTCTGGTTACCATAACGCTACAAATGCTATCAACAGTTTTTCTCAACTAATCATATGACTGGCGTTGTATTACTAATAAAAGTTGACGTCATCTTCACTGATAGTCAGATGTACATCTATACTTTTGTTCAAGTCCTTTGCATAAAATGCGCCCGTACTAGTTCGACTTTTTAAAAATTTGTGGAAGTGAGAGATGGTGGGTTGGTGTACACCCCCGCCAGGCGCCGGCAGGCCTCCCGCCAGCTAAGCATGCGCTGCCAACCACTCACATTCAACACAGAGCGCTCTAACCAGGCAGTGTGCCTCTCACAAAATTCCACTAAAACACCTTTCAAATAATACTTTTTCCAATATCGTACAATGCTCATGTTGGTACTGGCATATCCTCTTTTTCTTAAAACAGAACACCTTTACAGTAACGAGATTGAAAAGCATCAATGCAAGGACGGTGGGAAACTGGTGGTAGCTCGGTTATAGGTGAGGTTGACTACAGTTTGTCCACCTTAACGTGGCAGAAATATTCGTTCTTCTGCAACTTTTGCCCTGTAACTGGGCCAAACACGACAGTACTGCTTCCACTGCACGACATCAATAGCACCATAATCTAATATGTTGTAGCTAAGCATTCAAGATGAAAGAACTGCAATTTTCTGCCGAATGGAAGTGGATACAGAACAGCTGCAGCACGAGGAAGGCGGCAACACCCAGCCGTCACCGAAAAGCCACAACCTTGCAGGGTGTCTCAAGGACCAAATTCAAAGACAAACTTTCATATGCGATACATTTTTGTAGGAAGGGTAAAAGAAAGTTGAATCATCCCATATCTAGTTCTCAAACTCTCTCTCTCTCTCTCTACACACACACATCTACGAAGGAAATTCATTTCTTTTTTTAAGGAAGGACAAGGAAACGAGGAAGCATAACCTTCCCATGTTTTTCTCTTCCAGCAAATTACGTCTGGGTTACGAGAGGGGCAGACTAAGCCTGCTTGTGAATCCAGATGTGACCCGTGGTATGGGGATGGGTGGTAATGGTATTCCAGTCACTACAAACTAATGCAAGAAGCAAACACCAAACCATCTCTTCAACCTTTCCTGCCTTTTAGCTATTGGTTTGGATAAGACTACGGTACCGTTATCTATTTTCTGTCGCAGGGAGGGTTAGCAAAGGGAGGTGACTACGATGGAAAATTTCGAAAAAGGAAAGGAATGATGAAGGTAGGCTGCTGAGGTAACGAGGTGTGCAGAAAGGAAAGAAGCACGAGGCAACAGCTGGGGCAAGTTAAGGTAATCAGCATGGAAAATCTAAAGGAAAGAGGAAAGAGGCAAGATGAATAACCAACACGTACATAATTTTATTTGCCCCACACAATCCAGACCACGCCGAGAATTGGACGGGAGGGAAAAAAAAAAAAAAAAAAAAAAAAAAAAAAAAAAAAAAAAATCCAGAGCAGCGGCGACAACTTCCCTAAGCCGTCATCGTTTGTCAACTAACACCGCCTCTCCAAACAACCTCCTCACTACGAGTACGTTATCTTGAGAGTAGCTAAGTCTGGAGGTAGCAAGACTTAACTAACCTATTACGCCATTGTAGTGAAGGTGGTAACTCCTCCGATAATCCAGATCTGACGAAGCTAAACCTATGTCACTCTCACTAAGCGATTATGTCAGAGTAGTGGTGTTAACTCTTCCTCCAGTCCAAGTCCAGCTGTCACCAGTACTCCAGGGCACTTGTGCAGGTTGCTCTCAGTGTTCCTGTGCTCATCCCCCCAGCAGCTTGGCGGGGTGTGGGCGGCCTGCCAATTACCACCTACACACTACTCTAGCCAAATACCAGACCCTCTCATCTACACTTCCCTCACTCTCACCACAAACACTCGTCATCTGGGACACACACCACACCTATCGTTACCATTATTTTTATTTTAATCCCATCATCTCTATTCCATTCTAATATTATCATCACCAAACTAAATCCAGCCTTAATTTTCCACTGGAAGATTAGATATAACCTTCATGTCTCCCTTTACTAGAGTTCTCTCCAAAATCCAATAAAATCTTGTAAAAAAAAAAAAAAAAAAAACATTCTCGGACACATTCACATCGCAGCCTAATTCTTAACTTCTCAATATCCCTTCCTTGGTCATTTATTTTGCCTATTAAACATTAGTGCGTTACTGATGCGAACACCGTCCATAAGAAGTCCAACCCGATGACATCTTTAAATGTATACACACTATCTCCAAATAATATACAGCCTGGGAAGGAGCTATTATAACAAAGTTTAATGAATGTTTGATGTATCTTGAATTTCCAAGTTTTTCGTACGTGCAGTAAAATCGTTAAAAGAAAGCAAGCATAAAACAGGACATCACCCAACTAAAGAGGTTAAAAGATACAAACTGCATAGGGGGTATCAAAGTGGAACGGGCAAAATCGCTGAGAATGAGGTGTTACGAATTATTCTAAACCAACTAGAGTACGACCCACAGCACCTTCAATACAATCACTTTCATTCTTGTTGCCTTCAGACGAGAGCAATCATGTTAAGCGGTCAAAGGAATTAAAAAAAAAATAGATATCAAGAATGAAAATGACGTCCTAAGGCTGAAGTAGTTACTGTATAGTATGTTCGCTTCGCACACAATGCACTCAACTATTGCACACCGCTGCGTCAGGTTCAATTTACTGCATACATACCTATACAACTGGTTATGCAGGTCAATGAAATGCAACAAAGTGCTAATACTAGGGAAAGATATAAAATATGCATAATGATACAATCCAAGTTGATTAAAAAACGTCCTATCCCTTATACAGGATGGGTCACGATACTTTTCAACCACTTCCACACCAACGACGATTTTTTTTTTTTTTTTACTATAGTTAAATTGCGATTTTATTGTTTAGACATTTCGAACGGGTGAGGTTAAGACTTCTAGCGGTCTTTCCACGGCCGAATAAAATCGCCTAGAGGTAGCCTGATTACCAGAGAAGGCATTAACTTGTTCAATCCAGTGACCCAATTTTCATTTTTCTTCTTGCTTTCTTCACACTTATTCGCCTAAACATAATTTTTCAAAACACCAGAGTGAATTATGGCCTTCATTAATTATTTGCTTAATGCCCCACCGAAATGAATCAAATCAGCAACAGGAATTTTACACACACACACACACACACGACTGATAAGGGCAAAAGGGTTACATTGAGAATCGAACCAGCGAACCCCGAAAATGCCAGCGAGGAGTTTTGGCCACTCGATATCGACCTGAGAAATATATACAACTCAATATCGGTTGGTAAATTCCACTGCAAACTTGCAATCGACTCCCCAATGCAATTATGTTCTTACTGAAAGGAGAAGAGGAGTGCAAAATTTTCCTAGTTTTGTTTTAAGGTCACGACAAATTTGACGAGGGGAAGCCTTCTCTCTCCCTCCATGACGAAGATACTGCAGCATCTTCCCGTGTGTCTGTTCTTCCTGCAAATCAAAGCCAAATTACGAAAGTGAATTAACCTTTAGTTTGTGACTGCAGGGCGGGGACTAGGGGTGAGGGTGGATAACAGTATGACAATAATAGCCAGGCATGACGTGTTTGTATCAAGTGACACTGCGGTAAGCTATCTACATTCGCGCGCGCGGTGTGTGTGTGTGTGTGTGAGAGAGAGAGAGAGAGAGGGGGGGGGGTGAAGGGGGGAGGAATGCATGGCGCCGCGTACCCTGTCACATTGCAGACAACACACGCACTGAAGGGTCATTGTGTGTGTGTGTGTGTGTGTGTGTGAGGGGGGGGGGGGAAGGAAGAAGGCAGACAATGAAGTCGGAATGAGGATAGTATGAGAACGGGTGTGAACAACGAGGTGGGAGGAGGGAGGGAAGTTCTAGGGGTGACGGGAGAAGACGAGAAGGGGGTGAGGGGAGAAAACCAGGAGAGGGGGTGAGGGGAGAAGAGAAGAAAAGAGAGGGGATGTACAGGATAAGAGAAAGAGAGAGAGGGAGAAACAAGGAGTGAAGGCAGACAGTCGTGGAAAATAAAGACCATCGGAGGGAGATTGGGGGAAGAGGTGAAGAGGGGGTGAATGAGAAGGAATGGGGTGAAATGAAGGGCTGAGGGTAAGGAGAGGAAAGGAACACTGGTTATTTTTTCGGGTCGTTCCTATTTCCAGACTATTCTTGGAACGACTCAGAAGTGACGATGAATAGCAAGGAAAGTAACAAAAAGGTGTCCAAATATTAAAGACTAACCTCACGACCCACATAACAGAGAGGAACAAACTATATGTTTACAATCTCGGTCGCCAGTGCTGTCACCAATCGTTCCTGTGCTTATCTGAGCGCCCACTACTTGCTCGTTCTCAAGTGCAGTTGGGTTCCGTTGATTTGGGTGAGATTTAGAGAATTAGGTTGTTAAGCTAGTTCTGTCTCTTTTGTTAAGGTCAGAACACTTGTGCTATTTTTCTGTTGTAAGAAATGCCTGGAAATAATCTAAAGAGCTCGTAATGGCCACAGCAAGTGAAAAAAAAAAAAAAAGTACGAAGACGATTAGTGAGTGAAAGGAAGGCAGCGAGAGGTGAAAGGGGTCACTATCATAAACGACCTGCCAAACAGAACCTGTTACTTTTGGCGGCTAGTTATCTAAATATTTGAACATACTCGTGAAAATACTGTAAATATCCTCAATACAGCTCATAGCTAACTATAAATATATTGTAGTGACTATCAGAAATATTAGTATCCGGTACACTTACAATCTTACTTTATTTCACAAGACAAAAGGAAGCCAATTAACATCCCGCTCCTTAAAAGCGCTAGAGATCTATCGACTTCGCACCTCCTTTGGAATCTCCGCTCATCACAATCAACAGACAAAATTAAAGACGTGAAAGACATTACGTTCACTGGTTCTGGCGATAAATACTGTCTTATACAGTGCTCATATCTACCCAAATTCTTGTCTATATCATACGGTACACAGGGATCCACTTTTCTTCGTGGGTGGAGGGGATATGCAGCTACTGCATATTTTAATATAATTTCGTAGGAGTTAAATTTCTAAAAAGTCCCTGCAGGATCAAATTACCAAACCATTTATTTTCTTGCTCTAAGTTTTTTATCCCTTTCCTCACACCTCTCGCCACTGGGCCAAAGCTAATGTGTATACTCCTTCCTACAACAATCCCACATAAACTGCGTCATTGGTAAACTGACAAATATGACCGACAGATCAAGTTATGTGGTTTGTGATGAAAGTGTACCATAGCTACCAGAGCCTGCACTGGTCAAGGTGAGCCTCGTTGCTGCTCTGATACTCAGGGTCACTTACCGTGTCTTCAGCATACAATCACCTCGACCCGTCTTAACGCTAGGTATACTTTATGGAAAAAAAAAAAAATAATAAAGAAAGGGGGACATACCTGGTACATTACTGACAAGTGTATACAGATTAGTAAGAAATGGAATTATTAACAAGAGTCAAGAATATAAATGCTGAATTCTATGAGCAGCAAACTTAAGATACAAAAACGTATGGGTGACAGAAAAAGAAAGAAAGAAATGGTGGCGAAATGGAAGAATGTTTATGACAAAATGTAGTGCCTGAGAATGAATCAGGAAAGTGAAAATGTGGAAAGTGAATGGGAAGGCAAAAGGAGCTGAGGTACAGCAACAACACCAAAAATAATTTAACGTACTGGAGCCTGCAATACATCAGGACGAGTGGAAAAAGGCTGACTATACCCTAGACAAAATAAATCAACTGACAGTCAGTCACAAGATGAAGGCCAAAACGAGGCAATGAATCTTTTGTCGACGACAAAATAAAGTAACGAAACTAAGCCATACCCTCACATGGAAACCGTTTATTGGAGAGAGAGAGAGAGAGAGAGAGAGAGAGAGAGAGAGGGGGGGGGGGGGGCCCAACCTGGACCTCTCCGAGTCTAATTATACATATGTAAAAAATAAAACATGTGGGAATAATTTAGCTGAAACGGTTGTATAAATACCAAACAATTTCCATATGAGAATAATTTACATCTGAAGACACGAAATAAGCCACAAGTCTAACACAGGTGTGCGCAAAGAATAAAACTAGGAGTAGGGCAAAGGGGGCCAGTGAGTTCAGCTTATAGTTATGCTGGCTTGCCTACTCTTCCTGCTGTTAGTGTGTGGCCAAGACATTTATAAAGATGCTTCCCGCCACCAATGTTGCTATTTTCAATACAAGATTTCTCCTGGAGCCGCATTATATAACTGTCATTTTGCCTGTTGATACGTCTGAGCTAAAACACTTCAAATCACAAGTACCAAGAAAAAAAAATATGTTCGCTGCTAAAGAGACTCGTTCGCCTTATAAACTATTTTTTTAAAATAAATTCTGGTTTACCTTTAATAGTACGAGCCAAGATACCAAGACTTGCACTCGTGTTTTCGTCAGCAACATATTTTGTACCGGTACATTAGAATTCAACGCTCTCATGTACTTCGTCTTTTACCTATTCAAACTGGTCATACCTTACGCATACAACACACGAAACATTCATAACTGACTGGGAAAAGCCGACAAAGGGGTTCAGCCGGTCTTTACATCCTCAACACTGTCACAGTTTGCACAAATAAACGAAAATATTAACACAGTGGGAAAAATTTAAGGAAGAGCTGGTAGAAAGCCCCAGTCCTCGAGAATACGGGCCTTGGTCTTACACAGGTGATAAGATTCTGACCAGCGCTGATAACTGTTTACATTATCAGGATGCTACAAATTAACGTCTGGAATTTTACTTTACCCTCTCATGGTCAGGATAACTTTTAGAACCAGCATGACGCCAAACTATCTTATTCAGCTGAATGAGTCACAGGAGCCTCAGTGTTCATACTATCACTAAGCCTCTCATGGTGCGGGCATAGTTTTCTATTTCAGCCAACGCCACCGCTTTTATTCGGCTGAGAGGCACAAGAGCTCTAGTGTCAAAGTTTTACTAATCAGTCTTAATACCATTAATGGCCATGTTACAATATTTAAATCACCGTCCAAGAAAAATCAGCAATACTCGTTAACAAACCAGTCTTTTCTTTCCAACATCCTCATCATCATCTAATTCTGTGTTGCCCCATAAGGAGCGTAGGAGCCCGGGGCTAGGCAAGATGGTCCTGACATTTAAGATGAGTGACCAGCCTCACTCATCCCTGAGTGGCATTACGTGAGCAATAAACCCCAACCACCCCTGGGATATAAACCTGCCCCGGCTCAATCCGATTGGAGCGCCTTTATTACCCACTAAACCACCAGGCGCCATAATTTGGTTATATGGTTACCACCCAGCGTAGTAAATGGTTTCCTGGTGTACAGGAAACCAATTGGCTTGTCACTCAAGGGTCACCAAAACTACCCAGGCCTAATTACATGAACTAAAACCGGCACTAGAAGGTGGGGTAGGGTCTAAAGTACGAAGGAGAGCAACATGATGATCAGAAACAATTTACTTAACTGGCTGAACACGTAGGCAACATACCTACTTATCAAATTTCCCAGCAAAGGAATGTTAGATTCACAAGAAAGGGTTAACATGAAAGTAGACTAACGATTAGAAGCTATTAACATAACTGGTTGACCAAGTAGACTAGATAGGTACTAGAGGGGTGGGTAAGATCCAGAACAAGAAAAGGTAAACAGGAAAGTAGAAATGTGATTAGAAACTATTAGCATAACTGGTTGACCACGTAGGCAACAAAAATGGAGCGCCTTGAGAGCAGTGTCAGCAGCTGCCGACAAACGCCACACTCACAACAGTCAAGGCAAGGTTACTGGTGCCAACGGCTAAACACCATGACGTCATTTATAGTCTTCTCTGCTGCTATCAGACAATTGTTTTTCAGACTGGGCGAAAGTTTAAGTAGCCTTGTGGGGGGACTAGAAGGTTATGTAACATTTTCAGTTCGAAAGTCCCTAACGATGAACGATATCGCCAGAAATTAGGATAAAATATACGCCTTCGTAGTGAGGCAGCTAAATTTGTATGCAGCCTGATGCACAATTATTTATATTTATATATATATATATATACACACACACACACACCATTCTAACCACCTATTAAGAAGCTGTTCAAAAGCACAATTTTCATTTCTCGGGAAAGTGGCTGGTCCACTACCATTCAGTCCATACCGGCAGTGGGTATGGCCGTGTGTAATGAGGAGTGAGTATGGTTTTGTGTAATGGGGAGTGGGTGTAGTTGTGCAATGGGGAGTGGGTATAGTTGTGTAATGGGGAGTGGGTATAGTTGTGTAATGGGGAGTGGGTATAGTTGTGCAATGGGGAGTGGGTATAGTTGTGCAATAGGGAGTGGGTATGGTTGTGTGTAATGCGGTGGGTATGGTTGTGTGTAATGAGGAGTGGGTATGGTCGTGTGTAATGAGGAGTGGGTATGGTCGTGTGTAATGAGGAGTGGGTATGGTCGTGTGTAATGGGGTGGGTATGGTTGTGTGTAATGGGGTGGGTATGGTTGTGTGTAATGGGGTGGGTATGGTTGTGTGTAATGGGGTGGGTATGGTTGTGTGTAATGGGGTGGGTATGGTTGTGTGTAATGGGGTGGGTATGGTTGTGTGTAATGGGGTGGGTATGGTTGTGTGTAATGGGGTGGGTATGGTTGTGTGTAATGGGGTGGGTATGGTTGTGTGTAATGGGGTGGGTATGGTTGTGTGTAATGGGGTGGGTATGGTTGTGTGTAATGGGGTGGGTATGGTTGTGTGTAATAGGGAGTGGGTATGGTTGTGTGTAATAGGGAGTGGGTATGGTTGTGTGTAATAGGGAGTGGGTATGGTTGTGTGTAATAGGGAGTGGGTATGGTTGTGTGTAATGGGGAGTGGGTATGGTTGTGCGTGTAATGGGGAGTGGGTATGGTTGTGCGTGTAATGGGGTGTGGGTATGGTTGTGTGTGTAATGGGGAGTGGGTATGGTTGTGTGTAATGGGGAGTGGGTATGGTTGTGCGTGTAATGGGGTGTGGGTATGGTTGTGTGTAATGGGGAGTGGGTATGGTTGTGTGTAATGGGGAGTGGGTATGGTTGTGTGTAATGGGGAGTGGGTATGGTTGTGTGTAATGGGGAGTGGGTATGGTTGTGTGTGTAATGGGGTGTGGGTATGGTTGTGTGTAATGGGGAGTGGGTATGGTTGTGTGTAATGGGGTGTGGGTATGGTTGTGTGTAATGGGGAGTGGGTATGGTTGTGTGTAATGGGGAGTGGGTATGGTTGTGTGTGTAATGGGGAGTGGGTATGGTTGTGTGTGTAATGGGGTGTGGGTATGGTTGTGCGTGTAATGAGGAGTGGGTATGGTTGTGTGTAATGGGGAGTGGGTATGGTTGTGTGTGTTATGGGGTGTGGGTATGATTGTGTCGTGTGTTACGGGGTGTGGGTATGATTGTGTCGTGTGTTACGGGGTGTGGGTATGGTTGTGTCGTGTGTTACGATGTGTGGGTAAGGTTGTGTCGTGTGTAACGGGGTGTGGGTATGATTGTGTCGTGCGTAATGAGGTTTGGGTATGGTTGTGTCGTGTGTAACGGGGTGTGGGTAGTTGTGTAATTTGGTGAGGTATAGTTGTGTAATGGGGTGTGGGTATGGTTAAGTGCTGTGTATACTGGGGAGTGGGTATGGTTATCAATGGGTACGTACCGTCAGCGTCAACCTCATTGATCATGTCCTGCAGCTCTGCCTCGGTGGGGTTCTGGCCGAGGGAACGCATCACTGTGCCCAACTCCTTGGTGGTGATGGTGCCGTCACCGTCCTTGTCAAACAAGGAGAACGCCTCCTTGAACTCTGCAATCTGCTCCTCAGTCAGTTGGTCCGCCTGGGTGAGAAAATACATATCACGAGGACATCTAAAAATAACAAAAAATAATACCTAGCAAATTCACTAGTTTTTATACAAAAGGCCTTGCAAGTTTTGTAGTTTCTTAGTTTCTTTCATGACGAAAAGTTATGCTCATATGAACTATCAAATAACTTGAATCAGCCAGAACTATTTTTTTTTTTTTTATTCCAAACAATTAAACCTTTTCCCCTTAAGTTATGATCCATTAGCACCCAAATGTCCTTAACCCTGAAGTACTTAATGTTAGCTTGATTTATACTAAGCAGCTATCTCAAGTCGACGCCTTGTGTTTACAACTCGACACCCACAAACGAACATCAGCCAGCCTCTTGAGTTAGGCATATCTTGAAATAAAAATCTGAAGCCACCTATGCCATGCATTTTTTTTTTTCTGGTACAAAATAAACAACACTCATTGTTCTCCATACAACTTTTACCTTCTGTACACGTTTATGGTGCAATGCCATAAATAACGAAAGTACGGTATGCTACTGAAACACTAGAACGGTACAAGTGCTAGTTACTAATGTTTCGCAATATCTAACATGCAATTCAAAACAGCGTTCCATGTATATACAGTATCCACAAAAAAGCCATCTAACGACGATGTATCCTAACAGTAATACATCAATTGTGTGAATGCAGAGCCATTAACCTCTTCAGTCCCATGACTTTCTCCAGACGATTTTGTTTTTTAAATGGTTGGGTTAGACAGCCTTCAATAACCTCTTCACTATTAGAAGACTTTTCCGAGCTAAATGAAATCGTCTTAGTAGCAAGAATAATACACCAATGACGTCCTCTGGCTGAAGGGGTTAAGCTGACATTGAGATATACGGTACTAAGTCAAGGATACGGCGTGGTGGTGATGGTGGTGTGGTGACATCTGGGAGAAGTAGGAAGGTCGGTGAAAGTCGCTGGGGGAGAGAGGGACCGGGACGGCTGCAGGAGAAGGGAAGGGGGGGGGGATAGTGGAGGGAGGAGAGTGAAATGGGAAGCAGAGGAAATAGAAGAGGAAGCTGGGAGGTGCAGGCGAAGGACGTGAGAGGGAAGAGGAAATGAGGGAGGAGAAAGAGGTCGTGAGGGGGATAGGGGAGAGAGGAGGGAAGTGAAAGGGAGGGGGAGGGGGAAGGGGAAGGAAGTGAGGGGGAAGGGGAAGGAAGTGAGAAGGAAGAGGAGGGAAGTGAGGGGGAGGGGGAGAGAAGAGGAAGTAAGGGTTAGGAGGAGAGAGGAGGGAAGTGAGGGGGAGGGGGAGAGACGAGAAAGGAGGAAATGAGGGTGAGGGGGAGAAAGGAGGAAGTGAGGGTGAGGGAGAGAAAGGAGGAAGTGAGGGTGAGGGGGAGAAAGGAGGAAGTGAGGGTGAGGGGGAGAAAGGAGGAAGTGAGGGTGAGGGGGAGAGAGGAGGGAAGTGAGGGTGAGGGGGAGAGAGGAGGGAAGTGAGGGTGAGGGGGAGAGAGGAGGGAAGTGAGGGTGAGGGAGAGAGAGGAGGGATGTGAGGGTGAGGGGGAGAGAGGAGGGAAGTGAGGGTGAGGGGGAGAGAGGAGGGAAGTGAGGGTGAGGGGGAGAGAGGAGGGAAGTGAGGGTGAGGGGGAGAGAGGAGGGAAGTGAGGGTGAGGGGGAGAGAGGAGGGAAGTGAGGGGGAGGGGGAGAGAGGAGGGAAGTGAGGGGGAGGGGGAGAGAGGAGGGAAGTGAGGGGGAGGGGGAGAGAGGAGGAAGTGAGGGGGAGTAGGAGAGAGGAGGGAAGTGAGGGGGAGAGAGGAGGGAAGTGAGGGGGTGGGGGAGAGAGGAGGGAAGTGAGGGGGAGGGGGAGGGAGGAGGGAAGTGAGGGGGAGGGGGAGGGAGGAGGGAAGGGAGGGGGAGGGGAGAGAGGAGGGAAGTGAGGGGGAGGGGGAGAGAGGAGGGAAGTGAGGGGGAGGGGGAGAGAGGAGGGAAGTGAGGGGGAGGAGGAGAGAGGAGGGAAGTGAGGGGGAGGGGGAGAGAGGAGGGAAGTGAGGGGGAGGGGGAGAGAGGAGGGAAGTGAGGGGGAGGGGGAGAGGAGGGAAGTGAGGGGGAGGGGGAGAGAGGAGGGAAGTGAGGGGGAGGGGGAGAGAGGAGGGAAGTGAGGGGGAGGGGGAGAGAGGAGGGAAGTGAGGGGGAGGGGGAGAGAGGAGGGAAGTGAGGGGGGAGGGGGAGAGAGGAGGGAAGTGAGGGGGAGGGGGAGAGAGGAGGGAAGTGAGGGGGAGGGGGAGAGGAGGGAAGTGAGGGGGAGGGGGAGAGAGGAGGGAAGTGAGGGGGAGGGGGAGAGGAGGGAAGTGAGGGGGAGGGGGAGAGGAGGGAAGTGAGGGGGAGAGAGGAGGGAAGTGAGGGGGAGGGGGAGAGAGGAGGGAAGTGAGGGGGAGGGGGAGAGAGGAGGGAAGTGAGGGGGAGGGGGAGAGAGGAGGGAAGTGAGGGGGAGAGAGGAGGAAGTGAGGGGGAGAGAGGAGGAAGTGAGGGGGAGGGGAGAGGAGGGACGGGAGGGGCGAAGAGGAGGGACGTCAGGGGGGAAGACGAGGGAGGTTATGGGGAGACGGGGGGAAAGGAGGGAGGTAATGGGGAGAAAGACGGGAGGTGTGGAGGAGGGAGAGGAGGGAGGTGATGGGGGGAGAAAGAGGAGGGAGGTGAGGGGCAGGGAGAGGAGGGAGGTGAGGGGGGAGTGAGGAGGGACGTGAGGGAAAGAACATGACGGGAGAGAGAAACGTGACGGAGGAAAGCGGAGGAACGTGTTGGGGGAGAAGGAACGAGAGGGGGAGAGAGGAGAGAGGAGATGCAAGGAGGAAGAGAGGGAAGTGAGGGGAAAGAGAGGGAGGTGAGAGAGGAGAGGAGATGCAAGGAGGAAGAGACGGAAGTGAGGGGAAAGAGAGGGAGAAGGGAGGGAGGTGGTGGGGGAGAGGATGGAGGTGAGGGGGTGAGTAGAAAGGAAAGCAAACAGCAACAGAGAGAGGGGGTGGTGAGGGGGAGGATGCAGAGAAGGGAGGTGAGCGGGAGGAAGAGGAGGGAGGTGAGGGGGAGAGACGAGGGAGGTGAGGGGGAGAGACGAGGGAGGTGAGGGGGAGAGACGAGGGAGGTGAGGGGGAGAGACGAGGGAGGTGAGGGGGAGAGGAGGGAGGTGAAGGCGGGAGAGAGGAGAGGGGAAGGGGGAGAGGAGAGGGGGAGGAGGCAGAGAAGGAGAGGGGGAGAAGGGAGAGAAATGAGGAGGCACAGAGGGGAGAAGAGGGGGAGGAGGCACAGAGGGGAGAAGAGGGGGAGGAGGCACAGAGGGGAGAAGAGGGGGAGGAGGCAGAGGAGGGAGGTGAGGGGGAGGAGGCAGAGGAGGGGGAGGAGGCAGAGGAGGAGGAGGCAGAGGAGGGAGGTGAGGGGGAGGAGGCAGAGGAGGGAGGTGAGGGGGAGGAGGCAGAGGAGGGAGGTGAGGGGGAGGAGGCAGAGGAGGGAGGTGAGGGGGAGGAGGCAGAGGAGGGAGGTGAGGGGGAGGAGCAGAGGAGGGAGGTGAGGGGGAGGAGCAGAGGAGGGAGGTGAGGGGGAGGAGCAGAGGAGGGAGGTGAGGGGGAGGAGCAGAGGAGGGAGGTGAGGGGGAGGAGCAGAGGAGGGAGGTGAGGGGGAGGAGCAGAGGAGGGAGGTGAGGGGGAGGAGCAGAGGAGGGAGGTGAGGGGGAGGAGCAGAGGAGGGAGGTGAGGGGGAGGAGCAGAGGAGGGAGGTGAGGGGGAGGAGCAGAGGAGGGAGGTGAGGGGGAGGAGCAGAGGAGGGAGGTGAGGGGGAGGAGCAGAGGAGGGAGGTGAGGGGGAGGAGCAGAGGAGGGAGGTGAGGGGGAGGAGCAGAGGAGGGAGGTGAGGGGGAGGAGCAGAGGAGGGAGGTGAGGGGGAGGAGCAGAGGAGGGAGGTGAGGGGGAGGAGCAGAGGAGGGAGGTGAGGGGGAGGAGCAGAGGAGGGAGGTGAGGGCGAGGAGCAGAGGAGGGAGGTGAGGGCGAGGAGCAGAGGAGGGAGGTGAGGGCGAGGAGCAGAGGAGGGAGGTGAGGGCGAGGAGCAGAGGAGGGAGGTGAGGGGGAGGAGCAGAGGAGGGAGGTGAGGGGGAGGACGACGATGGACGTGAGCGGAGAGAGAGAGAGAGAGAGAGAGAGAGAGAGGAACATTAGGGGGAAGAGGAAAGGAGAAAGAGGTGGGAAGTTAGAGAAGCGAAGTTATGGGGGGAGAGAGAAGGAACTGACGGGAGAGAGAGAGAGAGAGAGAGAGAGAGAGAGAGAGAGAGAGAGGAAAGTGACGGGAGAGAAAAAGAGAGAGAGAGGAAAGTGACGGGGGAGGAGAGGAGGTACATGACGGGGGAGGAGAGGAGGTACATGACGGGGGAGGAGAGGAGGTACGTGACGGGGGAGGACAGGAGGTACGTGACAGGGGAGAGAGAGGAGGTACGTGACAGGGGAGAGAGAGGAGGTACGTGACGGGGAAGAGAGAGAGAGAGAGGAGGTAAGTGACGGGGGAGAGAGAGAGAGAGAGAGAGAGGAGGTACGTGACGGAGAGAGAGAGAGAGAGGAGGTAAGTGACGGGGGAGAGAGAGAGGAGGTAAGTGACGGGGGAGAGAGAGAGAGGAGGTACGTGACGGAGAGAGAGAGAGAGAGGAGGTAAGTGACGGGGGAGAGAGAGAGAGAGGAGGTAAGTGACGGGGGAGAGAGAGAGAGAGGAGGTAAGTGACGGGGGAGAGAGAGAGAGAGAGAGAGGAGGTAAGTGACGGGGGAGAGAGAGAGAGAGGAGGTAAGTGACGGGGGAGAGAGAGAGAGAGAGGAGGTAAGTGACGGGGGAGAGAGAGAGAGAGGAGGTAAGTGACGGGGGAGAGAGAGAGAGAGGAGGTAAGTGGCGGGGGTGAGAGAGGAGGTAAGTGACGGGGGAGAGAGAGGAGGTAAGTGACGGGGGAGAGAGAGGAGGTAAGTGACGGGGGAGAGACAGGAGGTAAGTGACGGGGGAGAGACAGGAGGTAAGTGACGGGGGAGAGACAGGAGGTAAGTGACGGGGGAGAGACAGGAGGTAAGTGATGAGAGAGAGACAGGAGGTAAGTGATGAGAGAGAGACAGGAGGTAAGTGATGAGAGAGAGACAGGAGGTAAGTGATGAGAGAGAGACAGGAGGTAAGTGATGAGAGAGAGACAGGAGGTAAGTGATAGAGAGAGAGAGAGAGAGAGAGAGGAGGTACGTGACGGGGGATAGAGAAAGAGGTTTGTGAAGGGGATGAGAGGAGGGACGTGACGGGGGAGAGAGGAGGGACGTGACGGGGGAGAGGAGGGACGTGACGGGGGGAGAGAGAAGGGACGTGACGGGGGAGAGAGGAGGTACGTGACGGGGGAGAGAAGGTACGTGACGGGGGAGAGGAGGTACGTGACGGGGGAGAGAGGAGGTACGTGACGGGGGAGAGAGGAGGTACGTGACGGGGGAGAGAGAGGAGGTACGTGACGGGGGAGAGAGAGGAGGTACATGACGGGAGAGAGAGGAGGTACGTGACGGGGGAGAGAGAGGAGGTACGTGACGAGGGAGAGAGAGGAGGTACGTGACGAGGGAGAGAGAGGAGGTACGTGACGGGGGAGAGAGAGGAGGTACGTGACGGGGGAGAGAGAGGAGGTACGTGACGAGAGAGAGAGGAGGTACGTGACCGGGGAGAGAGAGAGAGAGAGAAGAGGCAAAGGGAAAGAGGGACGTGAGGGGGGGAGAGGAGGGACGTGAGGGGGGGGGGAGAGGAGGGACGTGAGGGGGGGGAGAGGAGGGACGTGAGGGGGGAGAGGAGGGACGTGAGGGGGGGAGAGGAGGGACGTGAGGGAGGGGGAAGGAGGGGCGTGAGGGGGTGAGGGGGGCAGCGGGGGTGCTGGGGAGGGCGCGGTAATCGATAACGGTAGTCACAGATGGTTTCAGCTTTACGTACTGTACCCACCACTGCATGCATTCCACTTTCACTGGCGCTGATATTGTAGCTTCGTAACTTTCCCTTGTTAAACAGTCAAACGTTTTATCGTTTTATAAAACAAGGCATTAGTTCGACATTGAAAATACTAAGGTCAAAGGGATGTGCTCTGATGAACTACCGGTATCTTATATTAAGCAGCAGAACGTCGAGAACAAGCAATAAAGATGAACTTGTATAATTATACACATCAAAAAGCTATAGACTAACAACGAACATCAGGTAATTGAAGTGGGTGTGCGCCTGTTTCCTGAGGAGTAGCCTAACTGGGCATGCGTCACCCGACCGCCGCTTCTCAGTTACCATACGCTGCCATCATGACTCAATAATGACGAATCTTGTCTCACCGAAACAAATGGAATAATTTTATTACTTACTGTTGTCAAAACAGTGTTACGTATAAATAAGGACTTATAAATCAGCCCAGCAGAGTGCGACCGCGTTGCAACCGAGAAGGGAGACTATTGATCCGGGCTGAAGCGGTGGGGGGGTGGGGTGGGGGGAGTCTCCACGGCGACAGGGAGTTTGGTTAAAAGGAGGACGCAGCTTTAGCAATTTCCGTGTAATGGCAGTAAGCGCACCGACGTTGATTACTGCGCACATATATTTTCCTTTGATAACCTTTAATACTAGCATCTATAAATCAAAATCTCTTCCTATCCATACGGTGTTAACCTACTAAATATCTGTCTCTATGGATTAGATGGTATTCAGGGTAAAAACATAGGTACGGTGTATATCTTAATGACCAGTTCATGAGTGGTTCACTATAGCAACTGGCTTCTCCAATTCTGTAGGCAAATACAAGCAAGTTGGTTTAGGACGGACTGACAAGACCAGGCTGCTTTTAACATGAAGAGACCTAAGGTTACTCAACTTGATTACCACACTGGGACTAACCACGCACCTCGTGATTACGAGGCCAGTGGTGGGCCGCCTTTGATACTCAAGATAATCTACATCACCAGCATTTTATTAAATAATATCTTGGTACCCAAATCACCAACACTATAATGTGTACCCTACTGATGTTAGATACGTACAATAACTAATTATATAATTTGTGTCAGATACGTACCGTAACTAATAATTGGTAGCATTTATTACCCTAAAAATTTATTTCCAAATTCTGCCTGCTCGAATATACAACTGTAGTGATGATTACGTTCGCGTTCGTTACTGACAAACTAAGTTTTACTCAAATATCAAAAGTTAACCCTGTACTGCAACGATCGTAGTTTCACCACAGTTGTTGATTTCGGGGGTCACATAAGTTGCAACAAGTCAAGTTACAGAATCAGGTCAGTAGTGTGGCCTGTTTGATGAGCCCTGAGTGGGAAACCCAAGCCTCATCACTTCAGACAAACATGCTCTCTCATGGTCTCGTAAAGTCCAGCTTTTTTAGCCTACACTGGCTGATGCAAGACATTGCACTGTGTGATACAGCTGCAGCAAAAACACAACACTTTCACTGCCACAATAAGGTTCTACTATTTCTCTGGATACTAATTTATTTGGTTAAAGGACATTCCTGCTGCCGAAGTATAAAGTACTTTAGGCAACAATAGGTGTCCTCTCGAAAATGCTCAGCAGAACACGTCTGTCGTCGGGTGAGGGATTGCCAGAGTAAATCCAGCACCAAAATTAACTTAGCTCATCATTAACTGATTGGTGTAGAGCAGTTAAATTCTGTGAAATTTAATCATAAACAAGGTTCAATTAAATCTTATCTAATTCATCGTGCATAACTAGGCATTACCCAGACCATTTGTCACATCTACCTTGGGTGTTCAATTTCAACACCACTGCTGAAGTCATGTGTACAGTAAGATTAAAATTTTTCCAAAGGACGCAACAGTTTAGTGTTTTATTATAAATGGCACTAGTTAGTGAAGCTGAAAACAGGCTACAAACGCGAGACACCTACGCAGCTATATCCTAAACTAAGAAACTCTGCCACCCTGTCATTATTATTATTATTATTATTATTATTACAATACTCATCAAATGTTTATATCAAAGGCGACAGTTATTTTATTACGTGACCACTTCCCCAATTTTCGATTTTGTTAGAAATGCAGCACAGGCCAACTTGTGGCTTACGGGAATTTAAAATGCCCTGCCAATAATTTTGCTTATGGAAGGCTAAGGAACTTTGTTACTGCATGAGGGAGATCACGAATAAATGGGTGTTAAATATTTAGAAGAGAAGGGCTGGGGGGGGGGTAAAATCATGCGCATCAAAGTTAACTGAAGTCATCTTGAACTGGAAAGTTACTCCTTACATCCGGTGACGTATTTTATTTTCCTTGCTAAACCAGACGAATTTACTTGGCTTAGGAGTGTACTCAAGCGGCGAAGGGGTTAATGAAAGCTAAATCTAACCCTTCGACTTTGAGAACTCTCCTCAAATTGTCTGGAGATAGCAAAATGACAAAATAAGTCAGGGGACTGCCGAAGTTCATAAAGGAATTGCCAGTGCAATGGGATGGGGGGATATTTAAGGCTGTGTTCACAAGTATATTAGAACTACGAAGGTTTTCAGTACCAACAAAATGAACAAACTGCATCCACAAGGAGGATTAAACCAATCAATCCGATGACCTACTTTTTGCTTTATTCTTGCTATGTCCAGACGCTTAATCCACTTTGGAGTTTTTGAACTGATAAAGGTTATAAATTCGCTTACTCCTTTACTGCAAGAGATCTCCCAAAGGCTGAATGAAATCGTCTGGAGGTAGCAAGAAAAGTAAAACGTGTCGCCGGACTGAAGGGGCTAATGAATGAGGTTTGACAGGGAGTGACGGAGTACAGGGCTGACACATGGGTTTGGTATGTCTACAGTTGCCCATTCCCACTCACCCAGAGAACGTCATTTTGGGGTTTATCTTGCTAACTACAAACGATTACTGTCATTCGGGGAGATTTTTAGCAGCCAAGGGTTTAATGAGGTGTGGGTAATCAGAAAATCGTCTGGGGCTAGCAAGAATAAAAACTGCGTCACCGGACTGAAGGGGTTCAGTAAAAGGGAGCTAAATTTTTAATGACAGGCTTGGAGGAGTATTATCGCGACCAACCTGCATAAAGTCAGAATTTAGGCGCCTGGACTGACAGTAATATTCTTACTTCCTAAGCATCTTGGTTGGAATGTGATCGCACTTACACTGCAGGGCAAATATATTTACTTTTCACAAGGCTGAAAAATGTAGCTATAGATCTCTGACTGAAGGTGCTATTGCCAGGTAAAATGTGACTTACTTAAACGGTTACATTAGCTACACACACAACATTAACAAATCTCGCTATGTTCAATCCTCTCATTGGTTGAGGCATCAATATACTCATATGTACTAATTGTTAAGGATTTACTTTTAATTACTGGCAGGTGGTCTTGCTCCTGTAAATTTTTTTTTACAAACTTTGCAGTATAAGGGTATCGGTCTACCGCTGGACACTGGGCATTATGAACACTAAGCACCGCCACAGGAAGTGTGACAAATACCGTAAGTTTCTTCGTCCAAACTGACTATTTCCATACTTGGAAGTACTTATCAAGGATACTGAAGCCTACATCTTTGTTTTATTTTATTTTTTTAAACTGACATATAACTACTAAATAGGAACTATCATGACAGATCAGATTGCAAACTATTAACTGATGATCTGAACTAGCAAGGAAAGGGATAATAACGGTATATAAAAAGTATGACTGAAATTACATACATTTCAAAGGCTGACAAGCTTAAGCCAAGAATCAGATCAAGAATGAAAGGGACGATATACGTGCATAAAGCGAGGTAAAGAGGGATAAACAGTATAGGTTGGACACAAACCTGCTTCTTTTTAACGCTCAAATGTAACAGATTAACCAAGGAAAACTGCACAAATATCGAGTGACATTTCTGGGTTATTTTAATAACGAGGAAAATCATGCACCACAGATGTGACGAGTGAACCATATATGCTACAGGGTTGGGATAACTCCTTTACAAATTCTTGGTAATTTCACCACTGCATATCTTATTAACTAATTAAAAATTCCTCACGAGATAAAACTTCGTATTCTCAATGGTCGGAAAATACTTCAAATTCCCACTGTACAAGAAATACAGAAGACTAGTCTTATGTCTACCGTACGTTTTAGTGACATCAGCTTGCTGAAAATTGTCTGAACAGTGTTACATGCTTCAACAGTCTCAGGATAGTTTCTTTTTAAGCCTAGACTTCAGCCATATCAATCCAACTCTTACAATAATCTGCTTATCAAATGCAAGACTATTACATGCAATACAATTAAGACACTTTGATATTTGAAGGATATTACTGTTAAGTGATTTACACTGCATTAACTATGAATTCCATGCTATATATCAACTAATTATTTGCCAGAAGTCATCTATATGATTTGGAATTAAACAGAACAATTCCATTCCAGTGTTCAATTCCAATTCCTTTACCTATATATTAAGTCAGAAGTTGAAATGGATTCGGAGCAGACAAACTGATAAGGAAACAACCCCAACCCTGGTCAGCTAGGGTAAGCATGAAGAGGATACGAAAAGAGCTAGGTATCTTTCAGATAATTAGCATGCATCAGATTAGTCTCCCTATGACTGACATACAGTATTTCTAAGAGAAAAAAAAAATCCTCTTTATAAACAATGCTAAGGTAGATAAAACACTTTATACAATGTTGGGGAAGGAAGCATTCTAGTTCGTCCAAGTTTCCCCTTAGTTTCTCCTCATGATAAAATGCTTTAATCAAAAATTACATATGACAAAAATTTGATGCAGAATACAGAAAACCCTCTTCTGGCAGATAGTTTTTCGAGGGAGATGTACTCACCGTCGTCTTATGTTGTACATGTAATTGGAATAATTAAATGAAACAATTTATTGGGGATTACTTTAGGTACCATGGAACTTAATTATTTATCTAAAAACAAAGCATGCGACCTCTTCTACCTTGCCAAGAGTGTATATTTATCAATTAATATTACCAATAAACCTTATTACTTGGGATGACAGTTTTTTCCTGAACAAATAAGAGCATTTTTACCCTTGGTGGAGGAGAGGCCGCGAGGGTTTAACAAAGCGCTAACTTTACATAAGGGGCACTAACTAATGTTAGGGCTCCTGACAGTATTATTACTGAGGGTACATGTAAAGTGCAGTTATGTTGACATGGTAATGAGATGTAAACAATATCACTACCATTAAGGGTACCAGGTAACATTTACTCGAGGAAGAGGACCAAGGCCACATTCTTAAAAATATACATCGTACTGCAACCATCTTACAGATATAAATCTTTAGTAGTTCAACAGCAGGTTACACTAAGCAAAGAAATCGACAAACTATCGAGAGGATAGTTTATATCACAAATACGAGTTAATCAACATGCATGCACATCGGATACTTTATGTAACTATACCACACACACATTGTTATCTAAGGGTTGACATGTTAATAGCTAACACTCATTATACTATCTTTGGTGTTGGAGAAGTAATCAACACAGCCTTGGCTATTATTACCATGGGTGTCAGTTTGCCCCACAACGTACCAATAATCTGAATTACTGCACTGCATTTCATTACTAGCAATACTAGGCAAGGCTCATCTAACTATTGAGTAACGGCTTCAAGACAATGGTCCTAACAAGGAAGTGTCGTCCCATTCTGATCGGCCAGCCTTAACTGGTTATACAACTGTAAATTCCAAAACAAAATTTTCTGTAGCTACCTTAAGGATTATTACTCACAAACTCGTATTATTACGTCACTTTCTGAATCTGATTACAATCACTGATCATTACTATCCCGTACCTTCCATGACAAGATCTCAAACCATAAGACTACATACTGCAGGCCAATGTCAAATGCATCATCTTTAATCCTCTTCACTTAAGCCAACGTATCTAGCTCCTTTTCACTACAGTGACACTTTTGCTACCGCCATACGATTTCACTCTGCGTGAGAACTCTATTAGATTAGAAACCTCCATTAACCCCCTTTGCTATCTCCCAAAGCTGATGAAATTGGGTCATGGTAGCAAGAAAACACAAGTAGCTTCCGTAGTCACTTAACAGTTACTCATGTTTACATGCTTAGATGCACGTGTGTGTGTGTGTGTTCTGTGTGTGTGTGTGTGTGTTCTGTGTGTGTGTGTGTGTGTTCTGTGTGTGTGTGTGTGTGTGTTCTGTGTGTGTGTGTGTGTGTGTTCTGTGTGTGTGTGTGTGTGTGTTCTGTGTGTGTGTGTGTTCTGTGTGTGTGTGTGTGTGTGTGTGTGTGTGTGTTCAGGCTGGCACAGAATACACAAAAAATACGGTACCAGGCACTCACAAATGTCACAGACCTATAATAATAATAATAATAATAACTAGAATAGCACGCAGTGCAGCGCATACCTCTGCCATCGACATCCATGCAATATTCACTGAAAATTTTACGAAAATCTCGAAAAACGCCCTATCTCGCTGTGTTAGTGAAAAAAAAAAAAAAAAAAAAAAAAAAAAAAAAAAAATCCTTGATCCGCACCAAAATTTATTAGTCTATTCTGGGCCAAGGCCCATTCTTCTACCAAGTTTCGTGAAATCCGTCAAGTAGTGTTTGTGTAATCTTGCTCAAAACCAACCAACAAACGGACAGGGGTGAAAACGTAACCTCCTTGGCCGAGGTAGCTAATAAAAATAAAAATAGCAACAACAACAACGGTAGTGTGTGCCAGCTGTATGCCTGCGGCAAGTTGTATGTGTTGGGGAACGAACTGACTGGCCTCCATGCTCAACCGCAAGCCGGATAAGCTAAGGTGACGTAGGTTTACTCGAGATGTTCAGCTCACACCAGTACGCTTGGTACTGTATATAACTAGTACAACTGAGCCACTGTTTTTGTCCCGGGGAAAACTTATCCAGTATTTGGTTTGGATAAAACACATCGTAAGGGATTTGATAGTTACCGTACCGTACCTTCTGTATTAATATGTTTGCCTGGAGTAATAAGCAATTACACTAACGTACGCTAGGTATTAAATGAAGTAATGGCTAAATTTGAGGTATCCGGCACTATGGTAAAAAACGATGTTGTAATAAGCGTCATACCTACTCCCTACGCCAACTGGGATACGGCTTGACAAAAAATAAATAAATAAATAAATAAAGCCATCTGCTGAGTGCTAAGAATGGTAAAATACCCTACGGTAGGCGTTTATACTGTAGCTATTTCTTAATCTTTCCACTTAAACCACCACTTTCATTCAACAATCGCAAAACACTAGCAATGATGCTGACATCTCAAAAGGTTGCATTATAGCAACATTAACGTAAAGAAGCTATCAATGCTACACACACACACACACACACACACACACACACACACACGCACGCAGAAGGGGGGGAGCACTGGCCTAAAACATGTATGTAATGGGATTTTAATTATACCGCTGAAGGACTGAACACTTCTATTAAGAGTAGCCTTTCAAAAAATCAAGCGCATACCCTATGGCACAGGTAGGCCTATCCTTCCTCCTGCATATTATAAATATTTTGGGGGACACAGTGTCTGACGCAAAGTAACATTCTTGTGAGGATGATTTCTTACACATCTTGCTCGTTACACTTCCATATCTCCTTTTGCATTATCTAACTGTGACGGTGTCTAAATGAGAACTGATGTACCCTAAGCAGAAATACACCGAAAAAGAGGTGCTAGGGAGTCTCAAACTGACCAGAACATGGACAAAAATAACGGTGCCATTGAAAGAACCGTGGTCAGTCGCACCTGATGTTCCGATTATATACTGATAATACACGAAACGACTTACAGTTTTTCCCGTAACTACCCCACCCCCCTTCAGCAAGAACAAGTAGAAGGGAAATACATGCACTGACGCACTCCCTTCCTTGTTCTTACTGCAATAAAACTTCCAAGTTCCGACTGGGAACTGATAGTACATAATTTGTGAATCGACCCGCATTCTCAACATCACAGGTTACCAGAGATGGGTCATATGACACCAGTAACAGTTAATATTTACTGTACCGTATATAAAATACAAGTTCAGTTGGGTAGAATGTTAAGCTTCCGGTGTCAATATACCGTATGTGTTAAGGCTCGACTTATCTGGAGGGTAGAGGCTGCACTGGAGCATGCGTTATGGCGTTCATAGCCTAATATTGGCCTATTCATACCCATGAAGCTTTCACCCATTCTACCCACATAGGTACCATTTGCTTTTATAAACTTTAGTTCGGTATACAACTAAACTATACTCCACTAAAACTGACCACGTTTTTTAACTTTTGCTTCAAAACTATTTCAAAACATACCGAATTTACTTGGTCGATTCTGAGCACAGACTTTACAGTCCGTCACCATTTCGGCACTAAAATCCACCACCCATAACCTACTGCACGTATTGGAGTTGTTTCACTAGGGACATGTGTGACAGTATTAGCCGGGGGAATTTATGCGATGACGGTAGGTATTATTAAATATCATTAGCCCTGACGAAATCAATATCAACTTATTCCCCACCTCAGCTTAACGTTAAACGAAATTAAAATAAACTTACTTTCTGCCCTAGTCTAACTTAATACAAACCTTAGAATTATATATATAGTAACAATGCCTACTTAATTCCTGACACGGTACAGGAAGTGTGGTTAAGGTGTGCGGTGTTGTCAGTAGTTGTTAAGTGGGTCAAGGATAACCAGTCCCAAGCCTATGCAGAACTAGTACTGGGACTGACTGCCTATTTTTGGTGCGCTATCCGAGCTCAATGAATAGCAAGAACCTCTAGCCATAGCTATTAGCCTCAGTCATGAAACAGCACAGGTAAATCCTACTCGGGAAAATTTAATGTTTAGCTAATCTTAAATACGTCAACCACCGACGAGACAGCAGCAAGGCAAACTACTGTAGCCCATATTTTACCTGTAATAGCTTACGCTATATGTACATAATTACCATGCACACCTTGTACCTTCCACTTATGTACTATCAAAGCCTGCAGGCATCGATATACTTCAGCTGCATCTCATGTGCTTATGCTACACACTTACGAAGCTGCATCTCTCACCTGAACCTGCTACGTGTAAGGAAATATTAAATACAGGTAGGCCATTGATATCAAAACTGTAAATTACCGGAATCGATTCTTTAATTGTTCGCCGTCATATTTATATCTCAGTACCTATACTGAGTGAAATGAACTTGCTAACAAATCTGACTGCAATGAATAACCTAACTACACAAGCTAATCACTTTCAGCATTACGGAGAGAGATAAGCCGTATAAAAGTTATATATATATATATATATATATATATATATATATACGGTATAAAGCAATTAAAATTCGTTCAAATATGTAAAAGCTACCGTAACTGGCGTATACAGATGTTGGTTGGCAGAAACTGTGATGTACCGGTATATATATTTTGAGGCACTACGGGTATAGGTGATCCACCATTTGTAGTTTTATTCTTTCCCCTATTAGTCTTATTCAGCATACCAGGCCACCCTGGTGATGGAAATCATTAGGGCAGTAACTCTTCCACATCGAAAACTCCCAAAGCGAGCAAAACCGTCTGGTTATTAAGATATATATATATATACTCTATACTGTGTGTGTGGTGTGATTACTGTACGGAAAACAGGCAGCTATCAATCGCGCTTCGAGCAAAGAATCTAGAGGTTGGCTACAACAAGCGGCTCACTGAACTTAATACAAACCTAAATGCCAATCCGATCTCCACAGGCTACGTAAACAGTGGGAGGAATGAATTAAGACAACAGCCAAGACATTACTGAACAGACGTCATTTATGACCATCCTGGACAATATGGCTGAAACTACATGACATTCTAACTACCATCACATGAATACAATATTAAGAGAAACCATACACTAATATACTAGATCACCAACTGAGAACACAACCTTATCCTGCATCACAGTAACTACCATGACTGCCACTTTGTGTGTGTGTGTGTGTGTGTGTGTGTGTGTGTGTGTGTGTGTGTGTGTGTGTATAATACCCTAGACCTCTACTGCCAGCAAATGCCGTAAACTCTATGTTATTACCTGCACCATTCTCGTACAATCCATTGCACTTTGGATATACGTCACAGTCCTGCAGTGGATACTCAAAACGGTTGATGATGATGATAATTAAGGGTAAGCTATGGTAGTAATTAAAAATAACAATAATCCTTATGGTAGACGACTATTCAACTCACAGAAAACGTCCTGTACAGAAGAATTTACTAAGTTTTTACATGTTTCAGCTCCAAAGATTCATTCTAAATATTGTCTGGTGGTAGCAAAAACACACTACAAAATTACTGGATTCAAGTACATAACTAAAATATATATAAGCACTCCTATTCCTAGCCTACATAGGCTAACTAGCCGTACATCTATTAACGTTAATATTTAAAAAACATTTTGACAGGAAGTTTTAAAACCCATCACTTTTTACCTTCCCTTCACAGGTCGGTATACAGCAGTACCAGTGAAAAGCGTTACTTATGTAGTAGGTACTGGCATCACTGTAGCCAAATTTTTATCTCAACTGTGCCTTTTACAAATATTTTATTGTCATACTCGGCAGTAGGAGGAAAATGTAAAGACGGGTGTAGTCTACTAACCTACAATGCAACGAATGGGTCAGGGAACCAATGAAAAAACTACTGTCAGCAGCTTAACCTACAATGAACACGTTTACCTCACTACTAGTAGCCACCCGTTAACTATAAATATCCGTTAATCAAATATTTGAGGAAACACTGAGCTTCAGTGATCATCGCTATTGCTTGTCCTGACTCTTGATTCTGGGATTCGATCCAAGCTGAGGAGGATATTTAAGGTTTGTTGTGGTCGTAGCAACAGGTATATCCATCCATTATATTCGAAGCTCATCAGTTCACAGCAATGACAGACTAAGCAATTTTACAGAATGTTACTGCTCTCACTACACACTCCTTCCGCGGGACTAACACTGGTTAATACTCTCCCCTCGAGGGAGAATGACCGAATATATTGGGGACCTGATACAAAATGATGCAGATATTTTACAGGCGACAAAAGTGGAAACTTCAATGTTCATACAACTAACAGGGGATGTCAAATAACTGGTGTCTGGAATGCCATAACCTGGCCCATACAGTAATAAGAATTAGTTTAAAACTTTTTTTTTTTTCCAGCCGACATTCCTTGAGCCCTAGAAAAAAAAAAAAAAAAAAAAAAAAAAAAACAACCACCACCACCCTGTCCCATTACAATATTCAACAAAATTAATACTGTAGAAAAGACTGCTTGCACAGTTTTGCAAAAAGACAGCTGAGGATACAGTACCGGTATTATCTACCACATGCCTAATTTTACTGGACATCACCATCTCAGACAACACCGAAAACCTACCACCAAAATTGCACGTGGCTGAAATATTCATTTTAAGATGCCAGGGCACTACATTTTATAAGACTGGGGAGTCACAGGCAGCCTTTGCCTGGCGGCCAATGGAGGACAAAGAGTATCTCAAATGTTTCCACTGAATTATCCGCCATCAGCATGTTCCATCCGAGTCCCGAGTACGGTACAATACATTACACCCCCCTCCCCCCAGTCTGGTCTTTACTTAACCCTCTTCCCTACTCCCAGGTTGCCACTACTGGTCTCTGGCCCTTATTGTCAATCCAACCGGTAAGCTATCTGTTGCCTAAGGAATATAAATCCTGTATCTGCCAACAGAATATGCGACCTGTCCATCCCCAACATCGCTCTCATCCTCTTTGGGATATTCCTTTCTCCCCAGAATCTAGTATATCCACGTTCTCAGAATTCTCTCCATCACTTTCTAAGCGTTTGAATCTTGTGCTCAGATCAGACAACTTCGCCAAGCTGCATGTGAACACGAATAGATACTTCATCCTTACACTCACGAACTTAAAGCATTTTCCCTGAGGGCGTGCACCATACCAAGCAGATAAGACAGGGGGGCGGGGGGGGGATGCATCAACGATGGTACCGG
Organism: Coenobita brevimanus; assembly: GCF_032717465.1. Classification (NCBI taxonomy): domain Eukaryota; kingdom Metazoa; phylum Arthropoda; class Malacostraca; order Decapoda; family Coenobitidae; genus Coenobita; species Coenobita brevimanus. The sequence continues at coordinate 16,855,755 of NC_137044.1, forward strand.
TAATAAGTTACGTCAATTGAACAAAATGAGATGCCGGTATTTTTATCCACCTTACTTGACAAACACATTATCGTGGAGTTAAAATGTTCAGTTCATGACTAAGGTGATGAGTGAAAGTGAGAGGCAAAGGTGAAGGTTACAGGAACTGGGGAGGGAGGGTGGTTCGGGCTATGAGGAATTCTTCTCTAAAGACCACGAAGGACAGCCGTGGGTACAAAGTTATGTATGAGTGCTTGCTTGTGCTTCATTACGCACAACTACTAAGCACTGCATTACCTAACCAGTGTTAATTTATAATAGAAAATACAAAAATAATAATAATAATAATCCGCAACATTAATTACGAAGACTTACGGTACGACTAGCTTAAGATCCTTTCTGCATACGACCTCATATTGCGTAAGTTAACGTCGGGATGCCGGGGGTCCGCAGCCTTGGTGAAAAGCCGGCCAAGTGTTGTGAGGGCCACAGAATCATTGGGTAAGTGGACACCCCCCATTACACACGTGCCGCAATAACACTGCACTAACCGTTTCACTGATCCCGCCCTGCCTGTCATCCATCACCTACTCACAATGGACACTTCAATGCTCCTTCCTTATCACCCTGCCTTCTTCACTATCCTTGTCTTATTTTATTAGTCTAGTCAACCTTGTAGGAGCTGCCTAGCATGGGCCAACTGGTCTACTGCAGGTATCCTATTTATTAGCTGGACAGACTGACTGCTTCACTGCCCCTTCCCTGTATGTCATCTACAACCCATCCTCAACATTGCTACTATCACTGCTCCTCCATTCTGTGCCACATACCATTCATCCTTAATACTTATTGTTTCACCGTTCCTCCCTGTGTCATTACCATCGACCGTCATCCTGCCATTCCTACCTATCATTAGCACCTCTTCAATCCCTACATTTCACTTTGCCAAAGCTATTTACCTCTCCTTTCCTCGCTACATCTCCTCACCTCGCCCTCCTTACCCTTACATCCACTTCTCGAATCCCCACACCCACCCACATCTGCTTACCCCCTCCCTAAATACAATCCTCACCTACTGTACCAGCCACATCTCTCTGCCATCCATACCCTAACTACTCGTTTACGCAACCCTGCCTAAGCCTTAGCTCCTCTCCCCGTTCCATCCCACCCATGTCCTAACTCCCCATCGTTCCTCCCCTCATCCCACATGTGCCCCTGCCTCTCCCACCTTCACACCCACGCCCGTAGCTACTCATCACCCCACCCATGCATGCTCATACCTCCACCCTACCCAGGTCTTCAACCCCTGACCCCACCCCACCCCATGCCCTTAGCTTCTCACCCAACCCCATCCATGCCCACGTCCCCTCTCCACCCAGCTCAATCTCCCCGGGGCCTCATCATCCTCACTCCACCCAACCCCACCCAGGCCCCGGCCCACACATTTCAAACCAACCTCCAAACTCCCCCTACATGCAGGCCCTTCACACATCAATAAATAGTACGGTACGACTCAATATGAAAATAATGACTCGTTACAAGTACGTTTCTATCTGTGAAGGTAACAAGGTCGAAAAATTGTACACTATCTTATCTAACAGTCTAAAGACCGGTGGCGTACATAGCGATCAGGGGTAGTTTATATATACGGTAAATACCGTGCTAGAAACTATAACAGGAAATCTTGTTCAATTTTCCAACTCCCAAAAGAAACAACTGCCAGATAACTATATCTAATGAAGACCCATGTCCAACATACTGCAACAAATCCTTCTCTTCATAATTATAGCATAAATAGGAAGTGCGAGGTCATCCCTCGTCCCTATTTACTCTTAAATTATTTTGTACGATCCACTCCAAGCAAAATCATCCAAGTTAAAGTACTTGACATTAACCAATCGTTCTCGCAAATACAGCTAGTGTTGATTCATCCCAATAACTGCCAATACCCATGCAGTTCTATAATTCCCAAGTCCCTTTTGCAGCCTTACTCTCCCATTACCGTACTTAAACCTTGATCTTCCACACTACCTGCCTTCCAACTAATTTCTCCATCCTGCTTTTAACCACCGTACGACCATGCTTACTCTTCATATCTTTCCATGTCTATTACTATTAAGAATAGTACGGTACACGAGAATGCGGACAGGATTAGTATGGGTATAACATTCTAAAAGTTATGAATAGTCCTGGAGTGCACGGTAAAGAGGACCTACACAAGCTGTGCTCCACTGGGGCTTTTATCATAAAGTAGTATAAATTTTGTTTCGCACTCTTCAAGCCGTTAGTGCTTATCCTACCTTCTATCACGAGGCCTTATCTCTATCTATCTATTGCCAGACGCCTCAATCCCGTTTGGGGTGGCCACAAACAAATCGCCTCCAAGTCGCCCTGTCCCCCGCCATTTCACTGCCCTGCTCCCAACTCACACCCCCCTCTCTCATATACCCCCCCACCCCATCCCTCCATCTCATCCTCGGCCTCCCCCTCCATCTTCCCCCCTCCACCTCACTCACATACACTCTCTTCGTCAGTCTTTCACCCTCCATCCTCTCCACATGGCCAAACCACCTCAGTGTGTTCCTCATAACGCTTCCTATCACATCCACATCCACACCACAACGCTCCTTTATATCCTCATTCGTCAGCCTGTCTCTCCATGTGACTCCACAGGCTCCTCTTAAATAACTCATTTCCACTGCTCTCTCTTGACTTGTGTCCTTCCAACAACGTCCAAGCTTCACTTCCATACGTTAGAGTTGGTATCACAATACTGTCATGTAGTAATTTTTTCACTTCCATGCTCACTTCCCTGTTTCTTATCACTGCTTTCAAAGAACCAGCAACCTTTCTTCCCTGCTGTCCCCTTTCAAGCACTTCACCCTCCAAACCTCCATCCTTACTCATCACCCTACCCAAGTACCGTACTTAAATGCACTCACACTTTCCAATTCCTCACCATCCAACCTCGCTGTACATTCACTGACTTCACCTCTCTCAAAGACCATCACTTAACTCTTCCCTACATTCACCTTTAGATTCCGTTTCTTACACACACTCCCAAACTCATCCACCAAGCCTTGCAGCTCCCCTTCGTCTTCAATCAACAACACAGTATCATCTGCAAACAACAGGACAGGGAGTTTATCTCACTCCCTGAGTAAAATATTCTACGCACTCTACATCCATCACATTTTCAACTTTCCATCACAGCTACATTAGTACCTTCCTCACCTTGATACCTTAAAAACAACTAGCTTAGCCTTACTAAAAATTGTCTATGCTCCACTTTAACCCTATGCTCTTCAGGACCGCAGTGCTGAAGCTCCTACTTCAGAGCATACCTGCCTCCCCAGTTAAAATTCACGTATGCATCAGCTCTTCATGTATGACACCTTATACTTTTAAGGACATTAAATGACTTAAGAATTACATACAAAACGTAACGATTTCTACATTTAATATCACAAATTACTACGTACCTAATTTGCCAAAGAATCCTACTACGAATGCTCTACACTGCTTGAGATGAGGTGGGAACAAAGCAATGACTGGTTCCAGATTGTTAATCAACTGTCAGGTATCCCACCAGTCACAAAATCTGACATTGTGAAAACACAGACTTTCATCGAAATTTCATACAGTTGTCTAAACATTAGGATTATAGGTGTATGGTTTCTCGGCCTTCATAATAACATGCTCTGAAGATGGAAGCACAGCATTAGTCATTTATTTATTTATTTTTTACAAGCTCTACAGTAGCTCACCCATCTGTGCCACACGTACTTGCGGTACAAAGTGGATAGGCTTAATTATATTGGGTTCTAAGGCTTTTTCTTCCCTATGAAAAACTGACTAAACCCTGAGGATGAGAGCTTTGAAACAATTGCCATTATAAGAACTTCACGTATGGGACCAGGACCTCTTTTATAGCTTAGCTAAAGTCAAATAATTATTAAACTAGATGATACAATGGAATGGTTAGAATTTTCAAAGCTCAATACTCTAAGTTTTTTTTTTAATAAGTTCATCAGCCATACTTTGCCAAAACAGTATGGTATGACAAATCTGCTCAATTATGCCAATTCAGAAACTGCTCAGACACCCAATCGAACTAATTATACAGTACACTTCACAACTGTATGTATGCTTTTTTATTACCACCAAAAGAATTTACTCGGGTTAACACTTTTCAAAATGGAAGGGTTATATCGTCATTAACTCTAAAAGTCTAAATTAAATGAAATCTGGAGAAAACCGGCGTAATGCAAACATGTAATCGGAGTGACGGGATTAGCACAGCTCATCACACACATCACTAAATCCATTTGCTTGTTGTTCACCCATTTCTGGAAAAAAAAAAAAAAAAAAAAAAAAAAAAAAAAGGTGCTTCAACCTACACTACTAGTGCGTAAATGCCAACTGATGTAAGTGCAGACTTTAAACTGCCTTTTGCAAAAGGCTGTAACAAGCTGGTAGCTAAAGGATCTTATTGCAGAGGCGTGAACCGTTCAAAATGGAAGAATACCAACATACTGAAACTTAAGATACACGTTCAGTAGGTGAGTACGGTATACGGTATTTTCTTCCGCTTAAGTGATCTACACTTTCTAATGAAGGCAATGTGGTGAGAAACCAGCCGTACAGTCAGAAGCTTACCGGTATCTCTGCCACCCTGCTATTACAAAGCAATACCGTTACTGGAAAGAACTTACCTGTTTTACTGGCACCTAAATAGGGTATGAAGCTGTCTGAATACGAAGACGTTTAGGCCCATCACACAGAATAAACTACTCACATTTAGCTATGCATGTACAAACTGCTATGCATCAAAAAGACGTACTCTGCATTTTACGTTGGTTACCGTCAGACGATTTTATTCAAAACAATTTAGTCTAACAAGTGGAATGTATATAACGTAGCTACTCTACTAAGAAGCATTTTAATCATTTGTAACATTTTTCACACTAAGCTAAAGCTTGCAACACATCTGCTCAACTCTGACCTTTACCCTGCTATCCTTCATAATCCCTACCTTACTACAGTTTGATCCACATTTCCATTTGACAAAAGTTAGCCAGGCCCTCAACAATGACCTTGATTGGAGGAAATATTTACGCCCAAAGAAAATAAAATTAACCTTCCTTCCCTCAATATTAACCAATCAGCTGTAAGGGGGGGGGGGTTCAACCTGCCTATATCATCCAAAGAAATCCAGCATTAAATTCCATTAGTTGGCTTTCATGGCCTACGGTATAAATCAAAACAGATGCAGCACTAGTGCCTGGAGGTCTTTGTTTAACCTCTGCAATCCTGTGACCTACTCTTCATTTCATGCTTGCTCTCTACATCCAGAAGACTTTATTCAGCTTAGGACAGCTTTTCGAACTGGAAGGTTAGATGTAGTCTTCATTTACGCCTTCACTAGTGGAGGGCTTTCCTAGTTAAATTGCAGGAGATAGCTGGAATAAAGTGGGTCATCGGTTTGAAAGTATACACACTACGGGTAGCAGTGGTTCATTTTCCTTAATACCTTCACTGACACCATGTTTACTACCTTCACACTTTTAACTCAACTTAGAGCGAGAGAAGTTGGATATGCTCTAAGCTTCACTACACGATTTTTCTCATCCGAATAAGATCTGCAGGCAACGAGGATAAACTAAACCCCGTACTGAATGGGGTGAAGCAAATTAACGATCTTTCACAACCCATTTCTTACTCTCATTTCACCATCTCACAACGATGAGTCACAATCATTCTTACCCTCTCGAAGACTGCACTTAGCTCTGGAGACTTCTGAGGGGTTAAACGATAAGTTCACTACCAAGGACAGATTTTTACTTGACGGAACTGGACCATTCCCTAAACTTAGTCGTGGTTGCATAAAATCTGATAATCTTTAGTTATATGATAGTTAAATGACCCACGAATCTGACTGCAGTACACTTGGCTTGACACTGAGCTGAAAGAGGCTAGGAATCTTCCTCAGAACAACCGTGCTATAAACTCCTGTACTTTTAGGGCGTCATTGCTTGGAATAGTCCATTAAAAAAAAAAAAAAAAAAAAAAAAAAACGTTACCGGTTCTCACCTTCCAACCAACTGCCAACTCGAGTGAGAACTGCAAAGTGGAGGTCTTTCCAAAAGAGGCAGGAACAGGATATCTTTATGGCCTTGTTCTCATTAGCATAAGTTTCTAGCCTACCTTCCTTAGCGATTTTTTTGTACATAACACATGTTTAAGACATTTCTTTATCAACTTTGCAAGGCAAATAAGGATATATGCACCACCTTACTACGATGACCTACCGGTACTTTTCACTCTACTACTGTAACCGTACCTTTAGGAGACTTTAATTAGCTCCGAGATTTTTCGAATTAGGTTACATACAGGCTTCACTGACCCATTCAGTACATGTCTCTTCTAAGCTGAACAAAAAGTGTGGAAGTGTCAAGAATAAATCAACAATACACGTCACCAATTCATGGGGTTATTAAACCAAACGAATATTGTAAACTGGTACAAAAGATGTTATGTAGCCGCATAAGGCGACAAGGATGGTAAAGGATTTGTGGGTGAGGAAAGGCACAAAATGGGGCTCGGTAGGCACTGGGAAATCATCAATACTGCCGGCAAGAGTGGTAATTAAGACGAAGTGAGGAGATCACAACCAAAGGAAGCATTGACAACGTAGCCCTTAAAACAGCGATGTCGGAAAACCAATTTTTTTTTTTTTTTTTTTTTTTTTTTTTTTTACCTGCGGCAAAACACAAGCTAAATGAGCAAAGGGAAAAAGGCCTAATCATGCTCCTCCCATCCATTTTTATCGTACTTCACTCATTTCTTTCCCCACAACACTTTCATATCAGGGATGGCCTTCTGTTCAACTAATAACCACTGCACTCATTAACCCTATAACACCCATTTTCACAGGGAAAATCTTGTCCAGTTCCACACCCACTTTCCTCCCCATCCTACTCATTTCTTTGCTCACTACTCCACTTCTTTCACGGTTTCAAAGCGAAGATAATTTTTCTCTCACCCCGAACTTCTTCTTTTTTTTTTTTTTTTAAGCTCATGTATAGACTATCGTATTCACTCAGTCAAGAAAGTTTATGAATATGGCTCCCTGAATCTAACCTAACATTAGGAAGTCAATTTATTCTCTGCAAACACGTAATTTTACTCAGTTATGGAAAAGCACACTAATGTACTAGTGAATGAGCCAATGAAGACTATAACCAACCCCTGATGTTCCAAAAGCATCTGAATTGATAACATACTGCAGTTTATATGACTGAAAATTGTGGTGTGGTAGCTACAGCAGGGCGACATGTGAAGATTAACGTATCGAACTGTGACATATGGAAGGGGATAATCTGTGACGTAAAGTTGCTATATTGTAACGAACATTGCAACATCAACGAAAGTCAAAATAACACCAATGCGCAATAGCCTCCCCACTGTAGCATTTCAAGTGGATGGCTTCTATTACAGTACCTGCTTGCAACACAGACTTCTTGTGCTTGCCTTGGTCTTCATCTTAACCCTCTGATCACAAGATCTTATATTTTTACAAACACCAGACTATTTGATTGGCCTCGTATTTCATTTTATTCTTCCAACCTTCGGCCGATTTTGAGGTTTTGAAATCAGCTTTATATAACGCAAAATAGTATATAAGTCATGGAAACACCCAGCAACATTACAACACCTGTTTCAAGGCATCATGCAGTTTGGGAGTGGCTTCTGGTTTACCGATGTGTTTTATTCGGTATGGGGAGACCGTTGGGAAGAGGAAACAATGCTAGCCTACATCTACCCTCCCCATCAGAATATAAAAAATCGTCTGTGTTGGCAAGAATATAATGAAATACGTAACCGGACTGAATGGATGAATCACACTGTTAAGGATGGTGGTAGGCACTTATACGATGAACTAATCCCACACTACTTAGTTGTACTTCCACAACATTATAATATCCCCCCCCCCCACTTGACGGACAAGGAAAGTGCAAACCCCGTGTTTTTCGTAACATAAATCGAGAAATGATCTAGTTTGAATTCAGCATTCCGTTATGTTCTTCACCCCCACCCCCACACACTTCTCACGGTACAGCTGTTACTCAAAATCTGGTCCCAACATTTGAATTTCAGCCTTTCACCCCGCCTGAAACTCACAGTTTGATGTTTGTCTCAATATGACAACCACTTACGAGGTTTTATGCATCCCCCACAACACTTGACTGGCTTTGACTCCAATTTCCCATTCTAACCGGTAATCTGCACATCGTCAATGGCTAGTTTGCTTTATATGAATGCCAGTTTAGTCCCGACGTCACTGGTTACGAAACGATAACTTTTTAATTGAAATGATCAAGAATTAAGGCACCCGGTGAACAGCTCTCCCCTCCCTCCCCTCCTCCCTCCGGATCCGCCACCCTAGGCCGGCATATGCTCGCACCACACCCTCACCTCACCCACACCCCCTCCCCCACCCCTAACCCCCCGCCACCCTACCGTACCTGCAATATGGCCTAAGTAAGATTTATTTATAGTGCTACAGTAAGGAAATGAGCATCTTCCTTTACTGATTAATTCATCAAGGCAAAGTGGGACCCCCTGAAACATGCATTTATTCTACTCAAGATGTCGACCGGTTTGCCTAATAGGACTGCAGACTTATATTCAGGCAAAACAGGGAAGGCAGTGGTTTCTGTGAGAGTACAAATGGTGGAGCAGAGGCCGGTACGGGAGCGAGTTGGGTGGTGAGGGTGGTGCAGTGAAAATGGCGCTTTCCACACATCCACCCTTGCCACGGCTGTCCAAGCTATACGGACTCACTACCTTCGCACTACTACTAGCTGCAAGTGGCTATTGCTTGCCAGGGTCTCGTAATGGTGTATAGTTATGCCTGGTAAATGATCACGTCCCTCATGTCACTGACTGGCCAAATGTCAAAGGCATGGAAAAAATGACTACTTGGCAACGTCCAAGACTGCCAACCCCGGCGCCTGGTCTCCAATGTTCTGTCCCAGTACATAAGAATTTGGTTATGGGCCCAGTACTCTGCCTACAAATGCAAATGCAGAGCAGGCTGGCCAAACAACTGCTGCTTTACTCTGGTTTGACACATCCTGGACAAGCGGCATGAGAGACCTCGCACCGGGTCACCAGGGTAAAAATACTATTCACGTATATTTTTCACTGGCTTAAATTGCAGACGCACTAATCATCAACAAATTTACCCTATTTTGAAGGAAACCAGACAGAAACACCTACCATTGTGGGAGAGTGTAAGTATCACAAGTCAAGCGACAGACGTCCGCTCGGTACCACTGTCTCAGCGTGACTGCGATCTCCCGCCACTCCACAGTCCTGCTTATCACCACCTTGTGCCACCCTCTGCATCACACATTTTATTTGGCTTTCTTCATCATATTTTCCTTTGAAAAATCACATAGTAATGTAATTGGAGTAAAAATGATGTGGTACTATAACGAATTAAGCTCTAACAAAGGAAATTTAGAGAGTAAGTGGAACTAGGTAGCGCGGCGCAAGATGTTGCGAGGCGGGGCCGGGGCTGGGCGGGCTGTGATTGGTGGAGGTTTACCTGCAATGCGTCATGGGCGGCTCGCTGCTCGCTGCAGACGAACACACCGCCGTTCCGCGTCGAGCGGCCCGCACGTTGGGCTAACTCACTCGCCCTGATTTCGAATTTTCCTGATGCAGATCATGCCGCAAATAGTTATTTTTCTTCCAAATTTTTTGAGTTTACCATTAACGTAAGCGATGACGCTTAGGTCAAATAGCATTTAGTACTTTAATATCCCACGCTTTGGTTTTTTATGTAAAACCGTTCCATTTTCTATATTACATCACAGCATGATAACATCATTCGGCTGAGTTCAGAAAGATTGGTTTCACGATGAAAGTAAGAGAACAATCGATGAAGGTATAGGCAAGTACTCCCTCCTCACGGCAGCAAGAACTACCGGGTAGGGGTAGGGTGGGGTCGGGGTAGGGGAGGGGTTATGCCTCATCAATGGCGAGACAGTGCCAGTCATCCGCATAACCTTGCTCAAGATATGATATAAAATTAAGCAAGAAAAGGTTGCGATAATCTGTTCTGCACAAACTAATTCCAACATTGCTCAAGATTCCCCCACATGATGGGGTTGGATAAAACCCAGAATTAAGGAAAGAAAAAGGATATTTTGCAAATTCACTTACCTGTAGGCACTGTAGCTTAGCGTGGGCAGCAAAAACCTGCATCTTAGATTATCTTGAACACCAGTTATGCAATGTATTGTATCACTACTATGCTCTTGCCTCCTCAAGCTGGCCCAGACTTTCGTCCTTTTGCAGCTTCACGTAGTTCAGAGGCACTGCCATGGGTCAACTTCCCTTAGCATTCCTTCGTGACGAGCACCATATTCTAGTGCTAATGTTTTGCTACAGTCTGGCATTTAAAATGAAGTGATGACGATTGTAAGCCACGTTAAAGAGAAGAGTATAGCACGCAGAACATTCTGGTCGGCCTTGGATGGTCTAACAGCTTTGTTAGGGCTATGTTTTGCGAATTACACTACGTAAGATTTTTAATATGGGCATAACCTACACAAATGTTACGTAATACCGAGTCACGAAGAATAACCTGGTAAGGAATAGGTGCTAGGGAGCCTTCAAAGCCTCGAGCATACGTCCCCAACACCTGTATTCACCTCTCCAGACCCGTTTTCTTTGCGATTTAGCTTGAATACTCCACCACAGTATTCTTCGAGGGGTTTATATGATTTTAATACCCACACAGGTTGCATAAGTACCATATAGGGAAATAATAACGCATCCAAGAAAAACTGGTTAGGAAGTGGTGCCAGAAAGCGTCCTACGCTTATGGGAATGTGGAAGCCTATGAGAATACGGACGCCTACGAGAATACGACGCCAGTGTGAAAGGAGCGCATTCAAGTAGGCTTAGCAAGTTATTCTAGCATCTCTTTCTTAGCGATTTGTTATTATTACACCTCAGTATTCTCTCCAGTGCTGTTATATCCATTAAATACCGCCGTAGACTGTATTAACAACAAAGATATTAACGAGGCAGATACGGAAATAAACCGACACGGAAGAAGCGCTTGGAAGTCTCTAGTCAACGAGAATACGGACGAACGTGATGAGTTGTCACCGAAAGCCGTTAAATACCGCTGCTTCATAACTTCAGCACGTTGCCGTATATTTTCTAATTTTTACTGAAGAATGGCCTATCGTACTGAAGCGGTTAGTAAAAGTAGTCAACCGCTCGAATTGGAAATGTATCCTGAGGTAAATATAATCGTCAAGAGTTAACATGAATAAACCACTCACTAAAAGAAGTTGGCTCTGCCGTTAATGTTCAGTAATTTGTAAAGTATATTTATTTCACGTTATTTATTTGCCTGTGATGTGGAGCCCTGAATTTGGGGCTTGAATGATAAATGGCTGTGTGATCCATTTTTATAAGCACTGTTGATAGTTCTCATATTACTGTTATTGCGTCCTGTTTCTAGGTCCCTTCCACTCAAGTGTAAACAGCAGAGTTAAGATGATAAATAATAATAACAATAATAATAGCAGCAGTAGTAGTATGGTGCCTGGTGGTCTGGTAAGTTGTTGCCAGTGGTTGTTGCTCCAGCCAGAGGGGTTTACATGTGAGGGAAGGTGGGGGTTTAGTGCTTATATAATACCAAGTGACATCATTTTGGTGCATGTGTGTGTGTGTGTGTGTGTGTGTGTTTAAACAAAACGAAAGCAATTCCGATCCAAATTTAACCAAACTTGGTGGAGGGGCTGAGGTTCATCGAAGGAGTAAACCTGCCGTTTATTTGGCGAAGGTCACAGGGCTAGGTCAGAGTTTGACCTAGTAAGGTAAACTTAAGGTTTTTATCCGATTTAGGTTAAAATTTGGTGGAAGGGTTGAGGGTACGGCAAGAACGGAGTAAATTTTTTAGAATATTTAGTAAAGGCCAAGGTCACAGGTCAAGATCAAAGTCGGACTCTGTGTCCGTGCTGCGAAAACTAAAAACCATTTTTATATGGTTTGGATTTAATGTTGTGGAAGTGTTGAGGCTCAGCCAAGGAATTAAGTTTTTGAGATTAATAAGTCAAAGGTCAAGGTCGCGTGGCAAGGTCAACTTACAGTTTTTATCCCATAAAAAACAAACATCGTGGTAGGGTCAGGTGAAGGTGAGCACATGGGGGTTCGATTTTGAAAAGTTAAATGTCAAGGTTATAGGGAAAGGTCGAAGTTCTAGGTCACACAACAGAGTCAAATGTTGGGCACTATAAATGGAACAGTTCTGATACGACTTGGACCAAACGTGGTGGAATGACTGGGGGTCAGCCAAGGATGAATAGATTTGATTTTGAGAATGAAAGGTCAGAAATTAGAGCCACAGAACAAGGTCAGCAAAAGAAAAAAAAAATGCCCGAAGATAAAACTTTCCTTTAAATTCTTGTAGACTCAGGACAGTTCTCTTCACCTCAGGATACACTTTTTGAACGAGTGGTTATATGCAGCCTTAAATAAACCCTTTTAGGACGAGGCCTTTCCTAACTTGAACAAAATCGTCTGGTCCAAGATTACGATAAAAAACACGTCACTAGGAATCAAGAAGTTAATCCGATTTAGACCAAAGTTGGTGTAAGGGTTAGGAGTCAGGCAAAGGGTGGAAATTCAAAGCCACAAGGAAATCAAAATAATATTCGCCCCTTACACTACTACTACTACTAATGGTGATAAAGATGATGATGATGATGATGATAATAATAATAATAATTAGAAAGCAGGCAGAGAGAGCATACCTCCGCCAATGCTAATGCCATTAAATAGGTTCCGGATCCAGCTCCGTGGAGATATTATATGGATATATAGAATCCGGATCCGCCCCAAAATGTAACTGTTCCTTGACTCATGGCCCACACTTCCACAAAATTTTGTTGCAGTTCACTGAAAACTTTTGGAGATATTGTGCGGGATATTTAAGACCCAGACCCGGATCCGCCCCAAAATTTAATCAATTGTTTCATGGCCCATGGCCCACCCTTCCACAAAATTTCATTGAAATTAAATGAAAACTTTTGGAGACACCGTGTAAACAAACAGACGAACGGGTGAATACATAACCTCCTCCACCTTCGTTGGCGAAGGTAATAAATCGCTAAGGATGAGGTGCCACGGAGAAAACAAGATCGTAGTTTTTTGTTTTTTTTATCCAACCGGTTTTTTTTTTTTTTTTTTTTTTTTTTTTTTTGTCAGAGCAGTGGCTGAAAAGGTCAGTGCTACGGCCCTACACCCTTTCTACAGCACTTCTTCGTGACTGGCATCATACTCCGCTCAGCAATCAAAATGGAGAGATGGCAATTATAGGCCAAGTCTGAGTAGTTTATCTGAGCTACCTCCACACGATTTGATTTAAATGAGGACAAATCTCTCGTACTGAAGAGGTTAAGGAAGGCCATATCTAACCCCCTTCTCAAAATCTTACTAAAATCGTCTGGAGGCGGCAAGAATGCACTATACCACACGTCCTCGGGCTGAAGGGTTAAGGTTATAGTGTGCTGTCAACCCGCTGAACCCGGTGACGCCGTCTATTATTTTTTGTTGCAGCTTTCACACGAGTTTATTAATTTGGAACGACCTCTCCTATGATTATCAGTAATATTATTAGTAGTATCATCATCATCATTAGCAGCAGCAGCAACAGCAGTAGTAGTAGTAGTAGTTGTAGTAGTAGCAGTTGTTGTTGTTGTAGTTACAACCCAAGGCCCATCAGAACGCGAACACAGTGGACTGCAGGCTAACACGCCCTCTTCCTGCAGTCAATCATCCTTCAACTGGGGGACAGGGACGTTATTGAGGGACGTTTGCATAACCAGGCAGTGGAGCCTCATGGTTATATCAGTGCCACTACGTGAAGGCGTGCCTCTCCAGTACCACCTGTCGTACTGGAGGTCGTGTACCCTGTCCAGGTGGAAAACTATGTGTTACCTTGAGTCCAGTTGTTTGGAGATAGCAAGAAAGTAAATGAAAAGGCAAAGTTATCCGGCTGAAGGGGGTGAAGCTGTCAGTTAACCACAAGAACAAAGGTAAATAAATAAGAACGTAAGATACATAAATATAAATAAAAAATCACCTCCTCGAGTGGAGTGTTGTGCCTTCACCCAAGGACGTCTTTTTGCCGCACTCTCAGCGGCGGCCAAATATGATGCTCACTCGCTCACTGTGTTTATTGATTTACTCAGTTATTATACCTTTTTGAACGAAAGGGTCCAGGAATTGCAGAGGATGGCGGGTAGGAAAATGACATTTTGCACAGTGGTACGTACACTTCCACAGGGGATAGGTTTTAGGCGGGGTGGGACCCCCAACAGTTGACCCCCGCGGGGAAGGGGCGACTCTCGGGGATTATTGTGCATATATATATATATATATATATATATATATATATATATATATATATATATATATATATATATTACCATCCACTCACTCGATGTAGTGCTGCTCTCGGGTGTCTGCCCTTTCCTCTCCGTCCTTCCTTCCATTCTCTTCTGTCTTTCCTTGTCCTTCTGCCTATGGGTGACTTTACACTCCCTCTTCTGTCTTTCTTTCCTTCATTCTTTCCACTTCCTTCAGCCTGTGAGTGACTCTACACTGAGTGACAAGCCAAATGGTTTCCTGTGCACCAGGAAACCAATTACTACTCTGGATAGTAACCATATAACCAAATTTTGGCGCCTGGTGGTTTAGTGGGTAATTATTGTGCTTCAATTGGATTGAACCGGTGAAGGTTTATATCCAAGGGGTAGTTGGGGTTGATTGCTCATGTAATGCCACTCAGGGACGAATGAGGCTGGTCACTCTCATCTTAAATGTTGGGACCAACTACCTAGCCCCGGGCTCCTACGCTCCTCATGGGGCAATGTAGGATTAGATGATGGATGGATGGATGGAATAATAAATAAAGATTTTGTTGGAAGAATCGTGAACGTTTGTATGCAGGTTTCCATACACACCTGCATCATCTGGCGGGGAAAAAATGGTCACAGGACGAGGTTGGCTTCTCACATATTCATATAAAAGTGTATCGGTGGATGCAGTGGTATTAGCCAACCACATCAGTTTCTCATACTTTTTTAGATACTACTGCTCTCCGTCTGTCTGTCTGTCTGTCTGTCTCTCTCTCTCTCTCTCTCTCTCTCACACACACACACATTCAACCTCACAGTAGCTCAATCTCACTCAGACTCACTGGATCACACTCATTCTCACGCGCACACCCAACTCACACCGCACTCACTCACGTCTTGCTGTTCTCTCTCATCACACAGATTCTCCCGCACTTTCACATCTTCCTTCTCTCTCACTCATCACTCATTTTTCCAACAATTCATTTCACAACCTGTATACGGAGAAGTGCTTTTATTTGGACTCTCTCTCTCTCTCTCTCTCATATATATATTAGGCACTGTGCAGGAAACATCTATCTATCTGTCTATCCATCTATAAATCTATCTTTACTGCGGCGCCGTGTTTTCGTGGCCTATCCTTGTCATTAACACACGATTTTTAAGACTGGAGACTCTAAACTGAAAAAAACTGGATATAGCAAGCTCCATAACACCTCTTCCTAAGCGATTTATTTTGCCTAGTACACCTTATTGTCCTTGGCGATTTGAATGGTTCAAATATCTCCATATTCTGCATAAATAACGTACACAACTGTATTACCCGAACGTATCCAGAAATAAATCGCAAAGGAAGAGGTGTTAGGGAGCTTCCTCAACCGACGGGAATACGGGCTATCCTCATAACACCTTCACTACGAGGGATGTGTGTGTGTGTGTGTGTGTGTGTGTGTGTGTGTGTGTATGTAGTGTGCGTGTATGTATGTATGTTTTGTGTGTGTGTGTGTGTGTGTGTGTGTGTGTGGCCACCCCAAACGGGATTGAGGCGTCTGGCAATAGATAGGTAGATAGATAGTGTGTGTGTGTGTGTGTATGTAGTGTGCGTGTGTATGTATGTATGTTTTGTGTGTATGTGTGTGTGTGTTGTTACGGAACAGAGAAAGATAACGTACACTTTCAGTGAGAATGCTAAAAATCACTACTGTCCCGTAAAGTTCCAGGTTCAAAACAAAAGAGTTAGGTAAAATTACAAGTTAAAGTTTAATGCTCAAACTAACAAAACATTCAGGACTCATAAGGATAATGTAATGGCAAAAACAGGTTAAATATATGGTTAACTGCAATAGCCTCTATTAACACGAAATTAGCAAGAGTAAATTTATCTAAGTCAGCCCTGATAAAATGAGATACCAGATAATACTCAGTGAATGCCAGATAAATAATTACAGATACAAACTATTATCAAAAACGACTGACATAAAGAACCCCACACGAATTACAAAAACTTCACTAGGTCTACAAATTAAACTTATGCTATACAGTACAAGAAAAAATGCAACAACAGTTATACTCAAATTACACACAGCTGCTAGATGGTTGGAGATTTCTTGAGCACTCACAATAATAATATCTGTACAGGGGAGGACAGAGATGTGAACAAAATGAGGAGCAGATCTAAGTGGCAATGATGCAGAGACTGAGCTCAATATATAGGGGCCAGCAGAGCTTGATACAACTTGTAATAAGGACGCGCAAATGAAGCGATGGGGACAAACGGTCGACAATCCCGCACTGAATAACAGAAAGGACGACTTACTCTACTATAACGGTAGAAGGGGGGGACTGAGGCAGAACACGCTCGTGATCAAACATGCAGCAACTGTGCGTTAAAATTACACAAAGGATGATGAAATCATAGGCTATGTAACACCTCCCCACAAAGAAAAAGAAATTTACAAAGGAAATTTCTTATTACTCTAAAACAATCTGTATATGGCACTACAGACCATGCAAAAGTCTTTCCTAATGTTACAAAACATGAGATCTCCCTAGCACGTTCAGTCATAGGTACTTGCCAGTATCCCTTTAACAAATGAAACTTACTTATGTACCTAGCCTTTCCGATCTTGTCTATGCAATCTTCCACACGAGGGAGAGGGTAAGTGTCTGTTTTAGTTATCTGATTAACACGTCTGTAGTCGATGCAAAGCCTCTGTGACCCACCTGGCTTAGGGACTAGAGTGACAGGAGAACTCCACTCGCTCTGACAGGGCTCAATCATCCTGTGGTCCAACAGGTAGCCAAGCTCCTTCTGGATGAGAGGAACTTTCACTGGGTTCACACGGTAAGGAGGCAATTTAATTGGCTTTGCGTCTCCAACGTCGACATCATGCATCAACACAGTGGTTCTTCCTGGAGTAGCACGGAACACTTGCGGGTACTCCTGCAGTAACGCTGAAAACTCCTGCCTTTCCTTGGGTGGTAGATGAGAAAGCTTAGTCTGGAGATCATTCATGATATCAGGATTCTTCCCCAAACTATCACTCAGGCTCATACTGCATGGGAGAGCTTCACTTGCAGACTCGGGTGGAACAGCTACAGTGCAGACTGGATTATTTTCGTCCCGCCTGTGATATAACTTTAGCATGTTGATGTGACATAGTTGCTTGCTCTTTCTACGATCTGGTGTGGTGATGACATAGCTGACATCACTGAGTTTCTTCTCCACGAAATAAGGGCCACTAAACTTGGCTTGAAGAGGTTGCCCATGAACTGGTAGCAGAATCAAAACCTGATCTCCTGGCTGAAAGTGGCGTAACCTGGACTTCTTGTCATACCAAGTCTTCATCTTCTCCTGAGCAGCTCCTAAATTCTCTCTCGCCAGCTGTAAAGCAGTGGACAGCCGTTCTTTGAACTTCATCACATACTCCAGCAGGTTGACGTCATCTTCCTCCGACCCAGCCAGCATTCCTTGAAGTAACCAAGGGTCCTCATACTTCATGGCCAAACAGTAGTTCAAAAGGTGAGAAGCCCAGTGATTCATTTGGAGATTCTCTTGCGGCAAACACAACGAATGGAAGACCTTTATCCCAGTCTTTCTGATGTTCCAAACAGTATTTCTTGAGCATCGATTTGAGTGTTTGATGATATCTCTCCAACGCTCCTTGGGTCTGGGGATGGTAAGCTGAAGACGTGATCTGGGTGATGCCCAACTCTTTCAGAGACTGCTTGAAAACGTTTGACATGAAATTACTTCCCCGGTCGGACTGTACCTCCTTGGGCAGACCAAACTTTGTGAAGAACCCTAGCATTTCCTTAACCACGTTCTTTGCTGAGATATTTCTAAGTGGAATGGCTTCAGGATAACGAGTAGCCATATCAATCATGGTCAACACATAAGAAAATCCTGAAGAAGTCTTAGGAAGAGGGCCCACAATATCCACCAACACACGGGTGAAAGGCGCCTCAAAAGGAGGAATGGGAACTAGAGGTGCAACCTTTTCGGTCTGATTACACTTCCCCACAACTTGACAGGTGTGACAAGACTTACAATACCAGGAAACATCCCTGAAGATACCTGGCCAGTAGAAGTGTTTCAAAATGCGTGTCACAGTCTTCCTCACTCCAAGGTGTCCTGCCAAACTGGAATCATGAGCCACTCGAATGATATCCTGCCTACAAACACGAGGGATGACAACTTGATGTACAACCTCCCATTCACAGTCGGCTGATGCTGTTGGGGGTCTCCACTTCCTCATAAGTACTCCTGACTTTACATAATAACAAGTAGAAGCACCAGCTGACTCTTCTTCACTGTAAGCAGAGTTAGCTAGACCTTTCAACTCAGGGTCAGCAACCTGCAACTCAACCAACTCTTGACGAGACAAATTATCAACACTACGGGGTACTGCCTCATCTGGTGAGTGGTCCAAATTAGCAAGAAAAGTGTCAGCTAGGATAACATCATCATCATCATTATCCTCTAAATCACCAGTAACTTTAGACTTAGCCCTAGTGACAGCACATGCAGGGAACACATCAGGGACATCACAATCCTGGGACGCAGCCACTGGCTCACTAGACAACTGAGGAGCTGGACACACTTGACTTCCACTAATATCATTTCCAAGTAAGAAAGTTACACCTGACATTGGGAGTGTCTCAACCAACCCAACCATAACGGAACCATTAACAAAACCAGACTCTAAATTCACTCTGCACAGAGGGACAGAGAAGTAATTATTTCCTACACCTTGTAAGATTACAGTTTCATCAGAGGAATTAACATTAGAGCCTAGAACACTGGTCAGCATAAGGGATTGGCAAGCACCTGTATCACTATATATTTTAACTGATTTCCTGTCATTACTGTCCAGAGGACTGACAAAACCATCAGACAGGAAATTAGCACATGAACTCTTCAGAGTGTCACCCACGTTACTGCTCAAAAGAGGAGCTCCATCATGAGAATTTAAGTTACCCCTCAAAGCAGGTTCAGTTAACTCAGTTAAAGAATTCTGGGAACTCTCAAGAGTGGACACTAGACCAATTGACTGAATATTTAAAGACTCCTTTTTGTTCACATCACGCTGTCTCCTGAAACATCTCTCCGTAGTATGACCAAGCTTACTACAATAAGTACATTTACTTTTCTGAAATCTAGAGGTGAAGCTGGTATTTACTTCCTGAGAAACATCATCCTTATTCTCTTTCCTGTTACCTGTACTCTGAGTAGAGGCAACGTACTTACTCTCAGCTTTCCCTTTTTCTCTAGAATATCTCTTGTGAGTGAGAACATACTCATCAGCTAAAACTGCAGCATCAGACAAATTATCTATTCTTTTCTCATCAAGATATAGGCTTACATCTTTATAAATACACCTTTTGAAGTCCTCCAGCAAAATCATCTGCTTAAATTTGTCAAAATCAGAATCCACATTCTTAGAATTTAACCACTGCTCTAACAGATCTTCTTTGATTTTTGCATACTCAACATGGGATTGCTTATCTTGCTTGTAAGTTGTCCTAAATTTTACTCTATAGGCTTCAGGAACAAGCTCATAGGCCTTAAGAATCAAGCTCTTAACTACATCATAATTATCACATTGATCCTGAGGCAAAGATGCATAAGTTACTTGAGCTTTACCGGTGAGAACAGTTTGAAGGAGTACTGGCCAATACTCCTTAGGCCAATTAAAACCTGTAGCTACCCTCTCAAACAACTGAAAATACTTAGTTAAATCAGATTCATTAAAAGGAGGGATAAGTTTAACATTTTTAGCCACATCAAAATCATCAGAGCAAGATGATCCAGTTCCACCTTGTTTCATGCGATACTCATGGTCTGCCTGAATCCTGGCAAGTTCAATTTGTGCCTCAGCCTGTACCTGTGCCTCTTGAATACGAGCCTGAGACTCCGCCTGCTTAGCATTTGCCTGAAATTCAGCTTCTTTAGCACGAGCCTCCTGCAGAGCTAGCTGTAACTTAGCTAATTCAATCTGCGTTTGCTCATTTGGAGGAGTTACATTAAACAAGCTTTTATTAATCATGCCAACAATTTGATCTTTAGAATGATGAGAGTGAACTGCAATTCCCAATTGTTGAGCAACAAGCTTAAGTTCATTCTTTGTTCTGTTTTCTATATCACACACTGTTTGCACATTTGACAAAAAATCTTTGGCTTCATCAAGTGTAGAAATAGTAGCCATCATGAATATATCACAGTCACAAAATATCAAACAATATCCTTATGATAATATCCTGAATATCCTGATATGAGGTCGCCAAATTTATGTTACGGAACAGAGAAAGATAACGTACACTTTCAGTGAGAATGCTAAAAATCACTACTGTCCCGTAAAGTTCCAGGTTCAAAACAAAAGAGTTAGGTAAAATTACAAGTTAAAGTTTAATGCTCAAACTAACAAAACATTCAGGACTCATAAGGATAATGTAATGGCAAAAACAGGTTAAATATATGGTTAACTGCAATAGCCTCTATTAACACGAAATTAGCAAGAGTAAATTTATCTAAGTCAGCCCTGATAAAATGAGATACCAGATAATACTCAGTGAATGCCAGATAAATAATTACAGATACAAACTATTATCAAAAACGACTGACATAAAGAACCCCACACGAATTACAAAAACTTCACTAGGTCTACAAATTAAACTTATGCTATACAGTACAAGAAAAAATGCAACAACAGTTATACTCAAATTACACACAGCTGCTAGATGGTTGGAGATTTCTTGAGCACTCACAATAATAATATCTGTACAGGGGAGGACAGAGATGTGAACAAAATGAGGAGCAGATCTAAGTGGCAATGATGCAGAGACTGAGCTCAATATATAGGGGCCAGCAGAGCTTGATACAACTTGTAATAAGGACGCGCAAATGAAGCGATGGGGACAAACGGTCGACAATCCCGCACTGAATAACAGAAAGGACGACTTACTCTACTATAACGGTAGAAGGGGGGGACTGAGGCAGAACACGCTCGTGATCAAACATGCAGCAACTGTGCGTTAAAATTACACAAAGGATGATGAAATCATAGGCTATGTAACAGTGTGTATGTATGTATGTTTTATGTGTGTGTGTGTGTGTGTGTGTGTGTGTGTGTGTGTGTCCACCCCTATAGACAAGGGACAAACAAGTGTGACCCCATCGTCCATAGTTATCAAAGATCTTACCGTTTTTCAGAGACCAATATATTTTGTAACTTTCCCATTGTATCGTCTATGTTGGCTTTGAAGTATCTAGTAACTGCATGAACGAAAATTAAAGCAAGTAGTCTCTCTCTCTCTCCCTCTCTGCAAGTCCTAGTAAGTTTGTGAATGGAGACCCTACACCTCGCCCCCCACCTCCCCCCCGCAGGGATGTATGGGGGGATGAGTGTGGGTACCTCTATGGTGGGGACCATTTATGGAGGTTGGGGAGGGGGGAGGGAGAGGGGGAGGGGAAGAGGGAGGGGGTAGGGGGTGGCAGCTGGGGAGAGGGCAGAGGCACGGGTGGTGGTGCGAAGGAAAAGGAATACAAAGGAAATATTATGCTATCCATCTTTCCCAGGAGTGTTGGCCCTTGTACCGAAGGCTAAGTACAGAATTTACCTATATCTATCAGTCTATCTGTGTCTGCCTGTCTATCTATGTTTTTTTCACAAATGCTGGAGAAGAATTAGATTTTATTTTCGACAGACAGTGGTACAGGGCAATGTCTCCTGCTATCTGTCCCTTTTGTGTGCTCGTACGTAGTTATCTATTTATCTATGTATCCATCCATCTGTGAAGTAACTGAACTCGCTTATTACAGGGTACAGTAACAGCAAAACACTGGCTAGGGGCTCACCTGAATGCAGAGTAAGCCATCACGTTAAAATGATGACGTTTGGTTAGGCGGCTCTCAGTGGCCCTCCGTGAAAGGGACGACCCCTATGAGCTGTTTAAAATATCAACATCTTCACTACCGGGATTTTCAGATATTTAATGACTTCCAGAGAATTGTACTGAATTTGGGATGGACTTCTTAACCTCTCGGGGTTATAGTATAGTTCTGATTCACCTCTCACTATTCGAGTAAAGTTCAAAGTTGGAAGTCGTCTGATACCAGGACAAAAAAGAAAAAAAAAGAAAAGAAAAGAAATATATAAAGCGTATTTAGAGAGTGGCACATTCCTGGTCGACTCGGTGATTTCCTAACGCCTCTTCCTTAGCGACATATTCTGCACATAAACATCATCATCTTGAATGTTACTGATGCAAACATTATCCATATTAAAACTGTATAAATAAAATAATGTTACGGTGTCATATGCAAACTAGATCGCTAAGGAACACGTGCCACGAAATCTCGATGGAACTTGACATACGGACCTGACTGAGACGACCAAGACATTACGATATCGTCCTGTATTTTATCACACGGCAAAGTCTTCTGTGTATCAACGTATAGACTGAAGAGGAAATTCGATGCTTCACTGGACTGGGAATACCTGGCGATTATTTTCCCGACAACCATTACCTCTACGGCCGCCTTCCGCACCTATTTTACCTGCAGCTCAGTGAAAAGAATCCCCAGTGTGGTAAGCCTGACGGGGGAGGAAAGAAGCTCACTGGCATCCTGGCGGTACTTAGGTTGATGGTTTGTGTTATTTTTATGCAAGGAAGAAGGAACCAAAGGCCAGAAGCCCGCAAGGTTGCTCCCTCTAAGAAAAATCGACAAGATAACAGAGAGCCAAATTCAAGATCCGTTCATTTCGAGATGCCTGGACACACTGCGTTTGAAAGACAGGAGGTCATAGGCAGTAGGAAATACATACAGAGAAAGACGGTTCCAGAGCTGACCTGTTGCATACACGAAGGACTGGCAGTAACAGCTAAGCCTTGCATCAGAGAGTTCGTTACTGAGGAGGTACGAATCTCACTGAGGAGTCTATGGTAACTTGCAATAATACCACTGGGGAGGTATATAAAAAAGATAAAAAGACGAGTGAATGTTTTCTTGGTCATCATCTTAACCCCCCAAAAAAAAGATTGATAAATAATAGATAACGGGTGTTCAAGTGGTCTCTGTACTTAGCGTAGTCGATTGTGATGTATTTTCTCATCTACCGTATCATTGTATTGTCTGGAAATGTTATATGCTTGACAGACATCCTTTATTATTATTATTATTACTATTTTTATTATCATCCATCATCATCATCATCATCTTTATTTTCATTATCATCATCCATTACCACCAACAACAATATTAATACCATTATTATTATTACTACTGTTATTATCATTACTATTTAGGGAAAGCAGAGGTGTTTGGCCCTTTCACTAAGATTATGTAGCTTTCATTTCATCACAACAATACACACGGGATATTGATTAAGCATAAGCAAGGCTTCTCATGGCTCAAGAGGTAATAGGAGTTTGTTTATACATCCTTCACTGCCAAATGTCCCTCCTGACGTAAAATCCTGTTGTGGTATGAGCAGAATTAACTACTGAACAAAGAACACGTAACAGTAGCGAACAGTTAAAAGAAAATCCATGTTTGATATCTCTCTCAGTCTGTACACACCTTAGTTAACCCTTCTCTGGGACCTTTTGCCATGTTGCTGATTGGGTAATGGCGTGATTAAGCGACCTAATTCTCACGGAAATTTAAGATCAGTTCCAATTCGTAGCTATAGTCGGTTTGTTCTCGCCTGGCAAAGATCCCTAACCCCTATCGGCTCAGTTGGGGGCCAGGTGTAGTCCGACTGGAGGGTTGGTTTGACTAGTTACCAGGGAGACTCATTCCTAACTCATATCTAAGGCCTGGAGAAATTCAAGCCCCCGCGACGTAATGCTCGAGTTATGAGCAATCAAGTTCCATAAAAAAAAAAAAAAAAAAAAAAAAAAAAAGGAAAATAAAAAAATGTAGGACTGGTTTTTGGAGGACGAACAAGGAAAGAGAAAAGCAGACTATTCGTAAGTGTCCTTCTTCCTGCAAAATACAAATCTTAGTTACGACGAGGAACTGATCGTAGGCTGGACTGTGAATGAACGTCTCGGCTGTTACGATTCGGCCCTGATGCTTCCTCGTTCCTCCTGCAACAAAAATTATAGTTTGTGGACTTTCGTGTGTAAAATATTGGCCTAAGAAGGAGTGGGGCTCATCAAGGGCTTCCTCTCAACCCCTCCACCAAGTTACAATAAAATCGGATAAAAACTCGATAAATCAAGGCCGGAACTAATCTCACGGCTGCTTGTGTATCTCGTCCAAGGGTGAGTTTTCGAATGCTCCTCTCTCTCTCTCTCTCTCTCTCTCAATTCCCTTTGCATCTCGAGGACTTATTATCCATTTTCACTATAGATTCCTAAGGTGAATATTTACGGAATCTACAGCAAGAGGGAGATGAGAGGAAGGAGGAATGAAGAGGGGAGGAGGAATGAAGAAGGAAGGAGGAATGAAGTGAGGAGGAATGATGAAGAGAGAAGGAATGAAGAAGTGAGGAGGGATGAAGAAGGGAGGAGGGATGAAGAAGGGAGGAGGGATGAAGAAGGGAGGAGGGATGATGAAGGGAGGAGGGATGAAGAAGGGAGGAGGGATGAAGAAGGGAGGAGGGATGATGAAGGGAGGAGGGATGATGAAGGGAGGAGGGATGATGAAGGGAGGAGGGATGATGAAGGGAGGAGGGATGATGAAGGGAGGAGGGATGATGAAGGGAGGAGGGATGATGAAGGCAGGGACACAAAGGGAGGTGAGAGCATGGTCCATACATCGTCAGTTCGAGTCTCCTGATCACCTCTTCCTTACCAGCTTATTTCTGTATATGCCGCCTTAATATGCTTTAGTAGGCTATCATATTTATAGTCCGTCAGTAGTACCTGCGCAATCCCAGGCTCATCTGCATGTGAACCCAGTGGACTACAGACTGAAGCTGCCTCTCTCGTGCAGCCCTCCATCCTCCTTTCGAGTGAATAGGGAGAGAGCTGAGGGACGATTGTATACCTGGGCAGCTCCACAGCCTAGTTATATCGGTGCCACCACACGAAGGCCTCCCTCTCCAGCGCCAATAAAAACAGAGAGGGAAGCAGTAAAGTGTGGCATGAAAAACAAATCGCTAGGGAAGAGGTGTTAAGACAGCCTCCTAAGCAGAACAGGGGTATGGGCCAGAGAGAAGGAGAGAGAGAGAGAGAGAGAGACAGAGAGAGAGACAGAGAGAGAGAGAGAGAGAGAGAGAGAGAGAATGGAGAAAGTACGTAGGACATCAGAGGGAGGGAAACAAAGAGGAGGGAAAAGGGAGTGAGGGGGAGAATAAGTGAGGAAGGGAGGATAGAGTAAGATTGGAGGAAGGGACGTTGAGGGAGGAAGAAGAAAAGGAGGGAGAATAAGTGAGGGAGGGAGGAGAAACTAAGAAGGAAATCAGAGAAAGGGGCACAATGGGAGGGAGAGGGGGAGGGAGAATAACTGAGAGGGAGGAGAAATAAGAAAGAGATTGAGGGGGAGGGACGCCACAGGAGGAAGAAGAAAAGGAGAAGGGAGAATAAGTGAGGGAGGGAGGAGAAAGTGAGAGAGAGAGGACTGGAGGGTGTAAATGGAGACTTGGAGGGTGGGTATAGGTCATTAGGGGGGTGCTGGAGGGGGGGAAGGGTAGTGGAAGGGCAGATGGGGAGGTAGGGTAGGGAAGGGGGAGGAATGAAAGCAGCTCTAAGTCGTGGCTACAAAGAATCCTCACCTAATTTTACGATCCACAAAAGCTGACTACTATTTCACATCACTTTGTTTTTCGCCCCGTCCTCCCTTTGCCATTCACTCCTCAGTCTGGTGTTTAGGGGTCTGGCAGCGGTGTGAGGGAAGGCAAGCGTATATACAGGCAATGGTATGCAAGGGTTAAATATGAGGACAATTTTATGCGGTCTCAGAAAGAACCACCACAACACGACAACCTTAAGTTAATTTTATTTTTAACCTAATCTCTTTCCAAAACACATAAAACAACACACACACACACACACACACACACACACACACACACACACACACACACACACACACAGATTGAGAAATAAGGCCACAAACAACCCCTACCCATAAGAACATGGCGTGACCTACTTAACTACAGCTTACAGTGGCGTTGTATTCTTTCTCATCTATTATACCTTCTTTTG
The DNA here is from genome assembly GCF_032717465.1 of Coenobita brevimanus. Lineage (NCBI taxonomy): Eukaryota > Metazoa > Arthropoda > Malacostraca > Decapoda > Coenobitidae > Coenobita > Coenobita brevimanus. The sequence goes on from NC_137044.1 coordinate 16,882,343, forward strand.
TGTGTGTGTGTGTGTGTGTGTGTGTGTGTGTGTGTGTGTGTGTGTGAGAGAGAGAGAGAGAGAGAGAGAGAGAGAGAGAGAGAGAGAGAGAGAATGACTGAAGGGTAGGGGAAGGTGGCAGAGGAAGGGAGGTGAGGGGAAGGGAGGGGGAGAATGGAGAGGACAGAAGAGGGAGGGAGGGAGGGATGGAAAGTACGGTGGGGGGAGGGTAAATGAAGACAGCGACCATCCAACGTTCCCTCCAGAACCCCCTACACACACACGTCCCCAACCAGGCAGCAGGGCACGATCTATCTGGCGTTTGGGTTATATTTCTGAGTATTGTCCACACTTGTGTCTTCACCAATACAATTCCAGAAACGAGGCGAACACTTTCACCCTTTCCCTTGTCCCTTCAGACGATTTTGTACCTTTGGCCTCACCCCTCGTATAAAATGGGGTTACTGAGGCCTACAACTAACCTCCCCAGCTCAGTCTCCCCTGCGCTGGTTAAAATCGTCTTGTGCTCGAAGGATAGTGTACCAAAGACATAATCGCAGTGAAAGGGTGAGTATTCTTGTGCGTGGTATTCGTGTGACCTGTGTATTTACAAGGAATTAAGTAGCACACAGGAGAATACTGATATTTTCTCCACCATGACGTCTTTTCAGTGCATAGAGTTTTCAGTATTACAATGACCAAGAGATTTTTTTTTTTTTTTTTTTCGAATGAGTAGGGTTAGACTTAAGTTCGTCAGTCCCTTCACTATCATACTGTTTTATATTGGCCTAAAACTGTCACCTCTCCATCTTGAATGCTGAGTTATAACAATGGATTAACATTACAGTAGGGTACCAGTCACGAAGAAGTGCTATGGAAAGGATGACAAGCTTTTTTACTTTGATTATGATTATGATGATGATGATATTATTTATTTATTATTATTATTATTATTATTTAAGCTACACGCATTAAACTGAGCTGAATGAAATCGTGTTGTAGTAGCAAGAATTTAATATAGTGACGAGAAATTGAAGGCCACACGGCGAGGTGTAGGCAGCTTTGGCCCCCGGATGGACGCTGCAGATGCTTTGCTCCACTCAGGGTTAATCCTCTGTGTCCGGGGGTGTCATTTCTATTCCTGCTTGCCATCTCCAGACGATTTTATTCTGGCTGGGAGAGTGTTCAAGCCTGAAATGTCTGGACACAGCCTCTCGTTCCTTCAGTTCGATCATGCACTTATTTCTTTCCCTTTGCTACATTCTACCTTTATTGTTCTGATGCTTCTCGCAATGAAGGGGTAAGGCAAGGCTACACCACGCTCCCCAGCTCGGAAAGCCTCTCTAAACCAAAATAAAACTGGAAAAAATATGGCTTACATGAAAAATATATAAACGTGGTGAAGGGGTTAACTTTTCAGGTCTTGCTAAAGCTGAGTAAAATCGTCTGGTGGCAGCAGGAAAAGGCTAAATAAGTCATGACGGTGAAGGGGTTAAATTGGCCATACACGTTCGTTGAGGGTAAAGGGAAGAGAAATAGACGAAGAGAGACGGCAGGGGAGTGTGGGAAGAAGACGGAGGGACAGACCTAGAAGGAAGAGTTGGTGGAAGAGTGTAGGAGGAAGGATACGAAGGAGAGGCAGACTGAGAAGGTGGAGAGAAGGTTGCAGTGTGTGGGAGGAAGATGATGGAAAGGCGGACTGAGAAGGAAAAGAGAGAAAGAGAGAGAGG
>NC_137044.1:16889051-17084051 GCF_032717465.1 Coenobita brevimanus
CCTTCTCATCGGGTAAGGCAACTCCCTAACACCCGTACCTTTGGGATTTATTTTTGGACACCATAGGTTAATGTTCAGCTGTACGTTATTTATGCAGAGTATGGCGATGCTTGAAGGATTTATATAACACATTATGGGACAGTAAGGTGTAACATGCCAAATAAATCGCTTAGGGAAAGATGTTACGCTTCCACTGTGTCTGCTTCACACTTAGGGCAGGTCTTCACTTCCCTCCCTGACGCATCATATCAGAGGGAATCATTTATAGGCAGAGAAACATACGTAGCACCTCTCAGCTTAGGAATATTAGCCAGCAGAGGGAATAACTCACAGGCAGAGAAATACACGTAGCATCTCTCAGCTTAGGAATATTAGCCAGCAGAGGGAATAACTCACAGGCAGAGAAATACACGTAGCATCTCTCAGCTTAGGAATATTAGCCAGCAGAGGGAATAACTCACAGGCAGAGAAATACACGTAGCACCTCTCAGCTTAGGAATATTAGCCAGCAGAGGGAATAACTCACAGGCAGAGAAATACACGTAGCATCTCTCAGCTTAGGAATATTAGCCAGCAGAGGGAATAACTCACAGGCAGAGAAATACACGTAGCATCTCTCAGCTTAGGAATATTAGCCAGCAGAGGGAATAACTCACAGGCAGAGAAATACACGTAGCACCTCTCAGCTTAGGAATATTAGCCAGCAGAGGAGAATCAGAAGAGATGCATTAGACGTACACATATTCTTGATTATACAGGATTATTCACATTTTTTACCTTCACTTATACAGCCACCAAACCCTTCACTGCCAAACCAGAGGGGATGTGAAGTGAAAAATACCATGGTGTAAAAGCGTTCCTGATATTATTCACTATCATGGAAGCCTGACTGTTGCGAAGATTGGTAGGGGTGAATGAGTGAATGAGTGGATGTGTAAATGAATGTGTGGGGGAGTGAATGAGTATGTCAGTGCGTGAGTTAATGATTGAGAGGAGGTGAATGAATGTGTTAGTGAATGAGTGAATGTGTGATCAATGTGTGAGTGAATGTGTGAATCAGTGTGTGAGTGAGTGAAATGTGTAAATGAATGTGTGAGTGAGTGTGTAAAATGTGTAAATGAATGCGTGAGCGAGTGTATATGAATGAGAGAATGTGAAAATGAATGCGTGAGTGAATGTGAGTGAGTGCGTGAATACCTGAGTAGTGAATGTATGACTGAATGAAAGGGAGGGAAAAATAATGAACACTACACCAGGAAAATAATACGAGGGAAAACCCGAAGGGAAAAAAAAAAAAAGCAAGATATTTCGCTTCACTTCGATGCCACAAAATCTAGTAAACCCTGCCCTCCTCCCGACGATTTTCCTCAGCATAGGGGGTTACTGGAGACTATCTAACCCCTTCAGCTCGACAATCCCTCCTACACAAAATAAAACCTGAGACAGACAGAACTAGATGCTAAAACAACATCATCGGGTTGAAAGGGGTAATAGAATGAGCGGGAATATACGGACAAGGGACGGGATGCTGGTGAGAAAGAATGACGTGCTAATACAAAGCGAGGAAGAATGAAGGAGAGAATGAAGTGAGAGACGTGAAAAGAATGAAGACATGAATATACGTGACACAAGCCATACTAATCCCTTGTACCTCGTTCCTTTTTTCCTAATAAGAACACAGTAACAAATAAATAAATTGAAAGTAAGTCCTAGTTACTATGTGACCTTTTCTGACCATTTTATTCCCTATGAACCCAATAATAATAATGATTTTTATAATAATACCGTCATAAACACTACTGCCACTAATAATACACTGTTACTACTACTACTACTACTACTAATAATAATAAAACTGCCCTTATAAACATGCCACCACTACGTATAAAGCCAACCAACATTCTCCTAATTTACACACAGGAGCACAGGGCCCTGCTAAGTGGTACCCGTTGTAAAAGCAGCGTGATATTCGCGGCAACACACAGCTGACGTCAACCCCTAGCCATGGCAGAAATTTGAACTATTTTTCTCACAGCTTCTGACTCTCAGGAATAACAAAAACATTTAGAAGGATGTAAATAGCAAAGAAACAAACTGAGCGATTTCAATTTCTTCGGAGTTGATAATACTACAAAATTCTCAGGAATTAGAAAATATATATATTCGTAGTTTGTCTCCCCCTAACTTTTTTTTTAATAACAGAATAGAGGAAGGAAAAACAAATGAATAAAAAAAATAATCCATACATCAGATTACTGGTGTCTTCTGTTCATAAAATATCTGTATCAGTTAGACTTGAACAGCTGTGAGTTGAAGTTTGGAGGGAAACAACTCTTGGGAAGCGAGTTCCAGAGAGATGCAGTTCGGGGAATGAAAGAATTCTGATAGGCAGAAGTTCTGCAATATGGCTGAGTGACGTTCCAGTCATGAGCGCTACCAGATGCCCGTGTAGCACGAGGGAAGGCATGGGGAGGTGGCACCATGGACGCAATTTCGTCTGAGCATTTGCCATAAAAATATCTGTAAAATAATGTAAGGGAGGCAACATTCCTTCTTACTTGTAGAGGAGGTTGCTAATTTGTAATGGCAGGGTTGTTAATCATTCTAACAGCTTTGTTCTGAATTTGTCTAGTAGTTTTAATGTAACCTCTCCTCATCCATTCCACAAGGGTGAGCAATATTCATGCTGAAAGCACACATGACTCTTATAAATTATAGCTAACTGCTCGTCAGTGAAGAAGTTACGGACTCTGTACAATAATCCAAGTTTCTCTGAGGCGGTTTTAGCAAGTGATCTAACATGAGAGGCCCAGCTGGGGGCATTGTTAAGTGAGACGCCGAGGATTTCAATACTTTTGGAGATGGGAATATTAGTAGCACTGAAGGTAATATACGAATCTGGTATTATCTGTCTATCAGTAAATTGTATATATTTGGTTTTACTATCATTATATGAGACAAGGTTGTTTTGTCCCCATTCACTGATCGTAGATAGATCTTGATTTATGGAGACGGCTGTACTGACTTAAGAGTTAGAGATATTAGACTTTGTAAATGGGTGTCTCAGTGTGAATGAACTATGTAGTGTTGAGTCATCTGCTTATGAATGGATGGGATTGTGGGTGACAGATAAGAGATCATTAATATGAACCAGGAACAGAGTTGGCACCAGAACTGATCCCTGTGGCACGCTGGCATTGAGTGGAAATTGGAATATACATCTACTTTTACTCTTATTTTTCTGCCGCTGAGATATGAGGAAAGCATAGGAACAAAAGACGTTAGTCCATAGCAAGGGAGTTTGGACAGCAGGGAACAGTGCCATACTATGTCGAAAGCTTTAGAAATATCAAGGGCTACTGCATGAGTTTCTCCATGTAGGTCAATTGATTGATGGATGGTACGAGTCAGGAGACTGAATATGTCAATGGCGGATCTTTCTTGGCGAAAACTATATTGTCTATCACTGATTACGTTGTTGGATTCAAGATGTTTAACTATGTGCTTATTATTTAGATTTCAAATACTTTACCAAGAGAAGATGTGACGGTATTTGGTCTGTAAGCAGAAGGGTCAGAGGAACTTCCTTTCTTCGGAATTGGGTGGATATTGGCTTCTTTCCATGAATTTGGGAATGAAGAAGTACGTATGCATAGTCTGAATAATTTAGCTAGAACAGAGGCAAGTTCTGGGGAACACTTTTTCAAAACAATTGGAGGAATTCCATCTGGGCCTAGAGCTTTGTCGGTAGGTAAATTGTTTAGGATGGATTTTACGTATCTTGTCTGTATTTTAAGTGGGGCAATTTTGGAAGAGTCAAGTTCTAGTACTGGGACGATCTGGCTGACTTCCTCTATGGTAGAATTTCTGGCAAATGTACTGGCAAAAATATCTGCTTTCCCACGCGGGTCATTTGTCATGTTGCCATCTGAAGATTTTAGTGGGGGAATGGAAGATGACTTGTTAAAGTTATTATTGAAAGAATTAAGAGTTGACCAGAATACTCTATTGTCATTTGGGTTGTTAAGTAGTTTTGATGCTTGATTTTGAAGAAAGTTTGATTTAGCGAGATTTATTATAGCTTTTGCATGATTTCTAGCAATTTTAAATTGAGAGAGTGATTCAGATGTTTTTTATTTTAAGTAAGAGTTATATGCTAATGACTTTTGGGCCAAGGATTTCAGAAAAAGACAATATTTCGGCCCTTCATTGTATCTACTGCAGTTCTTCGTGACTGGCGCCATATTCTAGTTTTAATTACATTTTTATGACAGCATTCAAGATGGAGGGATGGCAGTCATAGGCTACGTTACAGTATTCATTTTAATCCTGTTACCCCCACACGATTTTATTGAGCTCGAGTGGCCTATTGTCAACTACTACTACTACTATTACTACTACTACTAATAAAAATATATAATAACAGCACCTTGATATCGCCATTATAGGTACAGTACATAGCTGAGTAAAACAAAAAAATAACAAAGGGTTCATGTCTATGGATTTATGCGAGAAAAATGGAGAAAAATATAGCCTATACGGTTGATATGGCATAATTAAATATGAGAGAGAGAGAGAGAGAGAGAGAGAGAGAGAGAGAGAGAGATGGAAACTATGGATACTTTATAACAGAAACAGCAGAAGAAGTGAGGTGAAAAATATGAGTGAATAGGAATGAACGAGTGAGGGTTGAGTGAAGGAGTGAGAGTAAATAAGTGAGTGAGTGGATAAGTGGAGTGAGTAGATGAGTGATTGTGAGAGTGATGGAGTAAGTGGGTGAGCGAGTTAGTGAGCCAGTGAAATAAAAGTGAGTGAGCGAGTGAGTGAGAAGTGTGTGGTGTGGTGTGTTGCGGTAACGAGGCACACAGGATGTTGTTATCAGTGTGGCAGATAACACAGTGACGTCACCACCACCACCACCACAATCCTTACCCCTCACCTCTCAATCCCTACCCTGCCTCACACTCTTAACCTTCACCCTGCCTCACACTCTCACCCTTCATCCTGCCTCACACTCTCACCCTTCACCCTGCCTCACACTCTCACCTTTCACCCTACCTTACACCCTCATCCTGCCTCACACACACCTTGCCATGCCTCACCCTGCCTCACATCCACCCAGTCATGCCTCGCCCTACCACACACCCACCTTGTCATGCCTCACCCTGCCTCACACCCACCCTGTCATGCCTCACCCTGCCTCACATCCACCTTGTTAAGCCTTACCCTGCCACACACACACACCCTGTCATGCCTCACCCTGCCTGACACCCACCCTGTCATGCCTCACCCTGCCTCACATCTACCCTGTTATGCCTCACCCTGCCACACACCCACCCTGCCTGACACCCACCCTGTCATGCCTCACCCTGCCTCACACTCTACCCTAACCTACACCCCAGACTGGCCTCCCACTCACTCACTCACTCATCCTTCCTTACCCCTGCCTCATCTAACTCTCTCTCTCTCTCTCTCTCTCTCAAGATCCTGGAACTGACCCTCCCACTCCCCCACCCTGCCAAGCTTCTCGCGTTACTCTTACACCACACCACTCCACTCACATTATCCCATCCATCACACCACACCATTCCTCACACCACACCATCCCTCACGCAAAACACCAACCACTCCACCATGCCACACACTACCCCATCCATCACACCACACCACTTACACCACCCGTTCCACACCACATTACCCCTCATGCCACCACATCGATCATACCACGCCACTCACACCACACCACTCCTCACATCATATCAACCCACACACCACACTCCTCCACCGACATTCACACCTCATCACTCCACTGACACCACCCCTTCTTACCAACCCCACACAACTCCTCACACCCACCTCACTCACAACACACCATTCACACCACCGTACACCACACCACATACCAAGCCACTCTGCAGATATCCCTACTCATTCCACACCATTCCTCACACCATCACACACACTCACATACCGCACTCACACCATCCATCACCGCACACTACATCACTCCACTCACACTACACCACCCACACCACTGCTACACCATACACACAAATAGGGCACTGGGTGAACTGGGTATACCACCTTGACCTCTGCAAGTCTGTCTACCTGCCCAATTTCTACCTCATTGGGTCGTGTTCTCGCTGACTTTGACGGCTTTTCTTTACCACTTATTACTTGCCTATAATTCTACCTCCATCTATCAATCTATCTATACAAGGTGGTCCAAAAATAGCACTCCTTTAGAAACTCACCTGGCGGTATCTTATGTTGCGTGGGCGGCTCAATCTGCTGGCGTGGGCGCAGGTGTGGCAGAAGGGGTAGGATATGTATGAAAGAAGCAGGGTACATAATGCTGACTGGGCCGCCCCTGCAACACAAGAGAAAGAGTTCGGCCGTTCCTGCAACACACCGTACACGAGAAAGGGTTCGGGCTCCTTGTACAGAATATTACATTTTTTAGCATTTATTCTCTATTCATTTCACATATCCCAACCATCGTCTGTCATATATCGTTTTGACACAGTATACTTTACACCAACAACACAGCAGAGGATATTATGGCGGAACAAATCTCTTGGGATGAAGCGTTACGGTACCTACTGAGCTTAAGGCCAAAAATCTAATGGAAACACACTTAAATCCTTAATATATAGTGGTGGTGTGTTGCATAAGACCACAATTTTATCCATACAAGTGTACGTCTTCCACATCATCTTGGTAAATATATTTGTCCTTTTGCAGCTTCCTTCACATGGCTCAGTAGCAGAAAAACACAATGCTACGGCTCTATGTCCTCCCCAGAGCACTACTTCGTGACTTGCACCGTAACTGGGTGATAATTTAACGTTACATTTCAGCATTCAGGATGGAGAGAAGGAAATTTTAGGCCAAGTTAGAGTAAAATGGGTATAGCACTGTTAGTTGGGGCACACTGGCAAACCATCCTTATAACAATCAATGGACGTGCTGGAGAGGGACGCGTTCATGTGGTGGCACTGATATAACCAGGATGTTCAACTACCTGGCTATACAAACGCCCCTCAGTTGCTTCCCTATCCTCAGACTGCAGAAGAAGAGGAACTTAAAGCCTGCAGTCCACCGCGTTCAAGTTCAGATAAGCCTGGGATTGTAACTATTTCTCCTCCTCCTCCTCTTTCTCCTTCCCATACTTCTCCTCCTCTCCTTCTGCTTCTTCCTCCTTCTCCTCGTACTACACCTACTAGCACTAGTACTACCACCATTACTACTGCTACTACTACACTGCTACTACTACTACTACTACAGTGGATCTTTAACCTCTTCACCACCAGGACGCACTTTTATTTTTGGTGCCCTAGGCGATTTTTGTCTATTTATGAAGGACGACTTGAAGTGAGGGGGTTAATGGAGGCTTAAACTAACACCCTCAGTTTAAAAATCCCCCTTTAGGCTGAAGGAAAGCATCTGGATAGAGAAAATGTGAAAAAAAAAAAAAAAATAGTTCACCGGACTGAAGGGATAGGTAAAATTCTTTTTTCTGTAATTCCCTGTAACCTTAATAATAAAATAAACTAAAACGTAAAAAGGGCTACAAACAACAAGGACTTTTTGTAACAGTATCCCCTCATTGGTCGGACACTCAAACCATGACGTCACTGGCTTTAGAAGTACTGACTCTCTCTCTCTCTCTCTCTCTCTCTCTCATGGAGTGGTTAGCTGGAAGAGAAGAGGTTTGGTCAAGGTGCAGTAGGTGAGTAAGGAAATGTATCATAGAGTGTAGGTGCAGGGTGTGGGTTGCGTGTTCTTGTTGTGTGTGTGTGTGTGTGTGTGTGTGTGTGTGTGTGTGTGTGTGTGTGTGTGTGTGTGTGTGTGTGTCGTCAACCCCTTCAGTACGACGATCCTCAGATTGGGAAAAACATTTGGTGATGGCGGGGAAAAACATCGTCTGCTAAAGTGGTTATTGATAGATAGATAGATAGATAGAGAGAGAGAGAGAGAGAGAGAGAGAATACACACACACACACACACACAAACACACACACACACACACACACACACACACACACACACTTTTAGTCCCCCTCGTATCCCTACCTGATAAATAAAATGAGGTAAGTTATCTGTCTATATATGTAATACTTCCGAAGCATGTGGCTGTATTTCCTTTCATTTATAAAAGGGTAAATGACACAGTATGATATCTGGTACTGGATGTGAATGACCTCCACCAATACCAGAACTAATACCAATACCAATTCCAGTACCTATAATACCAATACCAATACTAACGCCCAATACCAATACCCAGACCCCTATTCCAGGTGACACAGAGGGCTTCGTAGTAAATGTTCCTCTGCCATTTATTTCGTATATTACATCTTAACGCACTCTTGTCTGTTATTTATATCACCTTAAAATCCACACACTTTCCATCAGTAACATACAAGAGGATACTGAGGTGTAATGTGAAGAATAATTCGCCAGGAAAGATGTGTAGCGAAATCTCCCAAGCCACTTCCAGACCCACACTGATCACACCCCAACCCACCTACACACAGACAGGACGGCCATCTTGAACTTCCTCTATTCTTTGGTCAATCGTCTTCCTTACTCCATTCCCTTTCACCAATCTTGACATTCATTATCCACATCCATCTCCCCACCACACGTTACGTTCCTTAGGCGTCCCATTTCTACTCCACTCACTCTGTATACACACGCCATTCCACATCCTCACACCCGTCGGCTAACGCGGACATAACACACCTTCATGCAGTTCCTCTTGCATCCTCACCTCTTCGATCTCAATTCTGTACCAAGACCTTCGTACTACCAGCCACTTTACTTCCTTGGGTCACTCTCCTCGCCACTTTCTTTGCACACTTACCCCTGTTTTCTATTAAGTACCGAGACACTTAAATTTCTTCCACCACTTTCGACCCCCTAAGCTTAAGATATCCCCTTAAATGTGAGATTTTCCCTAAGCTTATGATCTGTCCTTAAGCTTCAAATCTCCCCGTAAGAGTGATCATGATCTTTCCTAAGCAAATCGTCTAGCTGAAGGTGTGTGTGTGTGTGTGTGTGTGTGTGTGTGTGTGTGTGTGTGTGTGTGTGACCTGCTCCAGAGAGGTGACGCTCGAAAACAGAAGAAGGCTACCTCACTCCCTGATATAAAACTGCTTTACACAATGCTACACCACAGCAGGTATCACACATCCACAGCCAGACCCCGGTTATCACTCTGTGGTTTACCCAAGTCGCTTCACCTCTTGCACGTCACAGATCCTGAACACCAAGTAATTCTATATAATCCACCTCAATCCAGGTTTTCTATTCTATACACACTTCTCACGTCCTTGGATGATGCTCAAACCTCCGTCATCAAAATCTCCATCACATCATGCTTCCTCTTCCTCCTTGGTCTCCCTTTCTCTCACCCCATTTACTTTAGATTTGTGCATTATCTTCAATCTCTCATCAGCCCTTCTTTCCAAACAGTCATGCCACAATACTGCGTTGACTTTCGCACTTCTATTTTCTCATTTCGTTTCTCACACTACAAAACCATCTCACTCCACTTCCTTTCCAAAATTTTTCCAGTTCTTAGCACATAGCCATGTCTGTAAAGCACATTCGCCAGCACTGTGTCTTCAAACATTACACCACTACTTTAACAGCCTTTGGTCTTTCCTCCTCTAAGCTCATCAACGCTTCTAATACTTCTGCCCTTTTCTTATCTTATGGCTTATTATTGATCCGCAAGTTACGTCTCTTGCTGTGTCGATCCCCAAAGGCCACACACCTAAAGCAACCTACTTCTTCTAAATCTTCTCCATTCAAACCTCTCATGTAGTACTCTGTCTTATGTATCAGCCCACTACCCTGGTCTTACTTTCACTCTCAGTTTCCTTCTCTCACAAATCCTTCCAGACTCAGACATTAGCTGTTGAATGTTTTTGAGTTTGCGGCCAGTGCTGTATTCGTCTCCCAAATACGATTAACAACTGGCTTACTTTCCAATCTCTCTCTCTCTCTCTCTATCCTTGTTCATCCTCTCAATACCTTAACATCTTGACGGTACATCCATGGCCAAGTAGAACATGCCTTAAAAATTTGTGATCCTAGTAAAGAGAATTCATTCATTCATCATTTATCAATCCAATTATACGTTGCCCCATGACGAATGTAGGAGCCCAGGGCTAGGCAAGTTCGTCCTGACATTTAAGATGAGAATGACCAGCCTCATTCATCCCTGAGTGGCATTACGTGAGCAATAAATCCCAACCACCCCTTGGATATAAACTTTCACCGGTTCAATCTGACTGGAGCGCCGTAATTACCAACTAAGCTATCAGGCTCCAAAATTTAGTTATATGGTTACCACCCAGCGTAGTAAATGGTTTCCTGGTGTACAGGAAACCATTTGGCTTGTCACTCAGTGTAGACTCACCCAAAGGTAGAAGGAAGAAGAAAAAATGAAGAAAAGAAAGGCAGAAGAAGGAGTGTAAAGTCACCCGTAGGCAGAAGGAAGGGGAAAGAATGAAGGAAACAAAGACAGAAGAGGATGGAAGGAAAGAAGGATGGAGGAGAGGAAAAGCAGACACCCGAGAGGAGCACCACATCGAGTGAGTGGATGGTGAGCGCCCCCATCTACCACAGTAAAGAGAATAAAATAAATAAAGAGGAGAACTGTACCCCCGTCCTCCTTTGCTCTCTCACCAAGTTCAAGGAAAAGATACATGATTATCTTAACAACACTTCCTTTTTTCCTCATCCTTATCTTTCCCCTATCCTTCTCTTCCCCCCCCCTTCTCTCTCTCTCTCTCTCTCTCCAGTATTATCCTTGAGCCTTACCTTCTTAAAGACAGACAGTTAAGAGCAAGAAATATAAATACACTCGAAATGATACGTGCATCTCTCCCTCTCTTCCTCACTTTCACACACACACACACACACACACACACACACACACACACACACACACACACGCACTCAACAGCCTTCAAGTGGACGATAAACACAGGCACGAAATTGTGTGGTCAGTGCTATTCCCAGTCCTTCATGCTCACCACCTCGTTTGTGTTGACCTCTTCAGAACGGTGACCCATTTTGGTGGGATGGGGTGGAGAGGTATATGAGTGAGAAGAGTCTGAGCTGTAGAGAGGGCTGCCTGATGGTGGGGGACACGGAGGGGATTTGTTTGTGGCCACCCCTTCTGGGATTAAGGCGTTTGGCTATAGACAGATAAATATACATATCTATCTACCTATCTATCAATTAATCAATCAGACTATCTATTTATCTACCTATCTATACTCTCACGCAGTTTTATGCAGGTTAAGGAAGGAGTAATACATTGAAGGGGTATATGTAACAACTCCACTTCGAAAAAATCTATCCTGAGTTGAAGAAGGTCATCTGGTGGCGGCAACAGTTAAATGATAACCCTGTACATTGACTGAAGGAGTTAAGGGTTGCTTCCACAGTCGCGGGGGCATCTCTAGTGGCGGCTCTGTCAGTCGGTCACACCCTAATGATTATTCTCATGCAAGGTGCCTCACTTTGCGAAGCCTCATATGGTACCTCAGTGTAGCTGCCTGTGGATTTTCTCACGTAAGGAGCTTCATTCTAGTGAAGCCCCAAGTGATGCTTCATTCTAGCAAACCCCCCTTATGGTTCTGTCCCAGTTTAATACCTCTGCTTTGGTTTTGTGGTGGTTTGGTTTTGTGGTGTTTAGTTTTTATTCGGTAAAGTGAGCATAAGAGGTTGAGAGTGTTGATACTGTCACCAATCGTCCTTTCATAGTCGGCACAACCGTTATATTGTATTCCAGTTAACACCAGACGATTTGCTTCGGCTGAGTAAGTCGCTGAGTGAGTCACACGACCTTGAGACGATTAAGATGCTGCTGAAAACTGGCTTATAGTCGAGTGTGTGGCAATGTCCTTGAACTCCTGCAGTACGATGACGTTATTTGGGGTACATATTCTGCTACCTACAGACGATTTTATTCAGCCCAGGAGAGCCACTTATTGTGATGGGATAAACAAAGCCTGTACCCAACCCCTCCAAATTGAAAATGCCATCCCAAGCTGAGTAAAATCGTCTGGAGATAAGAATAAAAATAAGCATTACCTCCTCGGGCTGAAGGATTAGGAAGTAAAGGAATAAATGTAACCCGGCAGATATGACAAAAATAACACAGGTATCAAGTTACGAGACAGCTGAGTTACGTGGACTGGCATCTAACAAGGCTATGTGATCTCCACTGGGACGTGAATCAGAGAAGGCAGCGTCTGATTCATCGCTTCTACCCTGTGTCATGGTGGCCGACCCGCACCACACCCTCTCCGCAGTTGAGATGCCGTGGCTGAGTGACCATACGAGGGGCTGGAGCGCTGCATTTTTTTTTCAAACCGGCAACGTGACTTCCATTATTACACCCGCGAAGACGATAAGCCGGAGGGTGTAATGTTTTGCTCGGTGTCTGTGTCTGTCTGTCTATGTATAAGCATATTAATTCGAACAGTTTTGGTCCGGTTTTGACCAAACTTGGTGGAAAGGTTGATAATTAGCTAAGGTTGATTTTTTTTTTTTTAAGACAAGCAAGTTAAAGGACAAGATCACGTTCCAAGGTAAACTTTTATCCGATTTAGACCAAACCTAGTGTACGGGCTCAAGGTAAATCAAGGATCAAGAGATTCGATTTCAAGAACAATCTGCCAGGTCAAGGTCACAGGGCAAGGCCAATTGTTCGACCCTATACTCAAACAGTTTTTATTCGATCTGAACCAAAGGATGAAGGGATCTGATTCTGACAGCAAGAGACAGGGGTCAAGATCTCAGGACAAGGTCGGCCCAAGCAGTTCTGATCCTATTTGGACCGAACCCTGTAGATGCATTAAGGGTGAGGCAAAAATAATTCACCTGTTAGGACAAATGGTGGAAGATTAAGGGGCAAAGTCAAATATTCATCTCTTCGAAACTTTGTAGTACGCGGGTGTTGTATTCTCTCCTTCTGCTTTTATTGCCTTCAGACACTATCAAACATTTATCTTATGAAGGACTTGCTGAACTGGCGTGGTTAGAGGCTGACTACACTCCTTCAGTACGATAGGCCTTTCCTCAGTCGAGTAAAATCGTCTGGAAGTGGCAAGAATAAAATAATTAAAGATGTCTGTCCTGAAGGTCTGAACGTGGGATTTGGCACAGTTCGCAAAAGTACTTCACTTTAAGATCCTAACTTCTTTTTATTCAGTACTGATGTGATCCTGTACGGCACTGGTTTATTTATATACTTATTTACTTTAAGCTGAAAAGATTGTTTAAAAGAAGTAAATCACCCAACAGCTCAAAATGTGCCCCTTAATTTCCTAGCCACCTATTGTTATAATAATTTTCAGTATACTCATGCCGTACATCATTTAACGGATTTACGTGCACACGTTTGATATGGCTCGACTCTCTCGAATTTAGCTCGGCTAGGCTTCATTCAGCTTAAATCGAATACCCTTGACCTCTGCTACCTACATGTAAAGTTTCACACTGATACGCCACTTCTAAGTATGTTTTGGGCTAAAATGGTGCTTTAATTTTTACCTTAACCCCTAGTAAACAGACCTAAACTACAACCACATATTCCAACCACAGCAAGTCGTCAGAGGAATCAAGGAGTTAACCCATTTATTACGTTAAGGCAATTATTTTAGCTTAACCCCTTCACTACGATGAAGTACTATTTTGGTTCACTTTAACTACCTCCAGACGAGATTATGCAACAGAAGAATGGTCTCTCGTGTTCTGGGAGGTGTTAAATGCTGTATATAATCCCTTCAGTTCGTAATGCCTCTCCTAAGCTGGATAAATCGTCAGGAAACAGCATGGATAAGGTACTACAGACGCCATCTTCGTGAAGAGGTGAACCCCTTCAGCCGTATGACGTATTTTTCCTTTTATTCTTGCTATCAACAGACGGTTTTTCACTTTGGGAGATGTTTTTAAACTGAAGGGGTTAGATATAATTCTCATTAACGCCGTCACTGTTGGAGGTCTGTCCTGAAGTGAATGAAGCCAGTGATGGTCAGAATTAGATACGATGAACGTGACCGGAATGGTATTAATGGATGGTACACTTCCGATTCGTATTCCCATTGGCAGTGGAGGATTCCTGGCACGTCTTCTTCAACAATTTATTTTACCCATTGCTCCTTAGTACTCTCTTGCATTTTATTTCATACCTTTTTAATATGAACACTAACTACATAAATCACACAGAAGAAGGCATTGAAGTACACAGCTACAGAAATAAACTAGTACAATAGGAGGTGTTGGGGAGTGTACTTAGGCAACGAGAATACGGGTTGTGGTGGCATCTCTTTGGTTGTGATAGGTTATGCTCGTGACACAACCCTAGTCTTTTATGTGTCACTGATGCAAACTATGTCGATATAAACACAAAAAATAGCTTACAAGACAATAGTTAGATGTAATTCGCATAAACACTAACTAAGACTGATTGTGCATGGCCGTTTGCAAGGGGAAGGGAAGATCA
This sequence comes from Coenobita brevimanus, assembly GCF_032717465.1. Lineage (NCBI taxonomy): Eukaryota > Metazoa > Arthropoda > Malacostraca > Decapoda > Coenobitidae > Coenobita > Coenobita brevimanus. The sequence continues at coordinate 16,903,585 of NC_137044.1, forward strand.
AGATTTCTATAAGCTCTCCATCACGATTTCTTGTATGGTTTATTCTCGTTACCAGCATAGAAGAGAATTTTTGAATGTACGGGGCTAGAGATGATCTGTTCGCCTCTTCGCCACAAAGACTGTCTTAAGTTGAATAAGATTGTATGGTGGTCGCAAGAATAAAAGATGTCTTGGGACTGAAAGGGTTAATCTCATTCGGGGCATGCATCAGAGTACAGAGGCGGATCCAGCAACAATCAGGGACAAATGTTCGCCTGATATTTCACCTCATCTACTTCTCACTTGCTTCTGCTGGCTAAAATTCCGAAGCTGAGAGTGGCTTGGTATATTTCCCTGCCCACAGATGACGCTCTTGGATATGATACGTTGGAGGGGGGGTGGGGGGGTGACGGACATGCCCTAAGTGTCAAGCAGACGCACATGAATACCAAACAAACTCCCCCCCCCCCCGACTGTACAAACTTCCGGCCTGGCATGTCGTAGGAGGAGGTGCTAAGCTGTTGGCAACACAGGTGCTGGGCAGTGGGATCGCCACGTGTATACCGCAATGCTCACCTTTAGTGTGTGCTAATCCATTCACCCACATCACATATCTCTTAGTAATTTCTTATTGCTTCTAGTCGATTTTATTTTTATTTTTTATTTTATTTTTTTTTTTTACTGGAGGAGTTACATACATCCGCAATTAATTCCATCCTAACCAGAGCTGCCTCCTTAGCAGAATTAAATAAATGGATCATAACAAGAAAGGATAAATTTCTTTTGATTCCTCGACCTCCATACTCTCTCTCTCTCTCTCTCTCACGCTTTGAAAAATTACGCTGTGTAATAGAAAGCAGTGGTATCATGGAACTGTCGTGTGTGTGTGTGTGTGTGTGTGTGTGTGTGTGTGTGTGTGTGTGTGTGAATCATTTGCTGGGGTAGACTGGGGCTGGGAATGGGTGGGGCAGAGGTAGGCTAGGGAGGAGATGGCCTGGGACTGGGGAAGGCTGGGGTAGCGGTAGGCTGGGGAAGGCTAAAGTTTCTGCGGCAAGCCTGTGTTGAAATAGGCTGTGTCTGGGATGAACTGGGGTAGGCTGGTGTTGGGGTAGACTGGGGTGGACTGATTTATGCTGGGGCTGGGGCAGACTGGGGGAGGTTGGGCCTGGGGTAGACCGGACTAGGTTGGGGCTAGGGTAGACTGGAGGTGAGGCACGCTGGGGTAAACTGGGGATAGGGTGGGCAGGGACGAGGGAAGGCCAGGTTAGACTGGGGTTGGCTGTGGAAAGTTGGAGGTGGCTGGGGTTTGTTTGGATAGGCTTGGATAGGTTGAGATAGGCTGGGGTAGGTTGGTTAGGCTGAGATAGGCTTGGGCAGGCTGGGATAGGCTTGGGTAGGTTGGGATAGTCTGAGATAGGCTTGGGTAGGCTGGCGTAGGCTAGGGTATGGTGGGGCAGGGTGGTGGTGGTTGGGTAGGTTGGGGTAGGGTGGTGGTGGTGGTGGTGGCTGGGTAGGCTGGGGTAGTGTGAGGGCTGTGGCTGGGGGCGGGGGCTGGCGCAATGCGACGGGCCAGCACCTCGGTGTTGCCAGTCAATACTGCAAGGCGTGACTCCCGCTGGGGCCCAGGCCAAAATGCCCCGCAAAGTCTCACCAGCTGCTTCCTGCCCTGACTCACCTTCCCCACCCCACCCGCGCCCCCCTCCCAGCACAGGCAGGGGGGGGAAGGGTACGGGGAGGGGCAGGGTGTGAGTACCATGGCGGAAGGGGTGTCTAGGGGGGTGGACACCAAGAAGGGAAGCAAGTAAGGACGTGAAGCTGAGAGAAGTGGTTGGTGGCAGGTGGTGGCAGGCCTCACGCAGGGGTGGCAAGGCAAGGCAAGGAACTGATGTCAAGGCAGGTCGAAGTAGGGGCTTTCAAGGCAGACCAGAGTAAGAGTTTTCAAGGCAGATCAAAAGAAGATTTTTCAAGGCAGGTCAAAGTAAGTTTTCAAGGCAGGTCAAAGTAACAGGTACAAGGCAGACCAAAGTAAGAGTTTTCAAGGCAGACCAAAGTAAGAGTTTTCAAGGCAGACAGAAAGCAGCAGTTTTGACGTCAGATTAAGGCTGGTTTGGCAGGGTAGGATACGACAGAGGGGCTGAGGCAGGCAAGGGGTGACAGGGTAAGGGAGGTGACAGGGTATGGGGTGACAGGGTAAGGGGTGACAGGGTATGGGGTGACAGGGTAAGGGGTGACAGGGTAAGGGGTGACAGGGTAAGGGGTGACAGGGTAAGGGGGTGACAGGGTAAGGGGGTGACAGGGTAAGGGGGTGGCAGGGTAAGGGGTGGCAGGGTAAGGGGTGACAGGGTAAGGGGGTGGCAGGGCAAGGCAAGAGTGACACGGTAAGAGAGTGATAGTGATAATGACCTCAAGTCAGATAGCGTCTTTTATATTTTTCCTGTAATTAAGCAATCACCAGACGATTTTATTCTGCTTAGGGGAAAGGTAGCGAAGGGAGTTTAAGCGAAGGCTGAAATTCAACCCCTCCACCTCGAAAAACATCTAGAAAAAACTGAATAAAATCGTAGGACGGGAGTGCGACTGAAACATGAAATACGCCAATCAAATGAAGGAACGAAGGACAGGATGTTGACAGGGGAAGCAGGGGGGCAGGGGAGAGGGCGAGGCTGGGGAAATCAGGGCTGGGACGGCAATGGAATCAGCAGGGACGGCGGTAGGGTGTGATGTGATTAGGGCCGGGGGTGGAGGGGGGCGCTGGAGGGAGGGGGAACTAGGGTGAGACTTGGAGTGATGGCTGAGCGGCTTGGAGTAGTGGTGATAAATGGTGAGAGAGAGGCTGGGGCTGATAGAATGGTGATGGAGAGGTTTGGAGTAACTGTGAATGGTGAAAGAGAGGCTTGGAGAGATGAGTGGTGATGGGGAGGCTTGGAGAACTGAGAGGGTGTAGCGACTGAGATTTTCGGGCGTTTGGAGTTTTGTGAGCCAAGCTTGAAGTGGTGGTAGAGAGGTTTAGAGTTTAGGGAGAGAGGGTTGGAGTGGCGGCAGAGAGGCTTGGAATACTGAAAGGGAAGACTTGAAATGGGGAACGGGAGTAATCATGAAAAGTGAAGTTTGCAAAGCTTTTATTTTTTTGTCAGTCTACGTGAATGAGCTCTAGGGGTGGGCAACAGATACTCAAAGATATACGTACGGAAGCGAAAGAACTCAGATAGAAATAAGACGAATATGAACAAAAACAGGGCATACGCAGAGGATGTGGGAGGGTGCCAGAGGTGAAATGGTGCAAGGAATGTTGAAAAGTGTGGTGACTGAGGCGGGAGACTGTGGGCAGGGGGGTAATGGCGGTATGCACGCGATGGCAACACGAAGGGTAAATAACAGAGAGGGGGCAAAATACGCATGGTGTAGCAATGCAGTTCTAGGTCATGTGTTTGGACTGTCTCTCTTGCATCTTGATTTCTCTCTCCATCTCCTATTCTGATTCTCTGTCTCTCTCCATTTCCTGTCTTCCTTTTTGCCATCCACTGTTATCTCACTCCTCCCCGTATCCTCATTTCTCTTTTTCCATCCTCCCTTCTCGATCTCTCCTCATTTGTCTACTAAATTCTCCCTCCTCACTTATTTTACTGTGCCGCTTCTCTCAAACTTTTCTATTCCTCTCACCATCTTCTTTTCACTGTCTCCTCACTGCCCTCGCCACCACCGTTCACTTTCTTCCTCACCCCTCTTTCTCCTTGGATTCATCCTTCTCTCTTCTTTCCCTTTCCCTTATGCTCCTTATACTTTCTCATTTTATTCCCTTCACTGCTCGCTCCTCCCTGCCTGGCTCCACTCTCTCCCTCTCTCCATCAACAGAGGGAAGGGGGCAGGCAGGGAGGAGGGAAAAGGAGAAGAGGGAATGGAAGGGATGCTAAGAGTGTCGTACTTTTTTTTTTTTTTTTAGCACGTTTTGCTATTTATTAAGCATTCTACACATTACTACCCTTTTGATTGTAAACCTATCTTCCTACTGTCGACACAGATTGCGAAAAATTAGATACAGTGGGGATATTACGGTGGTGTATGCATAAATAAACCTAGTAAAGGAGAGGTGGTCAGGAGCGTTCTTAGCTTGGGAGACTAGGGGCGTGTGTGTGTGCTTGTTGTTATCGACCAAACCCGTGAGGCGCTACTGCTCCCGCCTTCACCCACACCTGGCCCCCCTCACCGGAATCGCATCTGCTTTATCTCACTTTATCAAACTCACACTCCCTCTCTCTAGCTTTCTCTTTCCGCACTGTCTCTCTTCCTCTCTCGTTTTCTCTCACCCTCTTTCACTCTTACCGTCTCTTTTTCCCCTTTCGCTCCCTCTCTCTATCGCTCACTGTCTCCCTTCCTCTCTTTTTTTTCATCCTCTTTCACTTTTTCATACTCCCACTGTCTGTTCTCCTCTCTCAATCCATCTTTCACTCCCACAGTCTCTTTTCCTCTCTCGCCGTCTCTCCTTTCCTCTCACTTTCTCTCTCCTCTACTCTCTTTTCCTCGGTTTCTCTCGCCCGTTCTCACTTATTTATATTCCAACAGCCTCATTTCCTCCCTTGTTTTCTCGCTCTCTCCCTCTCTCACTTTCACTCCCACTGTCTCTATTCTTCGTCCCCCTTTTCACTCCCACCCTCCCTTTTCCTCTCACCTTTTCTCATTCCTATCACTCCCTCCTTCTTCGCCTTCTCTCAGTCCCACTCTCTCGCCTCTTCACTTTCACCGCAAACACTATACGGGAAGAAATCGCATCTGCCTAATTTTCTTTCATATTTTCAACTCGGCTGTTAATTAAGCCTTCTAACGGTCTTTCTTAAGTTCTCTCCGTTTCTCTCGCCTTTCTTATTCAATCGGCACTGCATCTGTTTTTGTTTTTTTACTTATGCTCGGTTCTAACAACTCTACTAGTCATCAGTTTTTTCGCTAATCATAACTTATTTTCAACACGAAGAACACGAAGAAGCCCTCCAACACCCGCCCCTACATTTGGTCTAAGGGCTGAACATTTGATTTTTGCCCTGCGACCCTGACCTCCGATATACTGGTCTCTAAATCGAATTACTTCATCTCTGCCTGACCCTACACCAAACTTGAATAGTGCTGACCTTGCCCCGTCACTATGACCATTAATTTATTGCTCTCCAAATCGAACCGCTTCATCCTTGCCTGACCTTCAACGTTACTACCAAGTTAGGTTCATATAAAATGCACACTGTTTGAGTTACAGAGTCGAACCTTTGACCTTGTCCTATGACCCTGACCTTTGGCTGATTATTCTCAAAGTTGAATCGTTTTCATCACTACCATGCCTTCAGCTCTTCCAATAATTCTGATTTTAAATTGAATCAAAATTGTTTAAGCTGGCCTTGCCTGTGACCTTGACCTTTAACCAATTATTCTCAAGATCAAAAAGTTATCACCTGAGAAGACCCTAAACTCTTCCACTATGTCTGGCTTAAATCGGGTTAAAACTGTTGAGTCACTTTGTTCACACACCAACAAACAGAATGGCAGACAATACAAAGACGCAAAGAAAAGCAACACTGCGCTACCTCTGTCGTGCAAGGAGGGGAGGATGTGTGTCCCCGTTCGGTCACTGTCCACACCTACAAGGAACACAGCTCCATTCATCGTTTGATTCACGTACCCATACTTTCTCATATCTTTTCTCTTTGTCACCTCACGCAGGGTCATATATCTGAACGTCCTGTATCACACTATATTTGGTCCACTGCTTTATCGGACGTTCTCCTCGGGGGGAAAGTGGTCGCCAGAATTCACTCGTCCCCATTCTAGCGAAGTACGAATAGAGGCGGAGGGGGGTGGTCTGTGGGAAGGCTGATGCATGTAAAAGTTGATGTATTTTAATGGTTTTGATCAAGTTTGCGAGAGTCTGTATATTCTATCAGTGGATTTTTTTTTTTTTTTTTTTAATGCAGGGAAGAAGGAACGAAAAACCAGGAGCCGGCAAACCGTTCCTTCCAAGAGAAAATTTAAAAAACAATACAAAAGAGAGTCAAATTGAAGATCCTTTCATATTCAGGTACATGAAAGGCCACACTACCAGTCCCCACTTTAAATGCCCGCCATGATTAGGTTTGAACCCTTGAATCGCGAGACGAGGACGCTAACGATCGAACCACAGTAACTCCTCACCGTTTTATATATAATACCTGAGTAACATTTCCTTTCGTTTATTTTTGTAACTCAGTCTCGCATTCAGATCACAAACTATATATCCTGCTAAGAATAACATTCCTTTATTTTTCGTTCTACGTCATACCATTCCATTCTACAGAGGTTGTCTATCATACCTCTATTATTTGCTTCCCTGAGGACAAGCAATGGGGGAAAGTGATATCCCTGGTCTGTGTATAATGTAGCGAACCCTCCGCCCAGCACCGGTATTGCCATCAGCCTCATAAACAGTGTGGGAGGGATATAACCCTGGGGATCCTTTCTCCCCTAATTTGTCTATCAAAAACATCCTTATCGTATATATATATCTATATATATATATATATATATATATATATATATATATATATATATATATATATATATCTATATATATATATATATAAAACTGTTAGGATAATAAAAATGACAGACTTTCCTCTTTTGTCTAAATTTCACTTGTACCTACAATGGAGTGAGTTGACGTTGCCCTGTGGCCTTGACCTTTGACTATTATTCTCTAAATCGCTTGGCTGACCATCAGTCCATCCACCAAGTTTGATCCAAATAGAATAAAAGCTGTTTGAGTACTACGGCGGAACACTAACCTGATCTTACCTGTAATCTTGACCTTTGACGGACTGTTAACAGAATCAAATAATTTCATCCTTGCTTGACCTTGAACACTTCCACGAAGTTTCGGCTAAAGTGGACAAAAACTGTTTAGGATGACCTTGACATATGGCCCTAACCTTTGAACCAGTGTCCTCGAAAACACTAGGTCATGAGGTCAACCCCCTGGCCCCACAAAATTTGTTTAGAATCTTGTCAAAACTGTTTTTGTTATTTTGTTCACATACGCTGGTCAAGTCGGGAGTTGCCCTTTGGCACTGACCTCTGACTCCATTTAAAATGTAATCCGTTCGTTCTTGTCTTACCCTTCCACCAAGTTTAGTCTAAATCGGATGAAAGCTATTCAAACATACCTTGCCATGTGACCCTGACCCTTGACTGACTTCTCAAAACAGACATCCTTCATCCCTGCCTTACCCTAAACCCTTCCACAAGGTTTCGTTTAAATTAGATGAAGTACTGTTAAGCTGCCATTTGACCCTGAGCCATAACATAATGTTCCGTGAAAAAATTGACCGTTAATCCTTTCATGATCCAGATCAGATAAAAAAATGTTTTGGTTATTTTGTTAATACACGAACACACACTGGTCGAGATTTTACCTTGTCCTTTGACTGCTTGTTCTCAAAACAGAGTCGTTTCGTTCATGTCTTATCTCCAACTCTTCCACAATGTTTGGTCTATATCGGATTATAACGTTAATCTGGCATCGTCATATGACCCTGAAGACCTCTTGTTCTCAAACATGACAGCTCAGTTCTTCGGCTGGTCCTCAACTCTTCCACCAAATTTGGTTAAAATCGGATCGAAATCTGAGTTTATTTCTTTTACCCAGGTGGATAAACAGATAAGACATACAAGTTGGACAAAATATTTATAGTCAACCCAGCCAGCCATCCCAAGCGAGGCTGTAATAAAAATAAATGAAAAGAAAAATAATCTCAAACCAAAGGGAATACGGGTGGCGTCCGAGGCGGTGCAACTGTGGCTGGTGGTGGAAGACAGTGGTGGTGCTCAGGTTACGCCCCACCACTCCACCCCACCCCCGCCCCCACAGACCCCCTACCCCTCCCTCCCTCTGCCCCCCGCCCCCGCCCCCGCCCCTCCCGTGCCTCACTCACGCCCTCTCCATTTAACCACCTGCTGTTCGGGCCATTGTGACGTCAACACCAATTCGTCTTGAGCATTGGCCTTTCAAGATCCTGATTTGGGAGTGTTGCTATTTTGGTGGTGGTGGTGTGGTGGGGAAGCAAGGTGGTGTGGTGTGTAGGTAGGGTGTGGTGACATGTGGTGTGCTTTGTAGGTGAGGTGTGGTGAGATGTGGTGTGCTTTGTAGGTGAGGTGTGGTGTGGTGTGGTGTGTGCAGTAGGTGAGGTGAGGTGTGGTGTGGCGTGTAGGTGTGGTGAGATGTGGTGCGCTGTGTAGGTGTGGTGAGGTTAGATGTGGTGTGCTGTGTAGGTGTGGTGAGGTGTGGTGAGATGTGGTGTGCTGTGTAGGTGAGGTGTGGTGTGTAGGTGAGGTGAGGTGTGGTGAGATGTGGTGTGGTGTGTAGGTGAGATGAAGTGTGGTGAGATGTGGTGTGATGTGTAGGTGAGATGAGGTGTGGTGAGATGTGGTGTGGTGTGTAGGTGAGGTGTGCTGTGTAGGTGAGGTGTGGTGTGCTGTGTGGATGTGGTGAGATGTGGTGTGCTGTGTAGGTGATGTGTGGTGAGATGTGCTGTGCTGTGTAGGTGTGGTGAGGTATGGCGTGCTGTGTAGGTGTGGTGAGGTATGGCGTGCTGTGTAGGTGTGGTGTGGTGAGGTGTGGTGTGCTGTGTAGGTGTGGTGTGGTGAGATGTGGTGTGTGGTGTAGGTGTGGTGAGATGTGGTGTGCTGTGTATGTGTGGTGAGGTGTGGTGTGCTGTGTTGGTGAGGTGAGGTGTGTAGGTGTGGTGAGATGTGGTGTGCTGTGCTGTGCTGTGTAGGTGTGGTGAGATGTGGTGTGTTGTGTAGGTGTGGTGAGGTGTGGTGTGCTGTGTAGGTGTGGTGAGATGTGGTGTGCTGTGTAGGTGTGGTGAGGTGTGGTGTGCTGTGTAGGTGAGGTGTGGTGAGATGTGGTGTGCTGTTATGTGTGGTGAGGTGTGGTGTGCTGTGTAGGTGAGGTGAGGTGTGTAGGTGTGGTGAGATGTGGTGTGTTGTGTAGGTGTGGTGAGGTGTGGTGTGCTGTGTAGGTGTGGTGAGGTGTGGTGTGCTGTGTAGGTGTGGTGAGGTGTGGTGTGCTGTGTAGGTGTGGTGAGGTGTGGTGTGCTGTGTAGGTGTGGTGAGGTGTGGTGTGCTGTGTAGGTGTGGTGAGGTGTGGTGTGCTGTGTAGGTGTGGTGTGCTGTGTAGTTGTGGTGAGGTGTGGTGTGCTGTGTAGGTGTGGTGTGCTGTGTAGGTGAGGTGAGGTGAGGTGTGGTGTGCTGTGTGGGTGTAGTGGGGTGTGGTGTGCTATGTAGGTTAGGTGAGGTGTGGTGTGTTGTGTAGGTGAGGTGATGTGTTGTGAGGTGTGGTGTGCTGTGTGGGTGAGGTGAGGTGTGGTGTGCTGTGTGGGTGAGGTGAGGTGATGTGTGGTGACTTACTCTGTAGGAGTACCATTTCAATGAGTTACTTTATCACTTCGTGACTACCATCTCAATGTTTCTACAACATTCTTCGTGATTAACACCCACCATCTCTTGATCTGCCTGAGAAGTTTTTCATCACCATCATCCAGACCTCCTTGCGAGGTGACGAGTAGCAGCGTCCAGACAGCCAATGTTTGCCCAGTTCAATGAGTCACGCTTCCATTCAGTCATCATTCAAGCCCATGGAATCCTGGCTCCATCTGATAGGCCAAAAAATTTCACCAAATTCTGTAGCTTCACATACACTTATCCAACAGAGTCAATTCGAACTCTGTCACGTTAAAATGGGTGCCAAATCCATGGTCATGCGCTTCTTTGCACAAAATTCATCCAGTCGGCTCGATCTCTTGTCGGTTCCTTAGCTTCACCAACTTCCATATCTCACTTCCTCACACACTCATCTTTCCATCTTCTTCTTGGCCTACCTCTCAGTCCACATTACCATTCCATCTCAGTACACTCACTTCGATTCTGGTGTCCACAGACTTCCTCACTCCGCATCTTTCACGAATCATATTATTTCGTATCCCATCTACTCTCTGTACTCCATATACATTCCTCAGCAGCCTCATCTCCACTCTTCTTACTCTTCACTTTTCATTTTCATGTCACACCATAGTCTAATACCCTTATGTTAAAGTTGGCACTAACACTCCTTCATGTAAGTCTCGTTCAGCTGCAACACTCAAGCCTCTGTTTTTTATCAAGGCCTTCATTACACCAGCTACTTTCTTCCTTGTGTCATTCTATTTTCCACTTCTTTTGCACATTTTCCTCTCTTTTCTATCACTGTGCCCAGGTATTTTAACTCTCTCACCAATTCCGGTCTCTCTCCATTCACTGTAACATCACACTGGGAGTCACCTTCTCTCTCAGTTACCATCACTTTACTCTTTTCTACATTTACTCTCAAGGCACGACGCTCACAGACATCTACAAAACACTGCACTAGTCTACCAAGCTCTTGTCCGGTATTTGCAAGTAGTACTGCATCATCAGCATACAACAAATTTGACATAATCCATCCATCACCACTCATTACCAACGCCATCCCCCTCTCCACTACTAGTGTTTTTATTTCTCTCATCACACCATCCATATATATATATATATATATATATATATATATATATATATATATATATATATATATATATATAGCCTACTGAACAACCATAGGTACTAAAAATCATTAATCTTTTGAAAGCTGGGTGTGAATTTCGGTCCTGTATCACTCCTTTAGCACTTCTTCGTGACTAGCTAGTGAATATGGACCCATCAACATCCCTTCATAAATGCTACGGCTCCACATCTCATCCATAGCACTTCTTCGTGACTAGCCCACTACATGATCTCCCTCGTTGCGACGCTATCACGTGTATCAACCCAACAAATTATTATGTTATCGATTTCCTTTCAGAGTATTTCCTATGTATGAAAAAAAAAAAAATACCCATAAGATGTATACTGTAACGGGTGGAATAATTAGGAGTGAAGTTCAATCCAGTATAATTTCTACAGCACTTCTTCATGACTAGCCCACCAGCACCTCTCAATGGGGTGAGGTTGTAGGGGGGAAAGGGGTGAGGTTGTAGGGGGAAAGGGGTAAGATTGTAGGGGGGGAAAGGGATGAGGTTGTAGGGGGAAAGGGGTGAGGTTGTATGGGGAAAAGGGGTGAGGTTGTAGGAGAAAAGGGGTGAGGTTGTAGGGGGAAAGGGGTGAGGTTGTAGGGGGAAAGGGGTGGGGTTGTAGGGGGAAAGGGGTGAGGTTGTAGGGGGAAAGGGATGAGGTTGTATGGGGGAAAGGGGTGAGGTTGTAGGGGGAAAGAGGTGAGGTTGCAGGGGGAAAGGGGTGAGGTTGTAGGGGGTAAAGGGGTGAGGTTGTAGGGGGGGAAAGGGTGGGGTTGTAGGGGGAAAGGGATGAGGATGTAGGGGGAAAGGGATGAGGTTGTAGGGGGTAAGGGGTGAGGTTGTAGGGGGAAAGGGATGAGGTTGTAGGAGGAAAGGGGTGGGGTTGTAGGGGGGGAAAGGGATGAGGCTGTAGGGGGAAAGGGTACGAGGAGAAGCAGGAAGGAGGAATGTTTAGAAGTGAGGAAGGGAAGGAAGTTTGAAAGAGGAGGGGAAGACGGGAGGTGAGGAAGCTGGAAGTAGAAGATATTGTAGGGAAGATGAGGAAGAATATATAGGAGTGAGAATAAAGGAAAAGAAACTGAGTGTGAGAGAGAAAAAAGGGAAAAGCAAGGGTAGGTAGAATGGAAGAGAAGGGGGGAAAGGAAGGAAGGAGGAGGAAGTACTTTGGGGAGGCGAAGAGTTACAGGAGGGAAAGAAGGAATGGTGTGGAGAGGAAGGAAGTACAGAGGGGGAGGGACGGGATGTGAAGGACGGGAGGGAAGCCGAGAGAGAGAGAGAGAGAGAGAGAGAGAGAGAGAGAGAGAGGTAAAGTACCGAACATGTATGTCGTGAAGGGGGGGTTGGGAGACCTGTAATCTGGTGGGCATACCAGCCGGGGGGGGGGGGGACGTGATCAAGCAAAATCAAAGACTGAAACAGCTCATTTCCTAGAGCTGCATTATGACTGTACTGTCGCTGCACATACCCCGGAAGCCCTACAAGTCTCATACCATCATTTCCAACATATGCCACGCATTGGGGCTCCGAATAAATGTCAATAAAACAAATATTATCTCAGAAAAACAACCCAGCAGAGCCTCTTGTATTTCAGACAATAGATGAAAATGTAAAACAGGTGGAGAATTTCACCTACCAGAAGTCCTTGAACGAATCAACCACGCCTCAGCCTCTTCTGGGCGTCTCAGGTCCAGTCTTTGAAAGCACTAACCTGAGAATAGCAACGAAGATATCAGTATATACGGCTGTATGCCTCTCCACTCTCTATATTCGGTGCCCGATCCTGGACTACCCAGCGTCACATCAAACACCTTGAGTCTTTTCACATCTGATGCTTACCACGTATCCCGGGACTTACATGGGAGGATAAAGTCCCTCACTCAGAAATTCCCAGACGAGCAAAGCCAACCAGCACAGACGCCATGCTGGCTAATAAAAACAGCTTAGATGGGTCGGACTCGTATTCTGCATGCCTGCGTACCGCCTTCCCCGCCAGGTTCTGTATGACCAACTCCCTGTAGCATGTCGCAACCCAGAAAGACAGAAGAGGAGATACAAAGATCATATAAGGACAACTCTGAAGAAATACAATATCATACCATAAGATCTTGAAACCAATGCCTCTGACAGAAAACAATAGCGAGCCCTCTGCAGCAAAGGAACCATTCATCTCGAAGAAGCTCGGAACCTGGCCAGAGAAGAGCGTAGACATCGGAGGCACAACCAAAACAGTTCTCCCAGCAAACCCTGACTTGACATGCCAACTGTGCGGCAAAGTCTGCGGATCCAGAATTGGTCTGCAGTCACACACGTTGGCACCGAAGACTGAGAAACGTACCATCTTAGTAAGTATAGCAGCCGTCGTGTTCTGTAGTACAAGGACAGCTTTATGTAAGTTGTGTAGGGGACGTGGGGTGATGTGAGATGTGGTGTGGTGTAGGGGAGGTGTGGTGTGGTGTGGCGTGGCGAAATACTGAAACTTTTGATGGTGCGGTGTGGTGTGTTTTGGGGTAGAGTCATATGATGCTGTATGGTGAGGTGAGGTGTGATGTGGTGATGGTGATACTAAATCGCGTAGTACTGACAAACTCGTAATGGTGTGGTGTCATGAAGTGTGGTGTGGTGTGGTGGTATTAAAAGCAGTCTGACGATGAAAAACACAGGATAATGTGGTGTGGTGTAGTGTGGTGTGGTGATATTAAAGGTATGAGTCGTTTGGTTCTGAAAAACTGGTAAGAGTGTGGTGTGATGTGGTATGGTGGAGTGGTATTAACAGTAATCTGGTACTGACAAACTTGTACCAGTGTGGTGTGGGGGTATTAGTGTGATACAGAAAAGCCTGTAGTAGGGTGGTGTAGTGGTATTAAAATGGTATCGTCACTAGAAACCTTATATGGTATGGCGTGGCTTAATATGGGCAGGCAGCGTTAACCCTTCACCATACGAGAAGCCTTAAAGCTGAGTAAGTGAGTCTGGAAGTGGAACAAATTAAAAAAAAAAAAAAAAAAAAAAAAAAAAAAAAAAAATTGATACACTAAGGGATAAAATCAGTCCAGATACTTAATGCAGGGAGTGTGCAATGGAAGGCGGCCCCTCCAATGCAACTGCAATCCCATTTTGCACCCTTGGAGCTGCAGTAAGGGAGTCACGCACCCTTTACTCCCTACACCTCCCACCTCACCCACTAATCCACTCAGAAAAGATCACACACTCGTTAGTAGAATATTCTTTTTAAATTACTACACATGACCACCAGAGGGCACTGTGGTAGATTAAGTTTCGTCTACTCAAAATATTGCTACGTAGAAAGTTTGACCTCCTGTAGTAAAAGAGAGGTCATCGTAGTGAGGGGGTTAAAGAGGTGAGGTGGTGAGGAGCTTAAAGCAGTACTGTGGTGGATGCTGCTCTGCCATTAAAGCGCTGTGGTGGTGTGGTGGTGGGATACTGGTGTGGTGCCATGATATTCCAGCGATGTGGTACTGAACAGCTTTTGAGGGTTTGGTTTGGTGTGGTGGTATTAAAATGCTATGGTGGTGTGGTGTGGTGGTATTACAATGCTGTGGTGGTGTGGTGTGGTGGTATTAAAATGCAGTGGTGGTGTGGTGTGACGGTATTAAAATGCTGTGGTGGTATTAAAATGCAGTGGTGGTGTGGTGTGACGGTATTAAAATGCTGTGGTGGTGTGGTGTGGTGATATTGAAATACTGTGGTGGTGTGTTGTGGTGGTCTCCAATGCCGTGGTGGTGTGGTGTGGTGTGGTGCTATTAAAATGCTGTGGTGGTGTGGAGTTGCGGTATTAAAATGCTGTGGTGGTGTGGAGTTGCGGTATGAAAATGTTGTGCTGCTATCATAATGCAGTGGTGGCGTTGTGTGATTGTGGTTACATCTGTGGAGGTGTGATGCTGGTGTGGGGATGCGAGATAATATTCCAGTGGTGTGGTACTGAGGAACTTCCGGTGGTGTGGTGTGGTGGTATGCTGTCAACCCTTCCACCCCGGCTAACACCAGGCAGTTTTATTTAGGTCAAAGAAGCTAAACCCTGGCGCAAAATTAGAAAGTTAAAAGCTATCTTAATACTACGCCTGAAAAACTAGATCCCTGTGTTGTATTTAAGCTTCTAAGAGACGATTGACTTAGCAGAGACCCTTGACAGTCAAAGGGTTAGGGAGGTGTGGTGTTGTGGTGGTGTGGGGTTGTGGTGTTGGGCTGGTATTGATACTTGTTTTGTTATTCCACTTAGTTATATCATTCACATCAACGCCTGACGATTTTATTCATGAGGTGGTGTGTGTGTGTGTGTGTGTGTGTGTGTGTGTGTAGCAATGGTGGGGAAGAGAGTGGGTGAATGTGGTGGTGAAGAGAGAGAGAGAGAGAGAGAGAGAGAGAGAGAGAGAGAGAGAGAGAGGGGTGTAGTGTGAGTGGTTTTGGTGTGTGGGGGGTTCAGCTGTCCCAACACCCACACCACTGTCTCACACACACACACACACACACACACACACACACACACACACACACACACACACCACAGTGGCCGCCTCTTCCCCGCCACAACCACCCTCTGTCTACACACACACACACACACACACACACACACACACACACACACACACACACACACACACAATCTCGTCCACTAAGAGGGCTCCCAAACACCTTCTCCTTGGCAATTTAGTTTTCATTATGGCTGGTTAATATCCTTTCGCATGTTAGATATGTAAAGTGGGGCGATATCAGAATAAATCGACAAGGAAAAGGTGTTAGGGAGCTTGACTGACGAGAGAAAAGGTTACGTATCTTGCACCTTCACCACGATGACCCATTTATTGCCTATTCTTGCTACCAATGGACGATTTTGACGTAACTAGCTCTCGTGGTGAAGGGGTTAAAAAGGGTCTGAGAAGTCGGCAAACCCCCCAAGCTGAGCCAAATCGTCTGTAGGCTGAAAGAGAGTATTAGCGTAGGTCGTTGGACTGATGGGGTTTTTCATGCTACTGGTCACCGAATATATTAAACTTTTGGTACTGGTTTGCCGTCCTTTTGGAGATGATGCTGCACAAGTCATGTTAATTTTGTCGCACTGTTTTGTATACTGTGTTAGCTTTCCATATGTCAGCGTTTTTGTCTTGCTCCTGGACAGTGCCATATCTTCCACCCTTAGGAGGAAAAAAAAAAGTTAGGATGATGATGATGACGATGATTATGATGGTGACGACGATGGTGGTGGTGGTGGTGGTGGTGGTGGTGGTGGTAGTAGTAGTAGTTGTTCCCTAGGCAGTCTGGCCGAACAGCCCCGAGTCCCTTAGGAAGGCCATGGCCGAGACCGGGCTTTCCCACAGAGCTCTCAAAGAGTGTATGTTGAGTTGTTGGCGTAGGTGATTGTGTGCCATGCAGTCTTCCATAATGTGCTTAATAGTATGGGGTGCTGTGTTGCATCCTGGACAGGCATCAGCGATGGAGTCATCCAGCCTCTTCTGGTAGCTTAAGAGGGCTGGATGGTGCCCACATCTCAGCCTGGCCAGGTGGGCCCTGTCCTCACGAGGAAGACAGGATTCAGAAGGGTGGATGTCAGGAGGCCGTGCATGCAGCTGTGTGTTGTCTCTAAGTGACTGAATGGAGCGGTGAGTGATCTGAGTGTGGATATGCTTCTGGAAGCTGGTCTGAGGTGGGCGAGGGGGGAGAGATGACAGTATTTGTTTATGGTATCGTGTGCTGGGTGTTGTTTTGATGTTCTTTGGTGTGGGTGGATGTGCTGCCATGTACTGTAGTGGATGTTGTGGGTTTGTGGATGTTGGAGCAAGAAACTGGGTGCCTCTCATATCTAGGTGATCCTTGACTTTGAGGACTTTGGTTTCTTGATGTAGGTGGTCTGTGGGTGGAGTAGCTGTGCAGCCTGTGATTATTTTTAGGGCCTTGTTCTGTATGGTCGTAGAGTGTTGTAGTGTGTTTTGGTGAGGTTAGAAGCCCAGACAGGGCTTGCATAATTCATCACTGAACGTATGTATTGTCTGTATACTGTGGTGGTGGTTTCTTTGTTGTGTCCGAATGTTGTATGGGCAAGTGACCTCAAAGCATTGAGTCTTGGTGTTATTTTATTTTTAATGTTTGTGATGTGTTGTTTAAATGACATTGATGTATTGTATGTTACACCAAGGATTGTGTGTGTGTGTGTGTGTGTGTGTGTGTGTGTGTGTGTGTGTGTGTGTGTGTGTGTGTGTGTGTGTGTGTGTGTGTGTGTGTGTGTGTGTGTGTGTGTGTGTGTGTGGTAGGGGAGTGTTGTTTATGGTAAGGTGTGGGATGTGACTGTGTTCTGCTGTCCAGTTTGTGAGAAGAGTTACTGTAGATTTGGCTGGGGCTATTTTGAGCCTGTTTGTGGTGAACCATTCGTGTAGTGTGTTGAGGTAAGGTTGAATGATGTGTGCAGCTGTGTTTGCGTTTTGGTGTGTACATGTAAGTGTTATATCATCTGCATAGGAAGCTATGTGTATCTGTGGTGTGTGGGGTGTGGGTACGTCGTGCAAGTATAGATTAAAGAGTGTAGGGGACAAAACAGATCCTTGGGGGACGCCGTTTGTGAAGTTTCTGATGTTAGAAGACTGACCGGCAAATGTTACGTGTGCACATCTGCCTGCTAAGTAGTTTGCCAGCCATCTTTTTGTGTTATTGTGCATGTTTGTGTTAAGTATTTTGTTTGTAAGGTTGTGGAGGGGGATGGCATCAAAAGCTTTGCTAATGTCTAGTGTGATTAGGAGTGTTCTGTGTGGTGGGTGGCCTAGCTGAATTCATGCCATCGAAAACTCTCTGTGTAAGGTCTGTAAGAAGGGTGTTTGTGGAGTGTAGTGGCCTAAAGCCATGTTGTGACTGGGCTAGGGGAATGTGAGGTGTGACTAGTTGTAGTATCAGTCGTTCGGTGACTTTAGAGGGGGTGCAGAGGAGTGTGATGGGGCGATGTGAGGAGGATAACGTGGGGTCTCTGTTGGGTTTAGGGATAGTGATGATAATGCCATGCTTCCAGATGTTGGGTATTATGTTATTTGAGTAGCTGTAGTTTGATATGTTGGTGAGTGCTTGTATGCCTTGTGGTCCTAGGTGTTTAAGGTGAATGTTGCTTATGTTGTCTGGTCCACAGGCAGATGAGTGCTTGAGGCTGTTAATGATGTGCTTCGTCTGGTTGTAAGTGAAAGGTGCGTAGTCTGGGTCTGTGGGGAACTGTCTCTTACGTCTGATGATACGTCGGTCTTCCGGATGAGGGGTTAGATGGCTGACTTGTGAAAAGTGATTGATGAGAGTGTTTGCTTGTTGTTTGTTTGAGGGTATGGTGTCTGTTGTTGTGATGGCAGCATGTGATTGTGTGGTGTTGCTGTTGGAAAGTGTGATGCTGTTTAGTGTTTTGTAAAGTTTGCTGATGTTTGTTTTGTGGTCAAGTGTTTGGAGGTAATTTTCCCAGTTTAGTGTTTGCTGTTCTGATATTTTACTGTTTATCTGAGTGTTGAGTTCTTGTATTTGTTGTATGGTGTCTTGTGTATGGGGTGTTGGGGAGTGTCGCAGTGTGTCCCGTTGTCTGATGAGGCCTTGAATTTCTGGTGTGAAGTTGGGGTTGTGTCTCTTTCTGTTGCCTCTAGGGATGTGTCTTTTGTCTGCGTTTTATATGATTGTATTGAAAGTGTGCACAGCGGTGTTGATGTTTGTGATGGGTGTACTGTTTAGTGTTTCGAAATGTTGTTCTGTTTCAGTTACAAAGGCCTCCCAGTTGGCTCTCTTATAATTAGTGTATGTATGTTTGTGGCCAGCTGGGGTGATTCTGGTTTTGGTAGTGATGGTGACTGGGAGGTGATCAGAACCTAGGGTTTTGACCACTCTCCATGATGTGGTGGAAGCGAGGTTTGGGGAGCAGAAGGTGATGTCTGGAGATGATGGGAGGAAGAGGGCTTGGTGTGGGATATGGGTATGTTGGTCTAAACTGTTTAGTATGAAAAGATGGTCTGTCTGGGATTGTAGTAATTGCCCTCTGTCTGTGTCAGGGTTGTTGACATGCCAGGCCGACGACTTGGCATTGAAATCACCACCCAGGATGATGTTGGGTATGTTAGTGATGTGGTGTATCTGTGGAGAGTAATTGTGTGGTACTGTGGGGGACGATTGGGGGGGAATGTATGTGTTAGCGATTGTGATTTGTTACCAGTGCGTATTTTAATTGATTGTATTTCTGTCGTGGTATCATGTGGGGAGAGAAGTGACTGTATGTGCACTGGTATCTGTAAAGTTGATGGATTTGTGTACCAGGGTGATGAGTCCACCGCCACCGCCGTCGGCCCGGTCTTGTCGAATGGTGAAGTTATGAAATGTCGGTGTTTTCTGTGCTCTGTGTATTATGATGGTGACGACGATGGTGGTGGTGGTGGTGATATTATGATGGTGACGACGACGATGGTGGTGGTGGTGGTGATATTATGATGATGACGATGGTGGTGGTGGTGGTGATATCATGATGGTGACGACGATGGTGGTGGTGATGGTGGTGATATTATGATGGTGACGATGGTGGTGGTGGTGGTGGTGGTGGTATTATGATGGTGACGATGGTGGTGGTGGTGGTGGTATTATGATGATGACGATGGTGGTGGTGATGGTGGTGACATTATGATGGTGACGACGATGGTGGTGGTGGTGATTATCTTTTTGACGCAAACTATGTGTCCATCCGAGTCAGGGTGGCTCAGTGGTAAAGCTATCAGACTCCAGACCATGACAGACAACAGAAGTGGATGCTGGTAGTACGTCCTCATTCTGCTTGCCTATTATATTCACCCCCTGTTGTTCATACCAGTTCTGTACATAAATTCTCATGCACACAGACACAGCCACTACAACACCTTAGCTTTACATGCACACCTATCACTTTTCTTTATTCGAACTTCATCAGCATGGATAAGGAGTAATTCTGGTCACCACTCATTCTCCGACAAGAGGGTCCGGTCTTGCAGTTGACCTCAAACAAATTTCTATATTTTCTTTTATACAAGTTAAAGTAAACGAACAATTAACACGCCACTGAATACCAAGGTGCAATATTAAATCGGTATGGAACAGGTGCTACAAACCCTCATAAACCCACGAGAGGGTTTACAGAGCTTCACTGCCATCATGTTTATTTATTTATTTATTTACTTTTTTTGCTACCACCTGGCGATTTCATTCAACAAGGGAAGGCTGTATGCTAGTGAAGAGGTCAATTAAGGCTGCATCTAACTCCTCCCGTTTGAAAAGTCTCCCTGTGCTGAGTAAAATCGTCTGTAAGCAGCACGATCATAGCGGGAAAACACGTCATCGGAACGAAGGGGTTTGGGCTGCCTCATCGTGGTGTAAGAAGGCTCCCCAGTACATATTAGTGACTACATTTCACATACATATAATTTCACCTTAACACCTATTGCATACCATTCGTTTTTCTTGATTACTGACATTAGTTCTCATTATTATCATAGAAAATACCGTAATAAAAAAAGATCGACACAGAGTACTTTTGAAATTTACTCCTGCTGCCTCAAGACGATTTTATTAAGCATGGGATAGTCTTCTCAAACTGCCGAGGTCAATTACAGCCGTCACCAACCCCCTTCCTACTAAAGGCTCCTGGAGGCTGAGTAAAACAGTCGTCTGGAGGGGTTAGACATAGTTTTCATTAACCCCTTCACCACCAGAATGCTCTCATAAGCTGTGTTAAAAAATCGTCCAGAAAGAGCGCACACACACACACACACACACACACACACACACACACACACACACACACACACACACACACACACACACACACACACACACACACACAGAAAAAAAAAAACGGTGAGTTAACATGGACTAGGAAACAATTAATGGTAAGGAGGTGGTATGAAGTCTGCCAGATCACCACAACACGGCCTTGGGGTTGTCTTCTCAAAACAGCGAGTGAGGGTGTATGCAGATCCACAATTTCTGACCAAGATTAGATGAGGTCACCTGCAAGTCACGTAATAGGGCGATCTGCAGCACGATAGGGAATCCGATTATAGCCTTGTACTTAGTGACATATCAGATGTTTCTTGTGCCCCAGGATGCCATTTACTTCACTGGATGGTAACCCAAGTGGACGCTACTGACCGGGTAATGATTGAATCGTTGGATGTATCGCTTATAAAGGCTCCAACATGCTTCCATACGTCGGTCTTGGTCACCTAGTGGCGGTTCTCCACGCTGCTCGATCTCTGGCAGCCTCCCTGTTCAGTCCTTTATCCCTGACGTTACACTCTATGACTTCGTCCCAGGTCTTCTTCCGTCTGCCACTTGCAGCCCTAGCCCCGACGCTTACACTTTTCACTTTCAGCACCCAGCTGCCATCCTCCATCCTCTCCACATGTCCAACCCATCTCAATGTACCCCTCCTCATCACAGCACCAATACACACCAGTCCCATCCATCCTCTCTACTCTTCAATCGTACATCCCACCCTCCCTCCCAAATAGATGGGTATATGAAGTGAGTGTCAGCAACTGGGGGTTGTGGAGTCTTTCACACCCAGTTTTAATAACACTGTGGTTAGGGTCAAGTCCGGACGAAAGCCTTGAAGACGGAGCTCTGTGTTTTGATGAAGAGGACAGGAGGAATTTAGTGTGAGGCCTGTCTTGGTGTTTTGGGTTAGGTGTATATGATCGTCTGGGGGTAACAAGAATAAAAATAATGGATAAATGTGTCGTGGTAGATACTGTAGTTTTATTAATTACTGCATTTCTGGTTCTAGTGCGACTGTGACTTGGAACTGTGAGAGTGAGGTTAGCCCCCTCGCCACGAGATGTCTCCCTTGAGCTGACGGTAACAGGTATCAAATGAAATAAACCTGGTCGTGGTGAGGGGGCCACTCCTTCCACCCACTCCACACCCCACTCCCCTCCACATCCTGACATCATTTCCTGCCTTTCTACGTCAACTTCATCCTTATCACTCATGGGAAAGAATGCGTGGGAAAAAACTTAACTTCCGTAATCCTTATCATATTTACTGGATGCAGATGTATGAACATTTTAATACATTTCTGTAGTTCCTGCCCTTGAATTTTATGCTTCCCCTCCCCCCTTTCACCCTGACCTCCCTCCTTTCCTCCCTCTCCTACACCTATGCCTCCCCCTCCCCCCGCTCCACCACTGCAACCTTCACAAATCACCTTCGCCACGCCCCCCAGCCCCAGACTTTGATCCCGGTGCTTGCTCCCCTCCACCTCCCAGCCCCCCTCAACCACCGCGTCCCCGCTGACCTCACCCTCACGCAGGCAGGTGGACGTGGAGGTTGGGGTGGGGGTGGAGGTGGAGGTGGAGTCATGGGATCGTTTATATGTATCTGCGCCTTCTTCAACAATGCGCAGACCTCTAAATGCTCAGTAATTTAAATAAAGGTATACATGCTTCCCCTATTAATGCTGATGCCTCTGTATGATAAGTAAACGTCCTCTCTGTCCATCCACAAGTATCTCTATGTTCCTTCCCCTACCAATGGCCAGGTCTCTACACAATCTGTATATGTACACAATCGGAGTAACAGATGTCTAATTCATATCCAGCTGTGTGTGTCTTTATGTGTCTTCCTTCAACAACGCCCACTACCATATTTACAAACTTTCTTGATTCTAAATTCAGTATGAGATGGCTGGGTTATACACTTGTCATCACTCCCGCAGCTATCAACACTCGGTGGAGCATTACGATGAAACAAAAATCTATCTATCTATCTACATACCTAGGCTACTTCCCCCAAAGCAAGGGAGGTAGCCGAGACAGGACGACACACTCCCAACTTACTCCTCCAAACACGCACATTTACTCAAGCATTATTCACAACCATGGCGACTTGTTCACTGTTTAGATTGGTTAGGACCCTACATGAATTCCACACCTGACCTTTCCTTCTTCAGATCGATGGTCTTATTCTGATACCTGACTCACACTCTGCCACTACCTTTAGCATCGGGGATACCTGTTGTTGTGAAAAGTATTATGAAGTACGTTCTAGCTTCTGCGTTGATGGAGGCTTCCCTATGGTGAATTAAGTCTTCTGGCGATAGCAAGGAAGAAAATAGACGTCATCGTACTGAATGAACTATGAATGGGTAAATACGCACTAGGACAGTAACATAATAGGTCTGGATAAATTTTGGGAAGTTTATCCGTCTTCCCGTTAGTCTAAGTAGTCTGTTTAACATATATTCTTGGCCTGTCCATTACAGTGACCTCATTCTCGTGTTATTCTTACCACCCTTAGACGATTTGTAACTCAGGAAAGCCCTCCCGTACTGAAGGGGTTCATGAAGCCGTCTCTAACCCACCCAGCCCTCAGTCTCTCCTAATCTGAATGTCATCGTCTGGAGACAGCAAGAATAAGATAACACATCCCCGGACTGAAAGGACCACTAGACCGATCTGTATATTATCGATCATTAATCCTCTTGTATGTTATTCCAGTCTCTTTTACATAAACACAGACAACGTAAGTAACATATACATGACACGAAGAGGCATTGAGACAGTGCATCACCCGCGCCCTTCACTCTATCTGACCCTGCACTATGAGCCTGACCTTCTATCGACTTATTTTATCCTTGTCTGGCCCTGATCCCTCCTACTAAGTTTGGTCTAAACTGGATCAAATGTTTTAAGCTAACCGTGACTGTGACCTTCACTTTTGACGGACTGTTTAAAATACAGATAGATTCATTTCAATTCTTGGCTCACCTTAGACCCCTCCACAACGTTTTAGAATAAAAACCACTTTAGTTTAAGAACCAGACATCTGACCTGACCCAGCAACTTCTACTTCTGACTCGTTCTCAAAAGTGAATCACGTCATCACCATCAGTCCGTCCATCAATTTTGGTATAAAGTGAATCAAAAACTGTTATTCCCTTCCCTGTCTTACGGATTTTTTTTTTTTTTTTGGGCCAAAATTTAATCACTTGTTCCTTCGATATTTCTAAACCATTCTTCTAAATTTTGTGGTCCTATTCATTAGCAATTTTCTCCCACAATCTTGTTAAGACAGACTGACAGACAAACCAACCAACCAAACTAAACCATATAACCCCCTCGCCCTACGGGCAGGAGTGAAAATATGCTGACTTACTACATACAGTAATATATAGATAAGGAAATAGTGTTAGAGAGGCACCATAACCCCTTCATTACCCTTCATTAAGATGTCCTTTTCTAAAATCAATCCTACACTAAATGAATATATTCAAAGATCAGCATAATATTTCCTAAAACGAATAAAACCATCTGGTAGTGGCAAGAATGACAATCAAGACGTCATCAGTGTGAAGGGGATAATGCGGTAAGAATGTGTGTGTGTGTGTGTGTGTGTGTGTGTGTGTGTGTGTGTGTGTGTGTGTGTGTTATCCATTCCACTATCAACACAGACGCTGATACTGCTTTCCCGGTAATAAACCAAATACCCGGGTTGTTACGAAGCTCCCTTCCACCTCCTCCTTACCAGTCAACCCTCTCTTGGCTGGGGTAACTCCACTCCGGCTAATGCCAGGCGGTTTTATTCAGCAGATAAAGTTAATGAAGTATATTACCGGTGCCTTGATGGTCGAAACAAGGCAATCTCTCTCTCTCTCTCTCTCTCTCTCTCTCTCTCTCTCCTGAAGCCTGAGTGTTAATCTATGCCAACATCACAGGACGTTAATATTCTTGTTATGACGCAATGCTATGTTGATACTAACCCCATCCACACGAGGACTTCTTCACCTCCACCACGGAAGCTGGACGGAGAGAGGCTATGTATTCATCCATGTCTGTTAATGAAGGTTATATTGAACTTCTCTGTAAATAATCTCTCCAGGGTTAAATCACCTGTGGACAACAAAAATCTATCTATCTATCTATCTATCTATTGCCAGATGCAATAATCCCGCAAGGGGATTTGACTTTGAATTATTTGTTTAACGGGGAGGGGCACTAACCCTCCACCCCACTTGCTGACCCGTAGGGAGCACGTATGGTTTGGTTATATGGTTACCACTCAGCGTTGTAAATGGTTTCTTGGCTTACAGGAAACCATTTGGCTTGTCACTCAATGTAAAGCCACCTGTAAAGGAAAGAAAAGCAATAAAAAGTGACAGGAAAGATGGGAGAAATTGGAAGAGAGGAGGGCAAAAACAAAACGAAAAGTACATCATTGTATGGTGGTCGCAGGAATACAATGCCAAAAGTAGGTGGCGGCAGGGAATGGGTTACGTATTTATAAAGGATGGAAATACAGCTAAATACTAAAGCTGTTTATATTACGAACATATAACAGTTATGGCCCGACTTGGACCCTCTACAGAGTGAATGATGATGATGATGATGATGATTTTTCATTTCTTAAGACGACGACGGCGGCGATGATGATGATGATGACTGTGGTGGTGATGGTGTAGAGGTATTGTTTTCTGCACACGGGAAGTAAGCCGGTGTGTGTGTGTGTGTGTGTGTGTGTGTGTGTGTGTGTGTGTGTGTGTGTGTGTGTGTGTGTGTGTGTGTATGTGTGTGTGTGAATGAGCGGTGGCCCCTGATGTACGATTTCACCAGATGGTCCGCGGCCTTCACTACACTACACCCACACCCAGCTCTCTCTCTCTCACACACACACACACACACACAATGATAGCTGGAAGAGTTGTGATAATGTGTGTGTGTGTGTGTGTGTGTGTGTGTGTGTGTAATCGACAAAAACACACACACACACACACACACACACACACACATAAACAGCTCTGTAAATATCCCGGCCTCTCCAGTGCTGGCCAATCCTCCATACTCGACCCGTATCTAGTGACCCACCTTGCCATCATGACCCCTAAAAGACCAGGACCCATTTTTAACCCCTTCAGCACAAATACGTACTTTTAATGTCAACCTACCCACCTTCAGACGATTTTATTCAGCTTGGAGTAATCAGGACACAAAATCGTCAGGAGGTAACAAGAATAAGCTATACTCTTCTCACTCTAACTTGGCCTAAAATTTCCCCCTCTCTCTCTAACGCTAAGCTGTATACAGTAGATTAAGACCAGATTACGATGCTAGTCACGAAGATGTGTTATGGAAAAGGTGTAGAGCCGTAGCATCATTTTATTCTGTCACTTAACTCCAGGAAATAAGCAACAAAAAAAGACTGAAGGGATGGAAGGGGTTACTCAGCCACCAGCAGACGATTTTATTCAGCTTAAGGGAGATCTACTGTAGTGAAGGGGTTGAATGAAGGCCATGATCAACCTCTCCCGCTGGAAAAGTCTCTCCTAACTGAACAAAACCGTCTGGAAATAACAAGAAAGAGAAAAACAAAAGAAAAGAAAAAAACGTCATGGGTGAAGGCGTTATGGGTTCCAATGCTTTATCGGATTTACTGCTCGACTAAAGCCAGAGTTTGATTATCAGGTCGGTTATACTCCTGATCAGTTTGTTTACCCTGCAGTACAATGGGGAACCTGGATGTAAATATGACTACTGGGTGTTCTCTACAAGGGAAAGATGCCACAATGATCCCCGTGTAGTTGAGAGGCATTTTTCTGCTAATGAGGTCACCAGCATCTTCCTGCAGTCGTTTTGAAAGCAGGTTAATGAACAGGGTGCGTGAGTTTTGACATTATCTCCCTTTACATTCACTTCATTTTTGTGGTGAAACTGCCAATCCGTTATCAACCTCTTCAGTACCATTATTTATATTATGCAACTCTGGAAATATCTATTGTACTAAAGGCCTCCTATATCTGTATCGGAACCTTCTCTTCGGAGGGAGAGTGACAACCATCAATAACCTTTCCTCATGTTGGTGAAGTATGAATGCGGAGGAGACAGGCCTATCTGTAGAGTGATGAATATGAAAATCGAAAAGCTGTACTGGATGTCTGTATGAGTCTGTAAAAATCACCGGTAGAGGCGACATGATGCGAACATATGCAGGAACATGAAAAGGCACACTACCACCACCCACTTTCGCTGTCCCCTTCCGCATGCGCAAGAAGCCTGGAATGGGGTCTGACGCACCTCGAGATGATTATGTTAACCACAGGAACACCGCGGCTCCACTGAAGGGGATACTGAAGGCTAAGTCCAAGAATAAACCAAGGAAAGGCGTTCTGGGTGTGAAGGTGTAATAGACAGCTGCATTTTTAGCTGTGGTTGTTGTGCCTCTCTAGTGACAGCATAAAAACTCAACACATCCCACCAACACACCGTTACATTCATTATAGCCTGTGACTCAGAACTGGTGACCTGGAGAATGAAAGTTTCTTCACAATTTCAGAAAACGAAAGAAAGACGGAAAAAAAAACAGAAATGAAACAGGGTACAATATGTTACCATTTTCAATACTAGATCGTCCTTATCGTCTTTCATTTACTGTCAAGCGATTTTATACAGATTACCAGACCCCCGTAGTGAAGGGATTAATGATCACCAAAGACCATAAATGAAACAAAAAACATACATTACATAATCTTCCTCGTCTTGCGGCAGAAATCAAAGTGCTGTAGTGCTGACGTGTGTGTGTGTTGTAATCAGAGTCGACAGAATTAATTGATACAACTTTCGAATGATTTCCTGGCGTATAAGGGGTTATGCAAGTCTACATCCAACCCCACTAGTTCGAAATCTGCCTTAAGCTTAATAAAATCGTCTGGGGATGGCGGGAACTTATAAATATCGAAGAGAGATTAAGGATACCTGAATAGATGGAGTGGGTTGTGCAGAGTAATATTGTACGTGAATTTCTGTGGTATTTACCTTGAGGAATATAGATAAGATTTGTAGGTAGCTTATCACACACACACACACACACACACACACACACACACACACACACACACACAGCATTTAAACACAAACATTTACAAACACGCACATACATTTATAATCACTCTGTCTCTGTCTGTCTGTCTGTCTGTCTGTCTCTCTCTCTGTCTCTCTCTCTCTCTCCAGCAATTTCTTCACCTAAATGGGCGTCTTAAATTACAGGAAGGGGGAGGCCAAGGGCGGATGCGATTTTCATGAGTCTGTCTGCCCTTGTGTTGCGTTGTGTTGCCCTTGACCTTCTGGGGTTTTGTGCTGCGTTTCCTTTGACCGTGTGCTGTATTGTGTTGTGGTGTGATGTGGTGTGGTGTGGTGTGGTGTGGTGTGGCGTTGTGTTGTGTTGTGTTGTGTTGTGTTGTGTTGTGGTGTCGTGTGTTGTGTTGTGTTGTGGTGTCGTGTGTTGTGTTGTGTTGTGGTGTCGTGTGTTGTGTTGTGGTGTGGTGTGGTGTGGTGTGGTGTGCTGTGTTGTGGTGTGGTGTGTTGTGTTGTGTTTTAGTGTGTTGTGGTGTGGTGTGTTGTGTTGTTGTGTGATGTGGTGTGTTTTGTTGTGGTGTGGTGTGGTGTGGTGAGTTGTGTTGTGTTGTGTTGTGGTGTGGTGTGTTTTGTTTTGTTGTGTTGTGTTGTGTTTTGGTGTGATGTTTTGTGGCGTGTTGTGTTGTGTTGTGTTTTGGTGTGGTATGGTGTGGTGCGGTGTGTTGTGTTGTGTTGAGGTGTGTTGCGTTATACCCTACTATATTACCCTTGACCCATTGTTTGGTTGCACTGGCTCTCTCCTACAGATAAAAGGTCTTAAGTCTCCCACACACATCAGCTGTTCCTGTAATAAACAAACTCGCCTGGCAGCAGTGAGCATGATGTAAATAAGACAGGATACCGCGAGAATCAGTCGACTAATTACCCACGCTAGGGAAGGTACCGCATCACCTGTATTATAATAAGGTTAAGGTGTACAGTAAATCAGTTTCTCTAGTTTCTCTTACATTTAGGATTATATCTGTAATGTATGGATAACCCTGCAGCTTTCCTAATCCCTATACTGTTGTCTATACCCTTATTCTTCTAACCTGGCCTAAAACTGCCATCTTCCATCTCGAATTCTGGGTTGTAGCAATAGATTAACACTAAAATATGATGCTAGTCGCGGGGATGTGCATGAAATAAGCTGCAAAGGGACAAAAATCTGGCCCAAATTTAAGTGAAAGAGCCACAGTGAAGCGTCAGTTTTACATGATATAAACACGCTAGTATGCCACACATCCAAGTTATTTTACATCCGGTTTCTACTCTAATTCCCAAGTGAAACGCTTTCTTTTATTTTCATGTTTACAGGTTTCTTTTCCTAGTGACTATTTAATTACATAAACGGAAAACTTAAATAGGCAGTGTATATTATGGCCTGATAAACTGTTTTTGTTACTCCAGCCGTTGTGTTGTCTTTGCGATTATGGAATACAGTACGAAGTATATAAAGCATTATTTATTTACCTCAAAAAACATAACTCTTAAAACATACGGTATATCTGAACAGAATGATAAAAAGACAGACAGACGTTTGTTCACACATTTATTCATCCGTTCACGTGTAGCTGAAGTTACAAGACAACATACTATAATACCAATACAAACAAATGACGTAGGTGTGCAATTAATATGTACTTGTGGTTTAATCAAAGGTGGCAAAGAATTCAGGTCATTTGTGTAACACCCATCAACACGTGAAAACATCTACAAATAACTTTAAATCAAGGATGGACGATATCAGGTATTCTTCACACCTATGAATCGTATTAATGTTGGCAAGGATATTTCGTAACAACTCTTCTCACCGATTTATTTGGAGACTTCACCATAATATCCTAGTGAAAGCTGTTTAAGTCTTCTCAACATACAAGTAACATACAATGGAATAATTAAGGAACAAAGTGCAGATGTAGGTGCCACGCAGTCTCCCAGGAAAGAAAAAAAATTACTTTCTCACAGTTGCTAACCACTGATCATACGTGTAAACACAAATAATCATACTGACATTACTTGTGGCTGAGAGAACTGTATGTACACCTGACAAAATGAAGATGCATTAGGTGTACACAATTACCGGCATTTTCCAGCCCTATCTACTAAGCGAGCCAGACTCATTAACAAACTTAGAATCACCTGC
The DNA here is from genome assembly GCF_032717465.1 of Coenobita brevimanus. Taxonomy (NCBI): domain Eukaryota; kingdom Metazoa; phylum Arthropoda; class Malacostraca; order Decapoda; family Coenobitidae; genus Coenobita; species Coenobita brevimanus. Next base: position 16,933,176 of record NC_137044.1, read on the forward strand.
TTCTCATAACCACCATTTGCTTCTGAGGGAGGAACCATACACGCTTTACTCTAACTTGGCCTAAAATTGCTATCAATCTATCTTGTGCTCTGGGCTGTAACACTAGATTAATGCTAGAATTCGGTGCTAGTTACAAAGATGTGCTATGGAGAGGATGCAGAGGCGCAGCAGTGTCTTTTTCTGTCACTGAGCTACGTGAAATAACCAGCTAAAGGAAAAAACGAAATCTGGGCCAAGCTAAGGTAAGAAGGGTACAGCGAGACTGGAAGTTTCTGCTGTTTACGTTCAATGTTCTTTGTGTAAAACTCTGTCCTGGTTACGACCTGGCTTAGGAGGCAGGTAAGGCAAGTCAGGTGGTGGTATGGTGGTTCAGTGGGGTTGGGTGCTTGTTAAATTAGAAGGCTCCCAAACACGTATTTCCTACAGACTTATTTCTGCGTGTATCACTTGCAAAGATCCTTCCTGAGATGAGTACAATTTTCCTGGCATCACTTTAAGTCCGTTGGTAGAGCCGTGGCAGGTGGTTCAAGGCTTAAGGTAGTATGCAAGGTAAGTTGTTGAGGAAAGGTGCTAACAGGAATCCTATATTGTAGAGAGCTGGCCCGTTGTCCGCAGTCTACTTCTTAACCCTTTCAACCCCAAGACGTATTTTTCATGCTACTTCTACGACCAGCCAGGATTTATTCATGTTAGGAGGGAGGAACGTTTCAAAAGAGAGGGATTAATAAGGCCCAAATTCTCACTGGGTAAGGAGTCTCCCTAACACCTTTTTCTGAACGATTTATTCCCACTAATATCCTCTTTTCTGCTTCTTACGTACATTTAACGTCGACATATATTGCATGGCTAACACACAAGAAAACAGTAACAGAGCAGAATCAGAAATAAACAGGTAAGGAAAACAATATTTGGTGAGCTGGTGATAGAGGTACTGTCTCTCTCTCTCTCTCTCTCTCTCTCTCTCTCTCTCTCTCTCTCTCTCTCTCTCTCATTCTTGGTACTTCCAGACGAATTTTCTCAGCACCATAATGGCCTCTCGTACTTGAGGGGCTAATGAAGACTGTCTCTTACCCCTCCAGTTGGATAAGCCCTTCAAAGCTGAGTAAAATCGACTACGGGCGGCAAGAACAAAAAAGTTCTCGTAGTGAAGGGGATGATAAAAGGAGGAGGAGGAGGAGGAGGAGAAATGCAGGATGGTCAACAGAGCGCACAACAACTTTCGCCACCCTTTATCTAAACAGGAAGGTAATGTGCGCAGTGTGACATGCCCCGTACGGACGAGAGACGTGTTCATACCAGACACACTTAACAGGCACTCAAATACAAAGATAGGCTAAAGATACAAAGACAGGCACTCCGATACAAAGACAGGCACTCCAATACAAAGACAGGCACTCCGATACAAAGACAGGAACTCCGATACAAAGACAGGCATTAAGATACAAAGACAGGCACTAAGATACAAAGATAGGCACTAAGATACATAGGCACCATGATACAAAGATATGCATTAAGATACAAAGATAGGCACTAAGATACAGCGATAGGAACTAAGTTACAAAGACAGGCATTAAGATACACAGATTGGCACTATGATACACAGATAGGCACTCAGATACAAAGACAGGCACTGAGATACAAGGATGGGCACTAAGATACAAAGATAGGAACGAAGATACAAAGATGGGCACTAAGATACATAGGCACTAAGATATGTAGGCACTAAGATACATAGGCACTAAGATACAAAGGCACTAAGATACAAAGGCACTAAGATATGTAGGCACTAAGATATGTAGGCACTAAGATATGTAGGCACTAAGATACATAGGCACTAAGATATGTAGGCACTAAGATATGTAAGCACTAAGATATGTAGGCACTAAGATATGTAGGCACTAAGATACATAGGCACTAAGATATGTAGGCACTAAGATATGTAAGCACTAAGATATGTAGGCACTAAGATATGTAGGCACTAAGATACATAGGCACTAAGATATGTAGGCACTAAGATATGTAGGCACTAAGATATGTAGGCACTAAGATATGTAGGCACTAAGATACATAGGCACTAAGATATGTAGGCACTAAGATATGTAGGCACTAAGATACATAGGCACTAAGATATGTAGGCACTAAGATACATAGGCACTAAGATATGTAGGCACTAAGATATGTAGGCACTAAGATATGTAAGCACTAAGATATGTAGGCAATAAGATATGTAGGCACTAAGATATGTAGGCACTAAGATACATAGGCAATAAGATACATTGGCACTAAGATACAAAGGCACTAAGATACATAGGCACTAAGATATGTTGGCACTAAGATATGTAGGCACTAAGATACATAGGCACTAAGATACATAGGCACTAAGATACATAGGCACTAAGATACATAGGCACTAAGATACATAGGCACTAAAATATGTAGGCACTAAGATACATAGGCACTAAGATACATAGGCACTAAAATATGTAGGCACTAAGATACATAGGCACTAAGATACACAGATAGGCACTAAGATACATAGGCACTAAGATACACACATAGGCACTAAGATACATAGGCACTAAGATACAAAGACAGGCACTAAGATACAAAGATAGGCACTAAGATACAAAGATAGGCACTAAGATACACAGATAGGCAGTATGATACAAAGATATGCTCTAAGTTACAAAGATATGCTCTAAGATAAAGAAATATGCCTAAGACACAAACATCGACACTAAGATACGGCACAAAGATAATTCAGACAACCGTGAAAGTGTCCATACTGAGGAACACTGGATGGGACCTTGTGTGACTGACAAGGAAAGCACCCATTCTCCTCTACCGTCATTCCGCACAACAGTCAATGAGCATTCCAGGTCCCTACGTAGTACTAGGTGTGAACACTGGATGGGAGAGAGTGGCTGATAAGGAAATTACAACACTGTGATTCTACAAAGATCCTGTAGATAATAATTCTTTTACGCTTCGAATGATCGGCAAGAATGCATTTGCTACGAGATGTTGGTTTATATTTACTGACAAGGCTGGAAGGAGGGTTTCTTGATTACCCAAAGTTCCCCTGGATAAACCCTTGCAATGGCTGACGATGATAAACCGACAGCATGCCTCACATTTTTACAACTCCGACTGCGCTCAAACACAAATGCCAAACTAGTAATAAGAAGCATCTGCAGCGATTACAGTAAGCAGGAGGATAATTAAAAAATGGAGACGGTACAGCACCAGTTCCAGATTATCCTGTTAGGGGTATAAGGACACCACAATAGGCTACTGCCGTCCAAAACATTTAAAAGTAGGAGACCAACCAATGTTTCTGGTAGGATCATACTTGACCGACTTCCAGCCACTCTGCAAGATTTGAACTGCTGTATATTAAGGAAAGCCCGTCATTCTGGTTCGGACATACTAGCACTAAACCATCAGTCATCCGCTATAATGTAACAGTGACGCAGGCAGACACACCGCACGGCCTGAGAAAGAAAGTAAAAATTCGCTGACAACCCCAGATCAATCTGTTTAAAACTCTGCAGGTTTCAGTCAGTTCGCCCTTCACTCTGCGCCTCCTTCACATTATGGACCTGAAACCAGCCAGCATAGCCCAGCCTCAACCATCTATTTTCCACCAGCACATCGTGGGATTATAAGAACCTCTGGCAGTACAAACTCAGAGGATTTCGGGTCATGCACATCCACGTTATCCTCCAGAAAGTCCAGCAGCAAAGACGACGGCCCGGATACGCTAGAACCACGAGGGATATCACCCACGCAGGCAAGGAAAGCAACAACTTGATGTAATGAACAGGCAGTCAGACCTCTTGCACAGCCATCCAATTCGTCCTGATGTATCTCAGAACCATCCATTAGACAACCTATCAAACTACGCTCAAGCTAGTCGCAATAACCAGTCAGGGCATGAAGATCCGTCCCCCTTAACCCTCTAGGGGGTTTTCATACGCATTTCTTGCATATGTACTATACATTCCTCTTAGAATGTTCAGGAAGTCTGCTTTTTAATAAATTTAAAAAATTAAAATATGAAGTCTATTCATATCCACCACGTTTTCTTATGCCTGGTGATACAGCATGCTAAAGGTTTGTGAACAGTGAAGGGAGGGTGCGAAGGACCATGTAAGGAGGATGGAGGCATGATGGAGGGTATACATTTATGATGGAGGGTTTCAAATGTAGGCTATTTGAGTGAGGTAAGCGATAACATCTGGCGCCTGGTAGGATCGTCCAGCCCTTGAACCATGAGAAGGGTAGAATAAAAACGTATTGAATCAGGTGTAGGTGTAATCTTATGTAATGTGGTAAAGCACTGGGATTTCAATACCATCCTCTCCCCAAAAAGGCAACGTTCCAGCGAAGAGCACAGACATGATGAACTAAACTACACCTCCCTTCCCCCAATCCATCCACCCATTGCACACACAGGCCAATCAGAGAGCTTTTTCATCAAGGTATATAGTCCCCTATGACAAAACTTTCATCCACACATGTATATTCATATTCTTCCTACAAAGCCTACTATATGCATTATGTGAGCAATCATTCACCCTCAGCCATTCCTACGCTATACCAGTGCATTATGTCAGGATTCAGAGGGTCTACTTTTCGTCAGGAGTCACCCTCTTTGGATAAGAACGAATTAAGTGACAAGTAATTCCTATATACTGTCTGCGTCTGCCTACTTGCCTTTACCGTAACAAAACACGAACCAGCTATGTCTTAGAAAGAGAATGTCTGTGTTACCTCGTTGATGTCAAATGAACCCCAAAGTCAAGTAATAGCTAATGTAATAATGTAATGATCACAATACATTAACTACAAATATTAGTAAAGTTGTTAACATGAGGAACAATGAGGTCACTGGATGTAACAATCAGGGTAGTACTGATGTAAATAATACTTTAGAAAAGAAGCTACAAGCCTACACCTACACCGCCCATGACATAACTGAGTGTAGAATAAGAGGATAAGACTGAGGTGTGAGTATCTTGGTAGACTCAAAGGGAGTGATAGATCAAATAAAAGAAAAGATCACACCATATATTCCTGCTAGAAGTGAGGGAAAGAGGTGACGAGAGGGGGGGATCATGGAGAAGATGAAGTTTAACACAGCTGAGATGGCTTGTTAGGGGAAGCTATCTGAACAGGAAGGGAAAAGATAAAGGGTGATGAGCAGAGGCAGGGAAATGAGAACTAAGGAATTATCTGTGCAGGAAAGGTAAGACGGAAGCTGAGGAAGAAGGATGCAGATCACCGGCAATGAAGCCATTTGAGCAGGATGTACTGCAGGAGAGACAATATGGAGGTGCCAAAGGTGAATCCTGCTACCACAGTTAACTGGTTGGCTACGTGAGATAGCGAGTACCAATCCTCCTCACAAAGGTTGGCAAAACTACTTCGCTGCTGCACTACATTTACGCTGGACTCTATCCATCCTGTTGCTCCCGCCTGTACAAAATAAAACTCTGTCAGTTTGTGACGGCAGCGTGCATGACATGTCGGATACCCATCACTTTTGATCATGGTCTCAGGAGGAACTGCTCCCTCCTTTGGCCACCAAGGGTACTGACGGGCAACCTGCAGTGTGCACAGAGGAAGGTCAGGACGCCACGTGATGAAAGGGAGTCGGCAGCCTAAGCGGTCACTGTAGGTGTTGTGGAGGCAGGTGTAGAGGCAGGTGGTGTAGGAGGGAGAAGAGTGAGGCTGGCTGGCAAGACGGATGTAGCGGGCTGGCACCACAGAAAGAGTCACTGTCTCAAACATCTTCACCTGGTACACCTGTGAGCTGAATGGTGGATCCTGGGGGCCATGAAGACTGACAACAGCAGACTGATTGTTATCCCACCAGTAAAACAGGGACACCACCATGTTGCTGTAGTCCACCAGCGCCACAACTGTTTCACACCAGTTGATGGGTGTGATGGCTGAGGTGACAGTGTAGTGGTCTGTGTCATCTGTGAGGCGGCCTGGCCCCTGCGTGATGGTCACCCGACTCACCCTCCTCCCCCACCCTGCAGCAGCCCATGCATCATCTAGGGGAACTGACAAGTTGTTCTCAAGAACCTCTGTAAATGGCGGCCAGTGGCAGAGAGTAAGATGAGGCTGTTCTGTTATGGCCAAGAGTCGCTCGGTGGCCTTGCTGGAGATTGGATGGTCAAATATATATCGGTAGAAGATCAGCACTGTCATGGCAGCCCCACTTAGGCTTATTGCCGATTTCATGATCACTCGCACCACTCGCTTCAAGAATCTGGCCTGGGATGATGTGTCAGGCAGGAGACCCACCACTGCAGGTATTGCACTGCTTAGAAAAAAGCCGGCATACAGGCTCACAATTCCCCCTAAACTGCAAATGAAATCAGTAACTGTGATGTAGTAGTACTGGTGGTTGACCTCCACACCCTGAGGTGGTGCCCAGGTTGAGATGTTGAGCAGATCAATGCCTTCACAATGCTGGTGACACTGTTGCATTAGGATAGGATCAGTGACAGTTGCCAGTACCAGACTGGGCACCACGTACTTAGGCGAGTACTGCCAGCCATGCTTTGATGGACATATAGGTAAATCATCCACATGTATAAAAGGTGCCACAGTGTTCACCTGCTTTAGTGCCTCAGTCATAAGGCAGTTCAGCACACACTGGTGGGCAGGCAGTTGTGGTCCTGTCCTGCAGTCCAGGGCGCGGCTGGCCAGGCGGGCAGCTACATGGTCCTGTATTATAAGGGCGGTGGTGGAAGGGTCAGTGTTAGGAATGGTTTCAGTGTTGGCAGCAGCAGTCGTGGCACGGGTGACAGTGACTCTCGCTGGTTGTGTGATGTATAGATGAAGGGACAGACAACAATGCAGGGCAGTGAAGAGAGCAAGGCAAGCAAGCACACACCAGTGCAGCAGGTGGCAACAGTGGCGGTTTTTGTACTCATGTTCAGATGTAGCCTTAGGTATCAGGTGGTGGGGCTGTGGTGTCAACAACAGCCACACCGTCAGCAGTGACATTCCCAGACATAAGCCCAGGCTGCCACCCACGTCAGAGGCCAGCTGAAAGAGTGGGTACATGGCCTCCTCCACCTCCTTGCGCACCTTTGGGGAAGTGAGGCTCACTTGCACCTGATATCTTATGGCACTGAAAGCAGACAGGTTCAGCCAACGTTTTTCATCATGCACCCACTGGCGCTGCTGGCACCACCCCAGCAGCGGTCCCCGGCACCCTGCCTTGCCCGCCTGCCCACCAAAAACTACACCCTGCACCACACTCACCATACACGAGGCACCTAACGTCACATTAGAGGAAGGTTGCACTGGGAGGCACCCCTCACTCTCCTGGAAATGGCTGTCCATGCATGAGCTGAAGTCTACCCCAGGAGACTGTCTGGTGTCATGCTCACAATGGACAGGTCGTCTGTCCACGATGACCGTGTCCACCTGGATAACGTTGAGTGGAGTGCCAGAAACTCCCAAGGAGGTGATATGCCAAGCATCCTCTGCCAGCAGAAACCTTAAAGAATCACCCAGCTCCTGGCTTACGTCTCGACCTTCACGCGGGTACACTCTCCCCAGCAGCACATAGTATGGTGATCGAAATTTAGAAAGCAATTCCTCAAACTCACAGGTCGAATTGCACATCTCCCAAGCCATTTCCTGTGAGCATTCACGCATACGGATGGGGCAGGTGGACGTTTGAGAAACTTTATTGAGGGTGACGGTGACAGAGGGAAGTTCATCTTCCTGGAATGATACTGATGGAAGGAGAAGGGCCTGACAAGGGCCCAGCGGGGTGGTCACTTGTCGCCAGTAACGGGAAGAGAGTGTAGCTGTGGTATAGTTTTCCTCTATTTGACCGAAGGTGAAACTGTGCACCATGTGGCCTAGAGTGATGCCAGTCTCCCACCACACCTGCTCTGCCGCCAGTCCAGGATCCAGGCCACGCAGTGTGACTACGTTGTCCATCACTGAACCACCTGGTTGAGGAACTACATCCAGTCCAAGATCTTTAAGGGCCTCCATGTTGAAGGGCTCCTGAGGGCATATTAGAAGTGGAGGCATGTGGATGGTAGTAGGCAGTGTGAGGGACACGGAGGTGGTGGTGGGGTAGGCCAGGTAGCGAACCATCAGGAAGCTCACCTGGTACAGGAAGAGAAGAGTGGCCACTACCACGGCCCCAGCCTGTACCACCCGACGTACATGGCCCTTCCACATCTTCAGCATCATCCTCATCTCGGACGTCTCATAGCCGTTCACAGCACACCACTTTTTTTTTCATGCAGTGACCAGTGACTCTCAACTTGGATAAAAGCTATAACCTTGATGAGCTCGGAGAAGATACTGTCCTGACAGCGAGTGTGGCCAAAAGTTTGTCTCTACTGGCGGGATCACCTCACCTCTCGCCACCATGGATGTCTTGAGGCTTCTGAGCCAAACAGGTTTTCGTCAGCTCTTCATCTGTTGTTTACTGGTTGCTATGGTAGCATCAAAGCCATTTACAGTGTCTTCATTCCTTGCGGCACCTCCCTCTGCACCATACAGTCTCACCTGCCTTGTAAGACGTAGTAAGGCCTTGACACGACAATAACTCTGGAGGCAACTAAATGGTGTGCATAAGACCACCTGCTGGACAATTAGTGTGTCTTGGTGGCAGCAGCAGCTCAAGAGGGACAGGCTTTTGTTTCCCTTCATGGACTCAACTGTGGTATCGAACCCCAATATCAGCCTGGCACAAAAGACACCAGAAAACAATGGACATCGCCCCTGTGCAGCCAGGGACAAAATTTCATCCACTATTCCAGCAGCGTTACTTCACAATTACGGATGTCCGTCACTTTCCTCAACGAAGCTTAATGTCAAAGAGAATCACCTACAAACAGAGGAGTGTACCGAATCTTTCCCAGCTTACGAATGTTAACCAGCTGAGCGAAGTGGGAAGTATGACAGGTGAAATATTTGGCGAATTTTTGTTCCTAACTGTACTTCGGGGACAAACAGTGGAGGGTAAATGGCCACAACCCACAGAACCTTAACCCCATGAATACGATGATGTACTATTTATTTATTATTTTGCTGTCCTCTTACAAATATATTCAGTTTTGGAGTGATATTTCGAACTAAAGGGTTAGACTACCTACAGCATTCACTGACCTTCATTATAAAAAGTCTCCATCATGCTGAGTAAAAGCAACTGGAGGCTGTCTGACTAAAATGCAGCAAGAGGTGTTACACAGATACAGGACCATATAAAGCTTTAAGTGAAGGACAGTATAGGGCTTTGTAAGAGTGTACCTTGCGTGTGAAAATCCTCAGGGAGTGGCTGACTAACCGGGTCGCTTCTACAGATTCTCCCGCATCTAAAAAAGACGTCATCATAGGGAAGTGCTAAAAAACTCTGTGTAACTGCCCTTAACTATGCAGACTTGAGGTGCAGTGATGACTACCAGTACTTGCCTTCCTTCTTCCTATACTCTCCGTTTGTCTGTTACCTGACACTACACTGTAAGAAATGGCCTCGATTAAAGGACCTCCAGGTGTTCCGTCCTTCCTCAATAACAACCTCCCTTCCCATGATACACTCCAACCCTCCTTTACGTATTATCGCGCCTCTGTCTCCTCTCGCACTCCACTCCTTCCACTCACCTCGCTTTCATGCACTCTCCTAGTCAATATCTCACTTTCTCTACCTTCAAAATGGACACACTACTTCTGAGAACTTCCATTATCTTTTTCCCACGACGTCATCCCCTCAGCTCCATTCGTTTGTCCATCTGTCCCACCATGTCACTCTGCATTTCTGAGGTAATTTGTTTCACCAGCTCGCACTCTTGATCTGTTTCCCAAGCATCATCCACGCTTCACTACGGCACGTTAATGTTCGGTACCACACACGGTCATGCAATGCTCTCTTCACTCCCACGCTTACATTCCTACTTCTTGTCACAGCTCTTACCACCCCCATCACCTTCCTTCCTTGCTTCACCCTTTCCTTCAGCCCACCTTCCACGATTTAAACACCTGAAGCACCAGTCCACAGCACAGCATTTCTCTGTACTTTTCTCACAGCACCGGCCACTACAACACATTCCACACGACTCGTATGAATACCAAGCTATCTCTCGTCAGCGCCAGGGGTTGTGAGATGAAGGACTGTTGTCGATGCTATGGCCCCAGGCTCATGTTAAGATGAATTCTGTGAACTGCAGCCTAAAACTGTACGCAGAGCAGAAAAAAAAAAAAAAAATGTTGCCCAGGTATCATACAAACTCTCAAACTGATATTTTTTTTTTTTTTTATCTTCACTCACAGAGCTGTCAGACGCTTCACAAACAAAGGTGGACACAGGTGAGAGGATATGAAAACAAAACGACCAGTTAAAATAGTAAAGTCCTGTGGGAACTTATTTTTGATGGAAACTGCTTAATGATCTCAGTAATTATGATCTCAGGACCCATTTTCACACACACACCTATGGCCACCTGCCTCTCGTAATCAGGATGTATTTCAGCAGGAAAGATAAGAGGATGTTGAATCTTCCCCTGCCTTTGTTCGTTCTGCAACAAGAAGAGACAATCTTCATAGACCTGCGGCGACACTACTACTGCCAGTTTTAAAAAGTTTCTCTCTTTTATACCCACAGAACATGTGAAACCGTTTTAGAACAAAGCCATACAGCTAAGAGTATAGTTCATAACAAAGTTGCTAAAATATCTCTTTATGGTCAAAATAAAAAATTGCTATACAGTTAGCTGATGCGACAGATGACATGTCGAATCAACTTAAAATATCAAACTGAGCAACTTTACATTCGAAAGAAAGTCGTTATAATGCCTCCTCACAACCGAAATTGAAAATCGCCTAACAGACAGCTCAAACATCAGCTGACGCATAAGAAAATCGCTCAGAGCACTCCAAGAGCAGATGTTTGAACTTTCCTTGCACGAGAGAGAGAGAGAGAGAGAGAGAGAATCCCCCAGGTGCACCACTTCTAGACTTTTCGGTTTCGCCGCAGGTTAAAACATCTCCTAGTTGCCAGAAGACAAGTGTTAGGATTTATTTCGTCCTTTTGTTTCTACAGGAAGGATAACGAAAAAAAAAAAAAAAAAAAAATACAAAAAATTCCCATATGTCTTGTGTTCTTCCTGCAAAATAAAAATATGAATCACGAGAGGAAAATCATCATGAGCTTTTTATTGTATTCATTTTTTTATTTATTTATTTATTTTTTTTTTTTGAATGGGCAGGGGAAAAGTGAATTCAAAAGCTACCCACGCCCGGTGTTCTTCCTGCATATCAAAATCTAAGTTAGGAAAATAATGTTAGTTTGTAAATGTCGAGGGATTGTATTTACAAAGACAGCTAACCAATTTTTACGACGAACAACCTCCATAACAACTGACTACTACTCGGTAGAGAGGCGGCCTGCAGTCCTGATGGACCCAGGTTCGAATCCCGGCTGGGGCAGGGAACAGTTTAAGGATTTGAATTTCATAAAAGCAGACTTTCCTGATCTACCAGATAACCCGCCGACATGTCATAAAAGTACCCCCGCTAATACCAATACACCAGTCCTGTATGAGACAGCCCTAGCATGTATTCAATATGGACGGTGGGTGTTAGCGCCGAAGTGGTGACATGTAGAGAGGTGTATGGTATGTAGGAGGACTACTGGACCTTGAGAGCAGGCTGTGAAGCCTATGCCCAGAAGTCGGACACACAAAAAAAAAAAAAAAAAAAAAAAAAAAAAAAAAATATCGCTTTGCTTTCGTGTACGTCACCCTAATACTGACTCTACATTGGCTGTGAAGTCTTTGGCAGCTGTGTGAGTGAAGATAAAAGTATAAGCAAGCGATCTGACAAAAAAGTTATGCTTGGAGGGATTAAAAATGCGGCCCCAGACTCCTCTTATCTCGGCCACCCCGGATGAGACATGGCCTGGCCCCTTCAATGAGGTGATGTCTTTGTTCCTGCTGCCTTCAGACGATTTCATTCAGTCCAGGAGAGATTAGATTTAGCTGGAAGGTGAGATATGGCTTTCCTTAATTCTTTCACTTCACGATATCTCCACCAAACTAAATAAAATCGTCTGGAGGTGGCAAGAAAAGTCACCTGCTTCAAGAGGGTTAGCCAAAACTCGATGGACAAACACACATATCTTTAACCCCCTAACCCTTGGACGTCATCTTTAGTATACTCATTCCATCTCCTGATTATTTTATGCAACCTGAGGGGGAATTTTCGAGCTGGAGGGGCTACATATCATTTTTAAAAACCCCTTCAACATGAGGGGGTGCACACGATTCCCAGACACACCCTCGTCTCCGCCTTTAACCAGTCACCCCCACTAGAGAGAGATCACAAAATTTGGATACACATAGGGTTATTCCTCATATACAGGCAAAAATAATGCACAGGCTTCTCGTAAAACTGATGCATTGACAACACCATCATCGGACAGCAGATGGAATCACTGAAAAGTCGGTAAATAGTTCATCTAAACGACAATGAATTACAAGGGCCGATGCAGGGTCTTCATCGTAACAGGCCCAAACAAAAAGCTTAATAAACACACACACACACACACACACACACACACACACACACACACACACACACACACAAAGGATATGTTCCAAGACCACAAACATAGATTACTTCCAGAGCCCGGGTCACATGAACATTCTTTGCATCAGCGCAGGATCCATCCCACTCATGTACATTATATTTGACAGAGAAACAATAAACGAACATCCTTGACACTACACAGAATACCTTAATATTCTCCTCTTCCATCCATCACTGCACCTGACAAACACTTACACCAGCACATAGCCACCTCAGCCATCCAAAACCTCGAGACAAGCAGCATCCTTTATGAACTCCCCACCAAACACTGATCCTTCTGAAACTGCCCTTCCCAGACAGACAGGAGTGTACCGTGCCAGAGTACGCTTTGGCCATCATCCTTCTCCATTTCAGTAGCTTTACAACACAAACTGCAGCTGGCACACACTCCACCATGCCCTCAACACACCTCAGGCACCTCACTGTCAAAACAATCCGTCAACATAACCAAAAAAAAAAAAAAAAAAAAAAAAAAAAAAAAAAAAAAACTCTGGGGGCTCTCGGTTCAAGTAGCTGGTTGCCTGAAGTCCTCTCTGGGTTCACGTCCAGATGAGCCTGGTACAACAACATTAACACCTACTACTACAACTATCAACAACAACCACAAAACAACTACAACAACAACAACACAAGGTACTTCCAAATTTGAAAAAAAAAAAAAAAAAACTTAGAGCAGGAAGGCAGGGAGTTGACCTCAGCTGAATAAAGCTGTTTGGAATCACTCAGAATAGTAATATACATACACGAGTTACCGAGTGATCTGGTATAATCTGCTCTAACAGGAGGAGGAAGAGGAGGAAGAGGAGGAATGCCTAGATGACTGTGAATGGGCTACAAGAAGGCCATAAAGGCTGGCGATAAATTTTTGATGTTTCACTCTTTCCCTGCACACGACCCTCACTATACCCTTTTTACCTCAAGCTGGTCCAAAATTGCCACCTGTCCATCTCAGGTCCTTATTACAATAATAGATTAACACTATAATATGATGCTACTCACAAAGAAGTGCTGTGGAAAAGATGATGAGCCGTAGCATTATCTTTTCTGCCACTGAGATACATTGAATAAGCTGCAACAGAACGGAAATCTGGACCAAGTTAAGGTGAACGGTGTATAGTCAGCATACAGTCAGGTCCCCAACTGCATGACCGGGTGTAGGAGGACAGGGGGTAAACAAACTTTGCCCCTGAGTCTGACCGGCACGGAAATCGAACTCGGGTCTTGCCAGTTATGAGACGGATGTGCTATCTAATATCCCACATGCTCCTCTTACCACGCGTCGCTCAATCCTGCTTTTCATGGTGTTCTTAGGCGGTGATAAAAGCAACATGTATTATCCTTTAACTACTAATATATAAGCTTTGTATCACTCTTTCAGCACAATGACGTCTATTTCAGGCTTCATGCTACCACCAGAAGATTTGATCAGTTTGGGAGAGGCCCTTCGAAAAATAAAAAAGATCAATGTTAACCTGAACAAAAAGTGCCACGAGAAAGCAGGAAGATAAAAATAACGTCCTCGGGCTGAAGGGATTAACAAAATATTCAGAAATGGTATCTATGTGTACGGCGCTGAAAAACTGGCCTAACGACAATGATATTTTTTAGGAGATGGACAACAAAGATGGGTCCGATATGGCAGATTGCTTGGGCTCTCGAGGGAGTGGTAAGTCAGGGAGGGACGAGTGTGACCCTGGAACCCTATTTACAAAGCCTGGAACCCTATTTACGAAACCTGGAACCCTACTTACACACCCTGGAACCCTATTTACGAACCCTGGAACCCTATTTACAAAGCCTGGAACCCTACTTACAATCCCTGGAACCCTACTTACAAACCCTGGAACAATATTTACAAACCCTGGAACCCTATTTACGAATCCTAAGCCTAATTCACAAATATATTAATAATCAAATTCCCCAAGTAACACTGACTTCTTCTTTTTGCGGGACTAACTACACTCTGATCACTTTAACATGACTTCAACCTGCCATCTCTTCATCCTGAATGCTGAGATGTAACACCAGATTAGAATACGATGCTAGTAACGAAGAAGTGTTATGGAAAGGATGTAGACCTGCAACAATGTCTTTTACTGTCACTGAGGGACGTGAAGAAAGATACAAAAGGACGAGAATCTGGGCCAAGTTAAATATTTTGCACTTCTTCTTGTCATTCCTTCATAAAAATAGGAGTAACTTACTATCTAATTCCTCCCGTAACTAAGTAATCTACGTATCTATCTATCTATCTATCAATCTATCTATCTATCTAATCGTATAAGGAGGAAAAAGAGGCACAGGAAGGTTCAGATCTCCCCTTCCCTTTGTCCTCCTTGCAAGAATGGATCAAGATTGCTATTTACATTTCATTATGAGCCTGTTTGTGTGTCTCTGCCTTTCTTCACCTGATGTGGTGTTAAATTCCTGAACTCTTGGACCTATTTTCAATTTTATTTTCTTTCTTCCTTGTGTGTGTGTGTGTGTGTGTGTGTGTGTGTGTGTGTGTGTGTGTGTGTGTGTGTGTGTGTGTGTGTCCAGATGATCATGGTAAGGTTGAAGGAACACATCAAAATGCCAAGGTTACAAATACAAACCTTCATTAACCTCATCACTGTCACGCATAACTCAGGAGCTGAATATCCTCGTCATTGTAGGGAAGGGGGTTGAGACTGCTTGCTTTTACTTATACCTTTGTTCATACAGCTATCAAATTCTTAGCAACCAAACCAAACACTAAAACGAGAGTTACGGAAGAAAAACAAGGCGCATTCTGATACTAGTGAGCTGGTACGGAGACTTGCTTATCTTGGAATGTGATAAAGACCTTGATAAAGACGATTACCTCTCACCGGAATAAAAACTAAAGATGAATTCCAGGTTTCTTTTTACTAGTATGGACGGGGAAATGACGCTACCATCCTCCCGTGTTTCTCGTCTTTCCTGTAAATTCAAATCCTTCTTACGACACGGAATTCATCGTAAGTGTGTTTGTGTATATGACCTTCGACATCACGACTCGTATCAATGTCGCCAACTTCGTCATTCGTGAGGTGTGAGGTGTGACTCTCTCTCTCTCTCTCTCTCTCTCTCTACGTGTGTGTGTGTGTGTGTGTGTGTGTGTGTGTGTGTGTGTGGAGGGGAAGGCCGCCACACAGCCTTGGGTCGATACTACAGGTGTGCAATGCAAGCCTGTCCTTAACCCCCTCAGCCCCAGGACTACTTCTTATATCTTATTCTTGCCACCTCCAGACGATTTTATTCAGCTTAGCAGAGGCTTTCCTAACTAGGCGAGATAACAAACTTTATTAACACCGTCGCTACTACACGTCCTTCACAAGATTAATAAAACTTTCCGACTACTACTGCTGCTACTAGTAAAAATAATAATGGTGGTGACAGTGATGACGATTATGATGACGATGAAAATAATAATAATAATAATAAATAAATAAATAAATAAATAAGAAGTCAGCCCCGTATTGAAGGCTACCCAGTGTAAACCAAGTGTACCCACCAACACTAGCTGTATACCCCAATATGGTAACACTTAATCCCCAGTGTTTCATCTTCATCAAACCACCAGCACATCATCCTATTCAGTTTAATCTTTTCATGCCCAGAACATCCTTTATATTCCATTCCTGCCGCTACCAGACGATTCTGTTCAGCTTGGGAGAGTTGGCAGGTATAGTCCTTTTACCTTAAGTTGGCCAATATTTGTCCCTTTGCATATTACGTTACTCAGTGACAAAAGACAACGCTGTGGCTCTATATCTTTATCATGGCACCTTTTCGTGACTAGTAGCATGATTTAGTGTTAATATATCCTTGCAACTCAGTGTCCAAGGCGAATACATGGCAACTCTAGGCCAAGTTAGACTAGAAAGGATACAGTGAGAGGGAAAGGGTCAATAAAGGCTGTATCTATCTCTTCCAAGTTAGATTACATGGAGATAGCAAAACGAAGCTAGCAAAAATATAATCAGATTGAAGATAACAAGAGGAAGAGAGATATTTAGCACTGTGAAGGACTCCAAGAAAATTCGACTTATTCCTCCAGTTCGCTGAGCTTCCAATAAACTAAAAAAAAAAAAATCGTCTAAAGGGAAAACGAAAAAACTGAAAACACGTCATTATACAGAAAGGAATAAAACTTACACCATGCTTGGGGTACTGTGTAAAGTAAATAAAAAAAATAATTCAAATAAACAGATACGTAAGTAAATGTATAAATAAAAACAGACTAAATAAGGACTTAATTAAAGGTCCATACGTCAACAGGTGTACAGGTAATAAGGTTATCAAACGGCCACCTTGTTAACGGGTGGTGTTGTCAGGGCGACGCCACAGCCCGTTACCATGACAACTGATGCCACCCCACCAACACCCCTCACACCAGCTCACTACCTCCACCACCACCACACCACTGACACCACCACACCAACACACCACTGACACCACCACACCAACATCCCATTAACACCACCACACCAACATCCCACTAACACCACCACACCAACACACCACTGACACCACCACACCAACATCCCAATAACACCACCACACCAACATCCCACTGACACCACCACACCAACACACCACTGACACCACCACACCAACACACCACTGACACCACCACACCAACACACCACTGACAACACCACACCAACACACCACTGACACCACCACACCAACATCCTACTGACAACACACCACTGACACCACCACACCAACACCCATTGACACCACCACACCAACACACCACTGACACCACCACACCAACACACCACTGACACCACCACACCAACACACCACTGACACCACCACACCAACATCCCACTGACACCACCACACCAACATCCCACTGACACCACCACACCAACACACCACTGACACCACCACACCAACACACCACTGACACCACCACACCAACATCCCACTGACACCACCACACCAACATCCCACTGACACCACCACACCACCACACCAACACACCACTGACACCACCACACCAACACACCACCACACCAACACACCACTGACAACACCACACCAACATCCCACTGACACCACCACACCACTGACACCACCACACCAACATCCCACTGACACCACCACACCAACATCCCACTAACACCACCACACCAACATCCCACTAACACCACCACACCAACATCCCACTGACACCACCACACCACTGACACCACCACACCAACATCCCACTGACACCACCACACCAACATCCCACTAACACCACCACACCAACATCCCACTGACACCACCACACCACTGACACCACCACACCAACATCCCACTAACACCACCACACCAACACACCACTGCCACCACCACATCAACATCCCACTAACACCACCACACCAACACACCACTGACACCACCACACCAACACACCACTGACACCACCACACCAACACACCACTAACACCACCACACCAACACACCACTGACACCACCACACCCCTGACAACACCACACCAACCACCACACCACCACACCACTGACACCACCACACCAACATCCCACTGACACCACCACACCAACATCCCACTGACACCACCACACCAACATCCCACTGACACCACCACACCAACACACCACTGACACCACCACACCAACATCCCACTGACACCACCACACCAACATCCCACTGACACCACCACACCAACACACCACTGACACCACCACACCAACACACCACTGACACCACCACACCAACATCCCACTAACACCACCACACCACTGACACCACCACACCAACATCCCACTGACACCACCACACCACCACCCCACTGACACCACCACACCAACATCCCACTGACACCACCACACTACTGACACCACCACACCACTGACACCACCACACCACTACACCATCCCACTGACACCACCACACTACTGACACCACCATACCACTGACACCACCACACCACTGACACCACTACACCATCCCACTGACACCACCACACCAACATCCCACTGACACCACCGCACCACTACACCAACATCCCACTGACACCACCACACCAACATCTCACTGACACCACCACACCAACATCCCACTGACACCACCACACCACTGACACCACCACACCACCACCCCACTGACACCACCACACCAACATCCCACTGACACCACCACACCAACATCCCACTGACACCACCACACCAACATCCCACTGACACCACCACACCAACATCCCACTGACACCACCACACCAACATCCCACTGACACCACCACACCACTGACACCACCACACCAACATCCCACTGACACCACCACACCAACATCCCACTGACACCACCACACCAACATCCCACTGACACCACCGCACCAACATCCCACTGACACCACCACACCACTGACACCACCACACCACCACCCCACTGACACCACCGCACCAACATCCCACTGACACCACCGCACCAACATCCCACTGACACCACCACACCACCACCCCACTGACACCACCACACCACCATACCACTGACACCACCACACCAACATCCCACTGACACCACCACACCAACATCCCACTGACACCACCGCACCACCACACCAACATCCCACTGACACCACCATACCAACATCCCATTGACACCACCGCACCACCACACCACTGACAACACCACATCAACATCCCACTGACACCACCACACCACCATCTCACTGACACCACCACACCAACATCTCATTGACACTCGTGGTTTGTTGGACATTTATATGCAAATAGTCAAGGCGAAAGTGTCTCTTAAGCAAAAAATAAAAATAAAATAAAAAATAAAAGAAAATGTCTGGAGGTAGTGAGCATAAAGCATCAATGACGTAATATGACTCACACTTCCTTAAGCCTTCCTCTTTTGACACACCACGCATTTGTTAGTCTAAAAACACCTCCTCTCTGTCTTGAATGCTGAATTATGGCAACAGGTCAACACTAGAGTATGATCCTAGTCACGAAGAGGTGTTATGTGAAGGATGTTGAGTCGCAGCACTGTCATCTGCCACGGAAGTATGTGAAGTAAGTTAGGAAAATATTACTCTCTTCCTCACCACACTCACCTACGCTCCCATAGTTACTTCTCTCGTGTTGTGTTCTAGTTAAACCTCAATGGATTTTACTCAGCCTGAAGTGATTCCTTGGGGTTAATACTGGTGCCGTTAACCATCTCACACTCGGCACAGCTCTAGCGCTCTACTCCAGTCAATACCACACCAGTTTTATTCAGATGAGATTGAGTCATAAGAGCCTGGCAGTGTTAATAACCCCATTTATATTCACACCAACACACCACTCCTGCCAGGCATCACTTCCGCACGCCCCTATGGGGACGTTTTTTTCTTTTCTTCCCCCCCCCCCCTTTTTTTTTTCGTTTTCATCCGCCGCTCTTAGATAACGAGTTTGGGTCGCAATTTAGGTGTAATGGGTGGCTTCGTGACGCCTCTTCCTTATCGATTTATCTTGCGTACGTCAATTTAGTTTTCTTTTGCATGCTGTCTGTGTTGCCATCGATATCCGCTGCAGCAACAACATACAGCATACTGAGGTGTAATGTGTGAAATAAATCGCTATGGAAAATTTGTTACGAAATCTCCCACTCCCCTTAGAATGCAATCCACAAGCCTCAGCATCAAATATCATGCTGGTATATACACTTTACTCTTTTTCCCAGATTTGATCGCCCTTTTGCAGTTTATTTCACGTGTCTCGGTGGCGGAAAAAGACGATGCTACGGCTATACATCGTTTCCGTAGCACTTCTTGGTGACTAGCATCAAATTTTGGTGTTAATCTATTTTTACAACTCAGCAATCCCTCCCAGTGAAGATGGAGAGATG
This sequence comes from Coenobita brevimanus, assembly GCF_032717465.1. Taxonomy (NCBI): domain Eukaryota; kingdom Metazoa; phylum Arthropoda; class Malacostraca; order Decapoda; family Coenobitidae; genus Coenobita; species Coenobita brevimanus. The sequence continues at coordinate 16,953,673 of NC_137044.1, forward strand.
GCAATTGTAGGCGAAGTTAGAATGTGGAGATGGCAATTTTAGGCCAAGTCAGAATATGGAGACGGCAATTTTAGACCAATTAGATTATGGAGATGGTAATTTTAGGCCAAGTTAAAAAAAAAGTAGTACTGAAATCACTTAAAAGCCGTTGCCATATATTCAATACGATCTCTGAGAAGAAAATGACGTCCTCTGTAACAAATATCTTGAACAATAGGTAAGCTGCTGAGAACTATACCCATTTTACCCTAACCAGGCCTAAAACTGTCATCTCTCCGTCTTGAATACTGAGATGTAGCATGAGAGGAGCTACTGAATACGATGCTAGTCACGAAGAAGTGCTATGAAGAGGATGTAGAGTCACAGGAGTCCTATTCTGCTGCTGAGTTAGGTGAAATAAGCTGCGAGGGGACAATAATATGGGCCAAGTGAAGGTAAATGGACAATAGTTGACTCCTTAAACCTGGACCGTCTGTCTCAATTAAATTCTTGCCTTCCCCAGACGGTTTTCCTCATCTTCAGCTAGAGTTAGAGCTGGGGGGGGGGTTAGAGACAGCCTTGATAAACCCCCTCGCTACAAGAGGCCTCGCGTAGGTGTAGCAAAACCGTCTGGCAGCGGAAGAACAAACAAAGAAGGACGTTGACTGCATTCGTGAGGCAGTGCGGTACATATGAGCTGAGATGGTGAATTAAGATGGTGTTATAGAGTCGGTTTCTGAGATGCAGTTTATTATTATTATTATTATTACTGTTACTACTACTACTACTGACGCTACTACTACCACTACAGCTACTACTACTACTACAATAATAATAATAATAATAATACAAGGTCCACCGTTTAGGAGCGAAAGCAGGACAAGTATAAAACCCGTATGGTACAGGAATACAACACGTCATCGGAGTGAAGGGCTTTATTTCACATGTTTAGAGGCTTATATATATTTCGTTGTTTTCTTTTTATTTTGTTTTTTGTTACCATCAGGCCGTCTTCATTGGGAAAATTAAAAAAAAAAGAGGAAGAGAGACCATTTGGAGTGCAGAGGTGGGTGACCGATCATAACCGTGACGAGAGAGAGAGAGAGAGAGAGAGAGAGTGTGTGTGTGTGTGTGTGTGTGTGTGTGTGTGTGTGTGACATGTAAGCTAGCGTGTGTGTGTGAGGACGGGTGGAGTCGGTGCGTGTGCATGTGGATGAGAAGGCAAATATCCGGTTACACACACACACACACACACACACACACACACACACACACACACACACACACACACACACGGGGTCTTCAAATTCTTCCTGTTCAAGAGAAAGTAAAAATCTCTCTGTTTATCTATATGTATCTATCCATGTATCTATCAACCAATCCATTAAGCTCTCTATCTATTCACGTATCTACCTACCTGTTTTATGTACCCATCTAAATCCCTGTCTCTCTCCGATGTATCTTTTCTTGTCTGAGGTAAGAAATTAATGTACAGCGTAGGAATCAGCTCTAGCGAAGGGATTACAGAAAGATATATAGACAACAATCCCTCAACTTAATCTCTCCTAATCTGAAGAAACAAATAATAATAATAATAATAATAATAATAATAATAAAAATAAAACTGTTCTTGCCGCCGGGGTTAATGTCCCTTCCCAGCGCTGTGTACCGTTATTCAAGACCAACATTTTCCCCGAGAAGTTGAAATTGAGAGACTCGTTCATCGGTATCGTATCAGTCTAGTCACACTGCCCAAGGTTCATTCACATCTATTCTGGTCAGCACTGTAGTCATTTTAGTTTATTTCAGCCATGTTCCAATCCAAGCACGTCAGTCCAGGTCATCTCAGGGTCATTTGTTTACAGTTAGGGTCAATGAAGTTCTGTTACGTCCATTCAGGGCCTTCACATACCTCAAGGTCCAGTCGTCTCTTCTCAGGTCCACTCACACCCATTCCTTACCCTGGATACATTAGAGTCATTTTAGCTCTAGATCGATTCAGGTCACGTTCATGAAGGAGTGTGACGAACTGAAGGCCTGTTGGTGCGGTGGTCTGGCTGTGACATGACGATTCTGGTCTTTTTTGTCTTTTCTTAGGTCCCTTCTTACTTATCTATCAGTCCAACTTAATACAAACAGCTTCAGGTCATGTCGATGGAACCGTGTGTCCACAATGTAATTCATATCAGTGCAATTTTTTGGTGTGTCGATGCAGGATATTTAGATGCGGGGAAGGTGGGTGAAGAGCAGGAGGGATGGCCTGGGATGGTGGTGGGTGACGAGGCATGAGTACACCCTGGGAAGATGGGCGTCGTGTGAGTGGTGGTGTTGCTTGTAGTGGGAGAGAAGGATTCACACAGAAGACTGATGAGGGGAAGGGCGGGAAGAGGCAGAAAAAATTGAAGTGCAGTAGTGAGGAGTGGGTGGGACCGGCTGGGATGAGGGCGAAGGAAAGTGGCAGTACACCCTGTGAATATGGATGCTGTAGACTGGCAAGTGTGGTAGCGATGACCTAAAAAAATCTACTAGAAAGAGAACAAAAAGTACACGAAGAAAGTATGTGCTTCTCCCATAAACCTGGCGTCTTTTGATGTAGATGAAAATAAAAGGGTTTAATGGAGAGAGAGAGAGAGAGAGAGAGAGAGAGAGAGAGAGAGAGAGAGAGAGAGAGAGAGAGAATGGTCAGAGGGCCTCACATTACAACTAAATTACTATCAGGTCAGGCCACAGCAACAGGTCTTCTTTCAACACACACACACACACACACACACACACACACACACACACACACACACACACACGTACCCACACCCACTCACATCCTCCAAGCCTCTCTCATTTCCTCTCACGGCCTCCCACACTCCCTCGGGTCCCCATCACGTTCTCATTCCCCCCACACCCCCTCACTTCCTCTCACGCTTCTTGCCTGTCATTCCACTTTTTTTTTCCCCCCGCAGTCTTATTCATTCTAGTTTAATTTTCTTCTCCCTTCAACCCCTCATTTCAGATGGCCGACTACAAAGGCACGAGATTACAGTAATTTCTAGATGTTCCTGGATCTGGTACTTTCATATTTGTTCTCCTGTTCTTTCACATTCTTTCAGGCTCCTCTTACTCTCTCTTCCTCTGTTCTCCTCATACCCTCTTATCTTTTTTGTGCTCCTTCATTTCCTCCTGCAAGACTGGGCTTGATCAACAGTAACAGCTTGTCAGCCCTCTCTGGTCCCTCCCATTTCCACTCGACACCACCTTTCTCTCACAAGCCATGCTCCTCCTGTGGTAGGTCTCCATATTATAATTGCAAACCATAATAGATAGATAGATAGAGAGACAGATAGAAGCAGGAAGTCAAATGATGAGAAGGTGTTGTGTCTGCGAGAATCGAGCAGTGCTAAGCATGCTTACACACTCTTAACACTGAGGAAAGCTGACGACAGCGGCCAGTAAGGAGATGATGCAGTTAGCTGTCAGCAGTCCTCTCGTGAGAAAGTTCTGTTGCCATGAGGAACATACGTGACACACACACCCTACTACACGAGATGTTAGGAAAGAGAGTTTAGAAGGAGACAAGCGACCCTAGAGAGAGGTCGAGACGGAGATTAGCCTTAGAACAGAGAGAGAGAGAGAGATAGCGAGACAGGGAGGTAGCTACCCAGGACTTATACTATTATACCTGTTTAATATTTCCAAGACAAATAAAAATAGTCCCATACTATTCTTTACCTCTCCCGTCACTACATGACATCTGGTGGGGAAACTACTACAAGATATAAAAGCCGCTCGACCACAAGTCTAAAATATACGCCTCTACAAGCAAATACAAAGTCGCTGCTTTATGATACAAAGTCTTTATGACATTTGGTAGCAGCGAACGTATACGAACCTCGTCTACGAATCAACATTAAACTCCTACAAAATATCAAGATTGAAAAGAACTAAAAATATAAGATCCTGACAGTATTCTCTCCATCCCCCTCCGTCTCCCAGATCTTTACGCTGATGCAGAGGTCAAGAGATCACTCGACGCCTTGCAAGTAGCTTAACGACAAATCAGCAAATCTGCGGACATCGTCTCCGAATTAAAAGCAAATTTCTACAAAAGCAACCGATACTACAAGATTAGCTTCAGTTCTACATTGAATCCTACAAAATACAGCCTACAGTGCAAATAGTCTACAAGTCTACGACGAATAAGCGAACTACAGCCATCTACAATCAACTACAATTAACAACTCTACGTCGTCTGTATAATCTTCTACACGCACCTACAAGTAGCGGCAGTCTTCATCCCACAACGAATAAATCACTAGAGAAAAGGACCAAGAATACATCAAGAAAGAAAGAAAACAAACAAACAAACAAACAAACGAAGAGTGAGAGACGACTCACAACTCAACCACCAGACCTCACCCTCCTCTCTCTGCTACATCCACCCAACCCCCACCGCTTACGCAGGTGTGAAGAGGTCAAGACAGCAAAACATCAAGTCCATATTCACAACTCGTCTTACCCGTCTTCACTCAAGTTACTCATCGCTACTCATTCACTCACCACAGCTACCAGTGTGGGAAGCCGACGTCACCATGTGCTGAGACGACAGCGCGCCAATCAACCCGCGAAGGACAACGCTATCACCACGTGCAACACCACTCACACCATTTTCCTCCACGGTAAAAATTAGTGAGTTACATAGTTACTTCATTTATACAATACACAGTGATAGGCAATAAGCTTCTGCACAAACATAAAAAACGTGCTGTATAGTTACAGTTTAAATACACATACTTACTTCAGTTATCTGCATAACTCAAATACTAAATAATCACCAACAATAAATATTCTACACTGTATATATTCATTCATTTATTATAACATTTATTTACTACCAACGAGTGTTACCATTTATACTTACATAAAATACGTGTTTCATACGTACAACTATACATTATTACATCTACAAAGTAATAAAGAAAATATACCATCACAGTTACTCAGTGAGCAATTAAAAGAACTGTATTTAACATTTATTAATTAAAGCTACCTAGTGGAAACATATAAATTAAGTTACAAGGTAAACTAGAGAAAAAAAAAATGGCCAACACAAATAACGTTAGCAAGAGTGAACATCTTCAACACAATCGTGAAGACAATGATTTCCACACAGTGCTGACACACATATTACTCACGATAGGTACAGGTGAACAACAAGTCAGTGTGTATAGTTAATACTGTATATAGTGTATATATATATATTTTATATAAAATAACAAAATATGGGACTATATAATATCATTTTATAATCTCTGTGCAATATAAACTAAACTTTAAAAAAGTATCTCAAGGAAATTAGTCAGCAATTATGCAACCATGAACAACATGGAAAAAAGTGTACACAAGCAAAGAGAAACAAACTATGGAAAATCAATACATACAAAAAAAAAAAAATAAGAAAAGAAAAGGAAAGGAAAGAAAGAAAGAAAAGTAAGAAGGAAAAAAGAGAAATAGAGTAAGATCACATAACAAACAAATGAAAATAAGTGTAAATGTTACTATATATGCCAAAATACCACATAAACTACAAACAAAAAAGCAAATTGTGTCTCCACAAACAAGTGGCATGACACATCATCACTATCATCGACCGCAGCATATGTTAGGACTGCAGTTATTACAATTATGTTACTCCATATTATAATTTTGTAACTACAAACGATATGTAACAATTATGTAACGACAAACGATTGCATTATGTTACACTAACTACAATTATGTACCTACAAACGATATGTAACAATTATGTAACGACAAACGATTGCATTATGTTACACTAACTACAATTATGTACCTACAAACGATATGTAACAATTATGTAACGACAAACGATTGCATTATGTTACACTTTGCCAATTATGTAACAGTTGCATTAACAAGATGTAACTTTTATATAACTTTAACTACAATTATGTACCTACAAACGATATGTAACAATTATGTAACGACAAAACAGTTGCATTAACAAGATGTAACTTTTACGTAACTATAACTACAATTATAAGGCCAAGACACATATGTAATAGTTGCATTAACAAAATGTAACTACAATTATAAGGCCAACACAATTATGTAGTACCACAATGTTAGTACAATATTATAAGTCATACAATTATAGCACAATTCTGTATTACCAGTATCATCATACAAGTTAGGTGAAATATTAGACATTACTAAAGTGATAACTCAAATATGTAATGTATAACCTAGCAGTATTACCATTGCACAATTATATTGCATTTATTCAAATATGTATATAACTTATTTAAAATGTAATATTACTAAATAATCACTATTTACTATGAATAATATATGTATACAATATTCATACAATTATGTTACTTTACAATATTATGTATTTCACTTAATTAGCTTATAAGTTCATTATAATGTGTATGTAGTATGTATTAATATATTATAACTATTAAATGTCGATGGTACGCCATTTTTGCGCGGCCGAGCAATGTGGTAGGTCTCCATATTATAATTGCAAACCATAATAGATAGATAGATAGAGAGACAGATAGAAGCAGGAAGTCAAATGATGAGAAGGTGTTGTGTCTGCGAGAATCGAGCAGTGCTAAGCATGCTTACACACTCTTAACACTGAGGAAAGCTGACGACAGCGGCCAGTAAGGAGATGATGCAGTTAGCTGTCAGCAGTCCTCTCGTGAGAAAGTTCTGTTGCCATGAGGAACATACGTGACACACACACCCTACTACACGAGATGTTAGGAAAGAGAGTTTAGAAGGAGACAAGCGACCCTAGAGAGAGGTCGAGACGGAGATTAGCCTTAGAACAGAGAGAGAGAGAGAGATAGCGAGACAGGGAGGTAGCTACCCAGGACTTATACTATTATACCTGTTTAATATTTCCAAGACAAATAAAAATAGTCCCATACTATTCTTTACCTCTCCCGTCACTACATGACATCTGGTGGGGAAACTACTACAAGATATAAAAGCCGCTCGACCACAAGTCTAAAATATACTTCTCTACAAGTAACTACAAAGTCTTTATGACACTCCCACTACCACCCTAATCTAACACTTACACGTTCCCATATCTATCTATCTATCTGTCTGTCTGTCTGTCTATAATCTGACATCGTAATTGCGAAGAAGATGGCAACGAACAGATCGCCACGTCTCCCTGACCTGCACCATCCAGCGGACCTTTCTCCATAATACACATTTATCATCCATATACCTTTCCACTCCGTCTCTCCACGTCCGCCTCTCCTCTTCTCTTCCTCCACCTTACTCTAACACTCTTGCTTACTCTGTCTCTCACTTCCCATTCGCTGCACCTGGCCAACTCATCTCGGGGTGGCTTTAACTCTTCCCGGCACAACATCAACACAACACCACACCACTCCTGAACGTCCTCATTTGTCCATCTGTCTCTTCCACGTAACTCCACACGACCCTCTCAGATAATTCCTCTTCCTTCCATTCACTCTTGATTTATGTTCTTACAGCGAAGTCCAAGTTTCGCTTCGTGTCAGGGGTAACTGCTGTCACATCTGTCTCTTCTCTCATCCTAAGCTGCTACTGCAACGTCGCTTCACTGTGCAGCCTTTGTCCCACCCAGTCACACCCAACACACTGTGCCTCACCCCACTCCACACAACCCCACTGTGCCTCACCCCACTCCACACAACCCCACTGTGCCTCACCCCACCCCACACAACCCCACTGTGCCTCACCCCACTCCACACAACCCCACTGTGCCTCACCCCACACCACACAACCCCACTGTGCCTCACCCACTCCACACAACACCACTGTGCCTCACCCCACTCCACACAACACCACTGTGCCTCGCCCCACTCCACACAACACCACTGTGCCTCGCCCCACTCCACACAACACCACTGTGCCTCGTCCCACTCCACACAACACCACTGTGCCTCGCCCCACTCCACACAACCACACCCTGTCTCGCCTCTCATAATTTATCGTTCTCCACAGCGCCCAGCCCCACCTCTCACTCTACCCCATCCCACCCAACCCCACATCCACACCACACCACCCCGCCCCACATACTCCACCCCATACCACCCAATCCCACACCTCACACGATCCATCCCAGTCCCTCACCCCACATACTCTACCCCATCCTACCAACCCCACACGCCTTGTCCTCCTCCGGTAAGCAATGAGCATCTGGAGAAATCTATACGGAACTAGATGAGGTTGAGAGAGTATCCTCTTAACTACGATGACGCCTTTAAATCGTATTCTTTTCAGACGATTTTATTCAGCTTGGAGAAAGGGGTTAACATAGGCAAAATCCTACCCCATAAGTTTGGTAAGTGTCCCTTAAGGCATCTACCATCGTCTGGAGGTATCAGGAAGAGAAACAAAAGACGTGCTCTGGCCAAAGGACGTTATTCTGTGACCTCCCGCGGCAGCTGTGTCGTGTGAATGTGTGACGTAAATTAATGTGGTGATGAAACGAGTGCTGAGACAAAGAGAGAGAGAGAGAGAGAGAAATGGGAGGTATAATGTCCATCAAGTGTCCAGCCACAAAAGGATAAGGTTGTCTGCCACACACACACACACACACACACATACACACATTATGTGTGGTACACTACCTCCATGAAGACACCACCACCACCACCTCACCACTACCACCATCACCCCACCACCACCACCACCACCACCAACTCACCACTACCACCATCACACCACCATCACCACATCGATGCCAACACCACACCACCACCTCATCACTACCACCACACTAACCTCACATCGCTAATACCAACACACCATCACCTGTCACTACCACTACACACTGGAGTTGCACCATACCACCAATCATTACCATCATAACACTACTACCACCACCACACACTATACCAGCACAATCAGGGCGACCACACCACCATCCTCCAGCACTATCACCACACCATTTTTACATCATCCGAAGCCCCCACACCATACCACAGCTCCGCATCAACTTTTTAATCTTGCAAAAGGCTAAGTTAAGTGCTGGAATAGTAGTTAGGCTGGCCACTGTTATATATCTATGTTACCCTTCAACACATATATTATCTCATGACTTCCTAGGATCCAGTTCTTTATTGTATTACCAATACTATTACCGTATGTAGTGGAATCTCTTTACAGCATTGATGCGCATTTGTTTCAGTCATTTATTGTTTATATGTCAGGTTTAAGTACATATACTTTTTTCAAGCGTTTTCACCCTGTACCGCGAGCAATTGTATTAGACACAGCCATGAAGAAGTATTTCATTCTACCTGCCACAACACTGCAGCAACGAGAATGGGATATATGACACACTAAGTCATACAACAGCTCCAACCTTTCCCACAGCGGTATCCTTTCACACAGGTACGTGAAATGAGTACAGAGTGGTAAAACACAACAGCCAACAGCTGCCCCTCACACCACCACCTTCACAACCACCTGCATTATCCAGCTGCATTCTTCCTAACACCCCACATACTACTGTTCATAACCTTCCACTGATCAAACTGTCCAATCTGTATGCCACTTCTCGCAGATAACACCCTCAGGATACAGTGAATAATATTTTACTGTACTTTCTCCTCTACGGCGGTCACTTTCACTCAAATGGTTCTCTTGGGTTCTTTTGTAGGGTTCACAGCAGAAGACTTTGTTCCACTGAAAGACATCTCAGCAGTCAAGGTCTTCAAGAACTAACGTACCTCTTTCTCTGTTATTGGTATGCCTACAATTTCTACTTAGACGATTTTGTTCAGTGAAGACAGATCCAAGCGTCTTAGAGTTAACAGTAGGGAATCTCAGTGTGGTGGGGGAGATGTGGGAGTGGGGGGGCGATGGGGGAGTGAGGACAGGAGTGGGCGTGGGTGAGTGTGTGGGGTGGCAAGGGAGTCATGTGTGGGCCTTAGTGGGGAGGGGAGGGAAAACACTAGTGGGTCTTGTGTACACCACCTCACCCTAGGGACACCACAGGCACAACACCACACCACAGTATCACCACACCACCACATGCCATAACATACAACAAACACTACACCACAGTATCACCACACCACCACATGCCATAACATACAACCACCACTACACCACGGTATCACCACACCACCATATGTCATATCATACAACCACCACTACACCACACCACCACATGCCATAACATACAACAAACACTACACCACAGTATCACCACACCACCACATGCCATAACATACAACCACCACTACACCACAGTATCACCACACCACCACATGTCATATCATACAACCACCACTACACCACACCACATCAAACTAACACCACACCACACTACCACAAGACAACCACCTCATCGCACCACCATCACACTACTTCCACCACACCACACCAAACTATAGCCACCACACCTCTGTCACTGTACCACACCAGTACCAAACACCACCACCACATTACACACCACCACACCACAACCGCAATCAAAGGACCAAGATCATAAAACTTCCGTTACCACACAACCATCACAGAACAATAACCACATCACACATTACCACGACCAAAATCACACTATACCAGCACATACCACTACCACAACATCACCACAAACACAGTACCACAACAACCACCACCACCACAATACCACAACCACAATCTCCTTCATCACACCTCTACAATACCTAAAAGTCTAAAGCACACAATATCCATGATCACACCACCACAACCACAGTGTCCATCACCACGCCATACCACATTACACCACAGCCATACAACACCACTACCACACCATTACCATCAAAGCCACACCACACCACACTCGCCCCTACCACACCACCACCATCAACAGACAGAATACCAGGGGTATGGTAAATTCAGCTAAACAAATTCACTACCATAGCGTATTTTTTCCACTTCACAGAGTGGGCAAGGCACGGTATTTCTCGCGGAGAAGGAGGAGGAGGAGGAGGAGGAAGCGGTTCTGAGGGTGCTCGTTGCCTGGCAACCAAGAGCGTCCAGGAAAATGAAATTTTGTACAGTGGAAGACTTCGACCAGGATCAAGTTTTCGATAGGATGGAACCCTTGAGGATTTCAGTCAACGGTAGTAAGCACGGCCATCTTTTTTTTTTTTTTTTTTTTTTTAACGTAAAACGAAATTTGCATAATAGTAGACCTTCACCCGGATCAGGTTTTAGGAAGGGTGGAACCCCCGAAGGCCACCCTCCCATGGAGACAGTCCCCATGGGTCCCGGGCAACTCCAGTATGCACGTTTCCCCCCCCCCCAAGAAACCGAAATTTTGCACTGTGGGAGACCTTCACCTGGACCAGGTTTTAGGCAGGGTGGGGTTCCCCTGCCCTCCAAGGACGGTCGGCCCCCAATCCTCCGGGAGGGGGGGCGAGGGCAGCATCAGTTGGGCGGTCAAAGTCGATACGCATGGCATTTTTTTTTCTTAACTAGGAAGACGATATTATGGACAATGGTATACCTCCTCCCGGATCAGGTTTTAGACAGGGTGGGATACCTCATACCTCCACGGGGAGGGGGGCGAGGAACGCCGGTATGCACAGTCATTGTTCTATAACTAGTACCGTAAGGAAATTTTCCAGTGGTAGACCTCCAACCTGACCAGCTTTTGGCCAGGGTAGAATCCCCGGGGCCCGCCTTCCCTCCGTAAATAATTATTTATTATCAATTAGAATACCGCATGGAAGACTGCGGCTATCAAAGGTGTCTTTTGTTTTGTATGAACTATTGTGTTACTTGCGTTTGCTGTGAGCCTCGGAGTTTCATACAAATCTCTGATATGGAATGGGTCTGAGCAGGTTTACGGTGCTTGTTTTGTCTTCTTGCTGCCTTCATTTGATTTTATTCATTTCATGAGTCTTTTCGAAATGGAGATATTACATACATTTCTCATCAACCGTCTCACCACCAGGGTCCTCGCCAGTGCTTATGTTACTAAAAGCGTCTGACAGAACCCCTGGACATCTTTTTTATTTCGCCCTTGTCATAGACGATTTTATTCAGTTTAATGGAGATCTCCCTTCCTGAAAAGGGTTGGTCGAATGTGCACTAATTCTTAAATTAGCGACAACACGAGACAACACAACACCACACCATAACACACCACAAAAATACAACACCGCACCATACCATACCACAAGAAAACACCACCACACCATACCACACCACAACAACCCTACAGTATACATCACACAACCCAGCCCAACACTACACGACATCACACAACACCACACCACGCCACACCAAACAACATAACACAGTACAACACAACAAAACACAACCTAACCAAACACAGTTCTCCAAAACAAAGCCCACAATAACAAAACCCAGCCTAACTCATCCCAACCCAACACAGCACAACACAATCCATTCCAACCCAGCCCAGCCCAACACAGCACAACATACTCCAAACCAACTCAACACAGCACAACCCAGCAACAAAACACAGGTATGCTTATACTGTAATATATTAAATAACTGAGTGCTATGCTATGGGTGCAACACGTGCATGTCTGCCCATTATGATGTGGCGTCCTTGGTCACTCAGTTCTGCCCTGCCCTATGCACACACACACACACACACACACACACACACACACACACACACACACTAGCAGTTACTCTCTCTCCGGCCTGGTCCAGTGTTTGGCGCAGCACAGGTGTGTCTCCCGGGCAGATGTTTCACCAGGTGTGTGTAATTCACCGGGTCGGTCAGGATCACTTGATGGTCGTGATCGTCAGCTTTTTACCCTCCCGGAAGGGAGCTGAGAGCTCATATAGTCCGATCTAAGGGCAAGGCTGTGACCTTCACACACGCACACACCCGTCCCCTTGCTCAAGGGGGACAGTAACCACCCACTTCGTCAGTGAAACTTTTCGCAACCTCAGCGAGGCGCGAACTCCCGTCCACCAGTTGGCGAGCGAGAACGTTACCACTGCACTAGCGAGCGGTGTGTGTGTGTGTGTGTGTGTGTGTGTGTGTGTGTGTGTGTGTGTGTGTAGGTTGGAGGGTGGGTAGGTGTGAACGTGCATCTGTGTTGGGTATACCCTATGTATGTTTGTAAACGCGCGCGCGCACGCACGCACACACACACACACACACACACACACACACTGCTGTAGGTCTAGATCTATTGCTCTAGGTCAATCCATTGGCTGATCCTCAACCCTTCCACCAAATTTGTCCAAATCACAAGGAAACTGGCTTAGATAATTCGTTCACACACATCGCTCGAACTTTGACTTCGTCCTCTGACCTTCGATTGATTTTCAAAATCGAACTCTCTCATTCTTGCTTTATCCTTAACCCTTCCATCAAATTTTGTCTACATCGGATAAAAACTGTTTAAGTTAACCTTGCTAGTTCAGACTCTACCCATTGTCTGACTCAACCTTGCCACCAAGTTTGGTTATAATCGAATAGGAAGTTATTTTGTTTTTTTGTCTCTATCTGTCTGTCTGTCTGTCTGTCTGTCTCTCTCTCTCTCTCTCTCTCACACACACACACACACACACACACACACACACACACACACACACACACACACACACACGCACGCGCGCGCGTCGAGTAAAACAATACTTAGGATTTGCTTCGCGCCCTGTGGGTGTATAGGAACAAAGAAGACGAAGAAAACACTTTGTGTGTGTGTGTGTGTGTGTGTGTGTGTGTGTGTGTGTGTGTGTGTGTGTTTTCCCAAGAGGAGTATTCATAAAGGACCTTAAGTCACTTTTTCGATAATTAACTGTTTATACCAATTAATTATCATTAATAAGTTTACTCTATACATCACTTTAGTATTTACTCTGATTTGGCTGTGAAGTGTTTGTTACATGGACGAGTGTGACAAACAACAGCAGGAAATCTTATATAAAACTTAATTCCTTACATCAGGGGCCATTGTTCCTTGTCTAATCTTGCTGCTTCAGAGGCTATTTCAGAATGGCCTCTCGTATTAAGGGCACTGATGAAGACTATAAGTAATCCCCCAGCTTGAAAAAAAAAAATCTAAGTTGAATGAAATCTACGTAAAAGGAATTAAGGAGAAATATGTCGTAGTGAAAAAGGAAAACTGATGCAATACGACAGCATCTATTATTTTATTTTTCTGCTTTATTCATTTTTAAAGCAGGCCCTCTAGTGGTGAATGGGACTATTAAAACCCAGATCTAACTCCTCTATTTCGAAGTCTCTTAAAATTGGTAAAACTGTGTGCTGATGAAGACTGAAACGACAAATCCGTCCAGGTGGTGCGTGTGTTAATATTCCTGGTTACCTGTGGAGACAAGGTACGTGCAGGTAATCTTAGACCCTTATGATCATCGGTTAAGGAAGCTCCCTAGCACCTTTACCTTGGCGATTTATTTTTGGATATGACTGGTTAATATCATTTTGTACGTTTTCTCTGCCGATTATGGCGATAGTAGAATGATATCAACAGCACAGGAGAGGACAGTATGATCTAGAGAGCAAAATAAATTACTTAAAAACGGGTCTCTGGGCCGTCTTTTACATATAGAGATAATAACCACTTTATCCCTGCTACTCCAAGACGATTTTATTCAGCGTGGGAGTGGAAGGAATAAAATGCAGGGGACGCCATGGTAGTGAAGGTGCTGAGTTCAGTGAAGTATTTGATTACGGTGCGTCAGGAGGGGGTGGGGGGGGAGGGGTCTGACTCACCGCGTGCGTGCCAGCGGTCAGACACTCAGGTCATGTGTGGTGTAGCTCCAGCTGACGTACTCATTCACTCACACACGTACTCACTCTGTGTGTGTGTGTCTATGTCTGTCTCTGTCTGTCTGTCTGTCTGTCTGTCTCTCTCTCTCTCTCTCTCTCTCAGTCTCTGTCCGTCTGTCTCTCTGTTTGTCGGTCCGTCTGTCCGTCCCTCCGTCTCTCTTTCTCTCTCTTTGGGTAGCAGCTGGTGTGTGTGTGTGTGTGTGTGTGTGTGTGTGTGTGTGTGTGTGACGCATCTTTCCGGTGCCGTGGCAAGCGGAAGGAGGCAGAGGAAGTGCTTGTAATCCTCACAGTCTTTTAGTCATGGTCTCTAGTCT
Source organism: Coenobita brevimanus (assembly GCF_032717465.1). Classification (NCBI taxonomy): domain Eukaryota; kingdom Metazoa; phylum Arthropoda; class Malacostraca; order Decapoda; family Coenobitidae; genus Coenobita; species Coenobita brevimanus. Next base: position 16,968,754 of record NC_137044.1, read on the forward strand.
AGTTGGTTTAAGGGATTTCGTAACACCTGTTCCTCGACGATTTATATTGCCTATTACACACAAGCATCCACTTTGTATTACTGATGTTGTATAATGGACAGAATCAGACTATATAATGGACAGAATCGAGTTATATAATGGACAGAATCAGGCTATATAATGGACAGAATCAGACTACATAATGGACAGAATCGAGTTATATAATGGACAGAATCAGGCTATATAATGGACAGAATCAGGCTATATACTGGACAGAATTAGGCTATATAATGGACAGAATTAGGCTATATAATGGACAGAATCAGGCTATATACTGGACAGAATTAGGCTATATAATGGACAGAATCAGGCTATATAATGGACAGAATCAGGCTATATACTGGACAGAATTAGGCTATATAATGGACAGAATCAGGCTATATAATGGACAGAATCGAGTTATATACTGGCTAGAATCAGGCTATATAATGACCAGACTGGAAAGGAGGTACCAAGTCAGGTTGGTCATTGGCAAGAAAGTTGGAGGAAGCAAAGCCCATCTTCCTGTCTTAAACCCTTTCACTACGATGCCGTCCTTCGCCATTCTCGCCACTTCCAGCCGACGGTATTCAGTTTGGAACCTTCCGTTGTGCGTGACGAATTTTCCTTAATCCTTTCAGTTCAGAGATACTACCCTTATCATATTTTAGCTGAAGGGGTCAGTGATAACTATTAGCAACCCTTCCATTTCGTAAAGTGTCTCCTGAGCTAAGTAAACAGCGTACAAACCCCAAGAATTACATGAAAAATGGCGTTATATCGTGGGTAAAGAGGAGACTGGGAGTATAATATTTGCATTCACTGGATTCACGGAAGAAAAAAAAAAACATAAGGTAGAGTTGCAGTCAGGAATATAGCTCCATTTTTTTGGCCGAAGAGTTACGAGATTCTTACATTATATATATTGTGAAAAACAATTTTGATATCGAGGGTAACATCACGAAGTTTCAAGGCACTGTTCACTATCTTTCAATGTACCGTAAGGCAGTGGGGCGACATCAGGGTATTCATGAGTACAAGTTTACGAAGCATATGGATAGGCGGATGATACAAAAAGAAATACAGGTATTCCAACTTTTAAAACTGTAAACAGAGTACTTGAAGACACGATAGCAAGCCCAAATGCTGTTTAAACCTCAAAACACGAGACAATTTCAGCAAGAGATAGCTACAGTATGAAGGCGCTGGACAGAAACGGAACAGTGGATGCGCGGAATTAATAACACAGTGACGTAGTTGATGCTGTCTCAATTCTATAAAAAGGTGACAATCTGCAGAGTTAAGCAAAAAAAAAAAAAAAATAAATAAAAAAAAATCTTAGAGGGCATACAGTAATTCACAGAACGTCATTTACTGCATTCATTTTTTTTTAAATTCCACGTCACTCCAGACAAAACGCAACAATACAGTATAACAAATTCATCAACAGCGTCTCTAAGATCTCAACCCCTGCAGTAAGGCGGCATCTTTTTTGTTCCTACTTCATATTTGCCAACACATGAGTATTTTGTTCAGTTTATGGGAGACACATCGAACTGACGAGGTAAGATGCAGACTTCATATCTCCTTCACTGATACAGGTCCATCGTAAGCTGAACATAATCGTCTGGAAGTGAGAAAAATCAACTAAAAATGATGTTACTCAGCACTAACGGGACAGAAAAAAAAAATGAAATGTTAATATATAGTTTCCATTCGTCCCCTCACACAAAACTTCGGAGATAGTTACGTATGGACACTGCATGATTTTATTCTCTTTTCTCTGTTTGTTTGGACGGGAAGTTTTAGTGGGTTGGGGAGATGCATTATTACTATTCTTGTTATATCTGAAGAATGTGTTGAGATAGAAAACTGCAGCTTAGAACAGACTGCATGGCTTATTCCAGTTATCGAGCGTGTCATCTTCCGCACTTCCCTCCTCCTTAAATTTTCAGTCTTATATAATATTAATACGCCCTCTCAACCCCGTCCCCCTCCTCGCTCTTTCCGTGGCAGGGGAACGTTACGCCGTATTACTTAGTCCTTCCCCCTTCCTCTCTCTCACACACACACACACACACACACACACACACACACACACACAACTAGCCCAATGAGTGAAGCAAACACAGTATTATGAAACACTGATTAATTCTCAGCAGCGTTCACTCGAGGGGTGGACGGGGACATCCCTGAGTCAAGCATTACCTGTGGAGGGTGTGGCTCAAGACTGTTCAATGCACCGAAGCACAAGCATCCGACAGCCTTTTTTTTTTTTTTTTTTTTTAATGTGTCCGACTCTGGGCATAGGCTTCACAGCCTGCTCTCGAGGCTCAGTAGTCCTCCTACATACCATACACCTCTCTACATGTCACCACTTCGGCGCTAACACCCACCGTCCATATTGAGTACATGCTAGGGCTGTCTCATACAGGACTGGTGTATTGGTATTAGCGGGGGTACTTTTATGACATGTCGGAGGGTCATCTGGTAGATCAGGAAAGTCTGCTCTTATGAAATTCAAATCCTTAAACTGTTCCCCGCCCCAGCCGGGATTCGAACCTGGGTCCATCAGGACCGCAGGCCGCCTCTCTACCGATTCGGCCACCGCTAGAATGAAGTTCAAAATATCAACACTAATAATTTTCGTAGTGCCACCATAAATCGGGTTTTAAAAGAATATCGTGCGAAAATAGCTATGACATAATATCCAGTTATGAGTCAATTTAACTATATGGAAAATAATCAGCAATTCCTCAAACACTGTAAAATGATGGACGGTCTTCGATACTGTACGTTCCTGGTCTACGGCTAAATTAAAGCATAGCAATGTTCAGCAAGTACTGGATATTAAGTTAGAGCCATTTTCACACAATATTTACCTAATCAGAACTCCTTGTGGCCCAAAACTTGCAAGTGGTCAATTCAAGTGTAAAAAATCCACCAAGGGTCCCATGTAAGTGAACAGGCGGCCCCCCACTTGGCTGCTGTCTTCCTTAAACCCCCGGCTGTTAAAAAAGTTCCATCAGACTAGAAGGAAGGAAATGTCATCTTTCTATGGCCAGACACTTTACTCCTGGAGGGGGTGGCCATGAAAAAATCGCCTCCAAGTCATCCTGTCTTTTGCCACCAGGATATGCTATTTTCACTTCATACCATCCTCATTCATATGTCTCTCCACGCCATCCCTTCACCGCATCCTTCGGGTTATCCTTCCTCCCAACCTCAATCACATACACTCTTCCTAGTTGATCTCTCATTCTCCACTCTTCCTACTTGGCTTGACTACCTCAGTGTTCATCTAACACATTTCAACACATCTGTATATGCCTAAAAGCAAATGTGACTCCCATATTAAGAAAGAGAAATCAATGCTGTTGATGAAATTACCGTTCAGTCAGCCTCACATCTCTGGGAGGGAAGGCTTGCTGGGCTTTAAGTATAGGGCTTTAAGTCTGTGCCCAGAGTGCGACGCATAAAGGGGAACAAAAATATCGTTGATCATATAGAATCAACTAAGTTACCCAATGACTCACAACACGACTTCAGTTGGTATCGTCCGTGTTTGGCCAGAATGACTGAATTTTTCCAATACTGTGCTCCCTGAATATGGCTACTGCCGGGAAACGGACACTGCTTCTCTGGATTTCCAGAAGGTGTCTGATATGGTGCCACATTGAATGTTGATGGCAATACCTGTGCACTTGGAAAACAGGGTGAATAAGATGGATGGACTGATTTGGCTGACCGACCGGTACCAGAGAGTAGCAGTCAATGGAGAAGCCTCCCTGGGTATCAATTACAGGTGGGGTACAACTGGGGCTTAGTTCTTTCAACGATATGGATGGACGCATAGTCAGCTGCACTGCAAAAGTTGAGGATGACTCAGAGCTATGAGGATATCCATTTAACTTGGAAGGAATTGTTTGCGGGCTCCTAGACTTTGGTTCCTTCTCACTCGCATAAAAAAAAAAAAAAAAAAAAAAAAAAAAAAAAAAAAAAAAAAAACTGGAGGGCAATGCACACTGGTAATGCACATCCAACAACCAACTGCCATACTCTTTGTTGGGAAGTTCAATCAAAAGTATTGATTCAAGAGAAACACTTACAAGTACTAATCAGCTGTGATAAGTGCTTCAAACAGTGCACTGGAATAGAGAAGAAAGCACAGACGCTTCTAATGGTAGTTTAGGTATTGAAATAAGGAAATAGTCCTGTAACAGTACGTTTCTCTTGTATGGCTGTATGTGGAATATCCCGTGCTGACCCTGAAGGATATCGCGAGGCTTAAGAGTCCCATCCATCAGGCACAAGGGATGTCACAGAAAGCTGAAGGTACTGTGCCTCTTTTTGTTTGATACTAGGAATTCGTACAGACAGCTAACTGAGGTTTTTCAAAATAACATTGCTCAGCAGCACATATTTTGATTAAATACCAACAAGATGAGGAACCATATTTTTTTCTATGCAAGGAAGAAGGAACCAAAGGCCAGGAGCCCACAAATCGTTCCCTCCAAGAAAACACACACACACACACACACACACACACACACTAGATCCGTTCATTTCGAGATGCCTGGACACACTGTGTTTGAAAGACTGGAGATCATAGGAAACAGGAAATACAGACAAAGGGAGGCAGTTCCAGAGCTGACCTGTTGCACAAATGAAGGACTGAGAGCAACGGTTAAGTTGGCCAGAAAAGAGATGAGAGGTTGTTGCTAGACGGGTGCTACACACCCGTCGCAGAGGTGGGGGGATGCAAGCAGACGGTTCAGGAGAAGCAGTGACCACTGAAGTAGCGATAGAAAAGAGATAAATATGCAGCACTGCGGCGAAGAGACAGAGGTTGAAGGGAGCCAGTAAGAGGAGGAGAGTTAATGAATCGAAAAGCCTTTTATTCCACCTTGTTGAGAAGAGCTGTATGTGGGGAGAGGAGGAGAGTTAATGAGACGAAAGAGGAGAAGAGTTAATGAGACGAAAAGCCTTTGACTCCATCTTGTTGAAAAGAGCTGTATGTGGGGAGCCTCGCCACACATGAGCTGTACTTACACGGGGGTGAATAAAACCCGTGTATAAAGTCAACAACTGTGCAGGGATAAAGAAGATACGGAGTCGGCTTAGCACACCTAATCTCTTGGAAGCATATTTTGCAAGAGATGTAATATGATCTTTCCAAGATAAATACCGAGAGAATGAAACCCCAAGTATGTTTAAAGACGATGCAGGATTGAGCTGCATATATGTGATATATTTGGTAATTTCTTTACATAAAAGATCTACAGTACCTAGAATCAGCTACAAGCAGGTGCAACTGACAATTCCTTAGCCCAGGGTCGCTGCACACTGGGCTGGATCTGGTGGGGACGTTACTCTGCACCACTGCCTTCGCATGTCGGCTCATAGTCGCGAAGCACCCTTCTTATGTAAGATTTCAAATTGACTCAAACAGTCACCTCTGGGTGACACTGGACCCTACAGAGTTAACAGGGCAGTTAGACACGATTGGACAATTTCGTTAGGTCTAATTTAGTTGCAGGCTGAGTGTTTCCTCATTGCTGTATCTGTAGCATTTCTAACCTTGGTCATCTTGCCCTCAGGTTAGGTGCACTTCTGTTTTCGTGTCCGCACGGCGGCTGGCACTGATGGATTGGCAAAACCTTCAGCTTTGCTGTATTATTCTTTCACCATCAGTGAAGCAACGCTCACCCGACAGCTTCATTCGTGGTACTGTACCTCCTCAGTTTTGTTCGTATGACCTTTTGAGGTATTACTTGTCCTTTATCTCCCTGAATCTCTCTCTCTCTCTCTCTCTCTGTGAAATGGAAGCGTTACATGGTATTACATAGTCTCTTCGTGATATGGATGCGTTACGTGGTATTACGTAGTCTCTCTCTCTCTCTCTCTCTCTCTCTCTCAGGAAACGTTACACGGTATTACGTAGTTCTCCCCTTGACCCCCTCTCCCCCCTCTGCGGCGGAGGAAGAAGCAGGAGAGAGAGAGAGAGAGAGAGAGAGAGAGAGAGAGAGAGAGAGAGAGAGAGAGAGAGAGAGAGAGAGAGAGAGAGAGAGAGAGAGAGAGAGAGCCGTGAGCATGCCTAAAGGTGCGAGGGTACGAAAAGGTTTAGAACACAGAGGAGGAAGAGATGTTAGGCAAGGAATAGATGGATGGATGGATGGAGGGAGGAAAGAGAGGAGGAGGGAAAGAGGGAGAGGAGGAGGGAATAACGGAAGAAGAGAACGAAAGACGAAATTTGGAGGGAAGAACCAGAAGACCGGAAGCGAAATGAGAGGGAAGGAAGAAGGAAGGACAGAGGGAGGAGCAAAGAGAGTGGAAGAAGTGAAAGGAGGATTCCGCGAGGAGAGAGGAGGTAGGGAGAGACAGAAAAGAGAGGAGGAGGAGAAGTGCCGAGAAGGAGGGGATATCCAAGTGGAGGGAAGAGAGGAGGGGCAGGGAGGGGAAGAAAAGAGAGGAGGGGGAAGAGGAAAGCGGGAGGGGAAATTCAAAAGGAGGACGGGAGGGAGGGAGGGAGGGAAAGCCAGCGTCTGGGTCTATATTTATGAAAAACCTTAACCGATTTCCAGGATGCACCGTTCCCAAGGCAATTTATGTTTATCAAATCTAACAGCCTCGTTTTTTTTCCAGTTTCTCATGTTACTATTCACTCAAGACTGGTTGTGAAGGGCATGGCGGGTGTATGAGCGGAGTCAAATGGATAAGCAGTGTTCCAGGCCGTTTAAGCTTGAGGATGTTTATAAATGTCGAGTGGAGGAGTGTGGCGGTGTTATATTGATCGCTTCACCTGGCTCCGTCCACCCCACCCCACCCAACACACCACCATTCACTGTAGTAACATTCACAGCACCCTGGCACTCACTCACCTCAGTATAATCATTAGGTGTTAGCTGGAATATAATGCTAGAGGTGTCCCGGTCATGATTGGGTTAATATACCTGTATTAACACTAAGGCTACTGTGACTAAGCCGAACAAAATCGTTCCGTGTTAACTGGAATAGAATACTAGAGTTATCCTGACTGTGAGAAGGGTAATGATACTATCATTAACGTTATGACAGGATCTTATAACTCGCTTAGCTATATGAAAGAAATCGTTTGGTGGTAGCTGCAATAAAAGAGTTGCTCCGACAGTGAGAGGGTTAAGGGTGACAGTAATAACACTCAGGCTACGACTCTCAGCCTAATAATATCGCCTTGCGTCAGCTGAAATAGAATACTATTATGAGGGTTATGGTGGCAGTATCAATATCAATGTGCCTATGACTCACTCAGCAGAATAGTAACATCAGGCGCTTGCTGGAACAGAATACAGGAGTTGACCCGACCACGAGAGGGTTAAGGTGGGCGAGTTATGTTATGGTGGTAAGGGAAGGGTTTGCGTAATTAACGATGGAGATGAGATGGTGACTGATCATCATACACCAGCCAACCCTGCCACTGCCTCAGATTTTCAGTGTTTCTCAGCTTGTGAATATGGCTACTTGTTTAAAGGTTTGATTTCATTCATACAGCTACAAACTAGAATGAACAACAGAGTGAATCAATTCGCGAAACATAAGGATTCCTGGTAAGGATGAACTGCCTCTGCAGACTCGTTTATCCCGGAAAATCGGTTAAGATCCTTGATAAATACGAACCCTGACAGCTTCCGGCTGTACGATAACTTACGCTCCCTCACCAACAACAATCTACATATATACTTCCTATTTATCCCTTTATCCCTATTCCTCATACAGTACATTTTGGAAACTGAGTATATATAAACAGGCTAAGGCAGGTCGTGCTGTAGGGAGGGTATAAGATGTCTGCCTGAATGACTCGTGGACAAGCATAAATTAACACTTCTTATTCTGCCTACCACGAATTCATTAATTAATAAGTGCGTGGTGTTGACTCAGCTCAGGAGCTCACTCTCAGAAGCCTCTCACTCTCTTATCTGTGCTATCAAGAGGATCTGATAAGGCAGAGTGCTAATGCGTGGGCTGGTGACATCTAGCACACCTCTACACCACCAGTATTTTGAACTTCGGTGAGCGGTCATGACTGTTATAACGGATCCGGCCAACTCCTCCCCTCCCCCCACTCTAAATTCCCCTCCCCTCCTCGTTCACCTCTCCCCTCCCCTTCGACTTCCATCCACACCCCTCCCCTCCCTTATTCCCTTCCATGCCCAGTTAACAACCAAAGCATTTCAGTTGTAATATCTACCAAATCGATCCCATCCATGTCGCTCCTTCCTTCCCAGCATTCTGTCCGTCCTTTCATCCCATTTCAACCATCCCGCCCCAGCCACTCCTTCCATCCCATCCCAGTTCGTTGTATCCTATGCTATCCATCCCTCCTTCCATTACATCCCATTCCATCTCTCCTTTAATTTCATCCCGTCCTTCCTGCCATTCCACCCTTTCTTCCATTCCACCGGTTCATATTCCATCCCATCTCTTCATCATTTCCATGCCTGTTCATTCTTCCATCTTGTCCCATCCGTCCCCCCTTCTATCCTATCCATCAACCATCAATCTTACTTTTCCACCCCCATCCCCGAACGTGAGGGAAGGGGAAGATAAAGGAAAGCAGAATGGGAGTAGTAAGAAGCGGATATGGAAGGGAAAAGAGGGAAGAGAAAGAATACCAGGAAGTAAGAGAATGGGTAGTAATACGAGAAATGGGCATAGGCAATAAGGGGCAAAGGAAGCAAGAGGGAAGGGAATGAGGAAGGAAATGGAAGAGAGTAAAGCAATAAATGAAGGAATGTATGTCAGGGGAAAGTGTGACGAAATGATGAGGGAAAACTCTGAGAGGCGAAAGTATAGAGAGGGAAACTAGGAAGGAAAGTAGGCATGAGTGAAGCTATTTCATGAGGCAAAAGGAAAAAGAAATGAAATGGGGAGATGAAAGAGGGAAAACTTGGATACAGAGAGAGAGAGAGAGAGAGAGAGAAAGGGCTTGCGATTAGCCAAGGGTTAAATGGACGATGGCAAGACGAAAGGGATGGGGAGATGAGAAAGGGGAGGGGGGTTAGAGGGACAAGAAAGGGGTGGAGAGAGAGAGAGAGAGAGAGAGAGAGAGAGAGAGAGAGAGAGAGAGAGAGAGAGAGAGAGAGAGAGAGAGAGAGAGGATGGGGTTACGAAAAGGTGAGGGAACTATACACAGGAAGAGGAGGAGAACGGGAAGGGAGAGGGTGACAGGAAAGTAGGGGAGAAGAGGGGAGGGAGGAAGGGATAGGGAGAACTGAGAAAGGGTGAGGGATAGGAGAGAAATGTGAAGAATGGAAGAGGAAAGGAGGGAGAAGGTGAGGAGCAATAAGCAGGATGAAAAGCGTGAGAGGGATAGAGAAAAATGGAGGGAATGGGGGAGAGAGGAGGAGGAGGGAGATTGGGAGAGGGGTGAGTTCATTGGAGCCTGAAACGATGAATGGAGAGAGGAGGAGGCCGGAAGAATGGTGACGTGAGGGGGAGGGGGAGGGGGATGGCGGGGGAGGGGGAGGGAGACCGGGGCGGGGGACAAGAAAGGTTAATAAAACAGAGATTAAGTGCCTTTGATTAAAAAACGTACACACTCGGAAATAGAGCCTTTACAAAACACTACATTTACAGGAATATTCCATATCCTTATCGCTAGTCGTGGCCATGTTCTCGGAGGGGGAGGAGGGGAGGTAAGGGAGGCAGGAGGAGGATGTAGGGATGACAGAGGACTTGCATCTTAAGGGGTTGTAGCAAAAATCTTTCCTTCCCAGCTTTCCCCCTTGCTTTTTTTAAACTCCAGGCTTCGGGGTGGCTGTAGCGAATAATACCGTGTGGCGTTACCCAGAAAAGAGTGATAAGTCGTCCCCAGAGTTTAAGGGATAAATAAGTCACCTCCAGAGTTTAAGGGATAAATTAGTCACCTCCAGAGTTTAAGGGATAAATTAGTCACCTCCAGAGTTTAAGGGATTAATTAGTCACCTCCAGAGTTTAAGGGATAAATAAGTCACCTCCAGTTTTAAGGTATAAATAAGTCGCTTCCAGTATTTAAGGGATTAATAAGTCATCCCCGGTGTTTAAAGGACATAACAACAACAACAACAACAAAATAATAATAATAATAAAAAGAATGCTGGAGATCAAGGGCATAACAGCACCGTCACGTGTTGGGAACATCGGATGCACATTCTGAATCACAATAACCACCGTAACCAACAAAAATATAACTTTCAATACAACCAGCACGCGCACACACCACAAAGCCAGCCAGGGGACAGGGCATGTGTGCTGGGCAATCCCCAGGCCCTGTCTTCCCCCTTACTATTTTTTAATCAGCCCCTACCCCACTCAAGCCAACCACCACCGACCGGGCTACAGCAAGGCCCGGTCTCCTTTAATGGGGAGAGAATCAACAACAACAACAACAACAACAACAACCAGCACGTCAGCAGCACACACACTGCACCATGTACAGTACAGCCGCCATCACATGCTCCTTTGTATGTCCAGTGATGAGGCTATTATGCATCGGTTCTCTGTGAGAGGAGAATATATCAAATCATTAACGGAGGTATTTTTGTAAATAAACAGTCACTGTGCTATAGATGTAGCTCAATCTCGGTGTCACCACATCCCCAAAATTGCATTAAAAAGGAAAAATGGAACTGTGTCTTATTGTATCGTGGCACTAGCAAACTGCATAAAATGTGCGAATGATGAGACAAACACAAGATACTACAAACATGACACGTTTGCCTAGGGAAACAAAAACACGTAAGTACGAGATTGGAATATACTATGAACACACACAATGTCTCAAGCAGGAACAAACTCGCAGTTACATGCGATGTGAGACTTTCATCATCCATGGGACACTATCTTTTGGCCTGACGTTGAGGGCAGCTGGTAGTTCGCTGGTTAGGGTTCCCGGTTCGCAGCTGAAACAATCAGTTCGATTCCAGGGTCGATCAGATTCTTGGAGAAAATTTGTTTCCCCCCTAGTCCAGGCTGACTCATTACTACAACTGCAAACTTGGATGTAATCTCAGCTATTGTGGGTCGTATTCTAGGAGAAGGTTGGGACTTAACAAAAATTCACTGTCTGCCATAATTGCCCGTGTGTAGGTGGTAAACATTAACGCCTGGGCTCCCCACCACCAAACAAATACTGTGAGGCAATGGGTATATTCTCGTTGGATTAGATAACTTCGTAACACCTTTGCCCTCGATATCCTAATGAAGATATCAGTAACACCTAAGCAGCATACAAGTGAAGAGTAACATGTTAGTTCATATGGATTCACTTTGCAATAATATTTCACTTTGACGAACACCACACACAGCAGAGCGAAATTCTAGCAGTGGAAGGGGTGGTGTAGGGTGCAAAAACATTTCCCTACAAGAACTGGCCTGGGCTAAATGAAACTGTCTCTCTATCCTAAATATAATCCAAAGTAAGTCCATTGTCCGAATACTCGTTTTCTTGTTATTTAATCTCGCTGCATACAGACAATTTTATTTACTGGAGCGAAGGGGTTAATCAAAGCCATATATAACTCCCTCCAGTTCGAATAATCGCTATCCAAGGTGTATAAAATCGTCCCCAGATCATAAGAACAAAATCTGGATGGCGCCATGAGATTAATGGGGTAAAGATGTTATATGTAATCTGTAAAATATGCTACATCGCTGAGGAAATGGTGGCGCGAAGTTCCTCACCTCAACAATAGTATGGATCTACCTTCGTCCGCAAAAAGTTCTAGTTTTAGGTTGCTTTTATAATGTTTTTCTTTCTTCTCTCTCTCTCTCTCTCTCTGACGAATCCGACCTATGAACCTGCACAGCGTAGGGGGCCGGGGTAAGGCAACACATCGGTTGGAACAGTTGACTCCACTAAACCGCCTGGCGTCCATTAGCTGATATGATTGCCACACCACGTACTAATAGGCCGTCAGGATTGTTACTCAGCGTAGTCATCAAAGGCAGTACCACAGCGAGTGAGTGGAGGGTAATCGTCTCTATCTCTTCACTACTATGCTAAACTACGAGGGGGAGGAGGGCAGGCCAAAGTCTACCTTTTTATTTATCTAGTTATTTATTTTTTCACGATAAGCAGGATTACGTGTGTCAATCTCTTTCTTCCTTATCCCCACAGATTAAACTTGATTCAGGCACAGTAAACTCAAGGTCTGTGGAAAACTGGCATATGAGGTGAGGAATGTTGCTGTCACAGTGGCTGATAAGCACTGGTCTCTAGGGAAAAATTATACCTGCATGCTGAAATTGTGCTTAGTGTGAGGATGCAACAATTTCGGCCCGACTTGGACGCCTACGGAGCCAAATTTGTGTACAGTACTCTCAAAATAAACAGTGTCAGTATGTGGGTGTTGTTCTTCCATTTCATCAATCCACGCCACTGTGAAATCAAGTTACACTATTCTCTCAGTAAGTAAATAAAAGATTACAAATAAATAAATAAACATAAATAAATATCAGTCAGTCTAAAGGCCGAAAATTAGACTTTCCCCTTCCACTTCACCTTCGACTGACTGCTCTCAAAATCGAAGTACTCCATCTATGCCTGACCCTTAACCCTTCCACCCATGTCGGTCCTAATGGCATTAAAACTGCTTCAGCTGATCTTCCCGTGACCTTTACCTTTAACTGACTGCCCTCAAAATCGAACTCCTCTATCCTTGCCTTACCCCTAACCCTTCCTCATGGTATTGCCTAAATCGGATACATGTGGTTTAAGTTTACCTTGAACTTTGACTTACTGTCCTGAAATGATGGGTTAACTCAATGGCTGATACTCAGCCCTTCCACCGAGTTTGGCCTAAATCCGATCAAAACTGTTTCAGATATTTATATTCACACAGACACAGGGGGTGAAACCTTGACCTTATCTTCTGACCTTGGTCAGTAATTGATTTAAAAATCGCCTTCCCCCCCACCCCGTCGTTCTTGCCTTACCCTCAACCCATCCACCGAATGTGGTTCATATTGGCTGAAAACTGTGTACGCTGATCTTGCTGAGTCAGTGTTTCACCCAGTCCTGTATCCCTGATCTTTGACCTGAAAAACAGGCTGACTATCAATCCCTGTGCCAAGTTTGGTTAAAATTACATAAAAATTGTTTAAATTGTTGTCCCCCCCCCACACACACACACAAAGGAAAACATAACAGCCTCTCTCGCCTGACAAGCAAGTGTATAAAGCAACATAATATACATGTACTTAGAGAGGTCATTACCGATGTACAGAATATTTTGCAACATTTTAACCATCACATGAGCCTAATATTCTGACCTAAAATATCTCATCGAATTGTACGGTACTGTGTTGTGGTCACGTATGCTGTACCATAACACTGTCTTCATTACTTCCGGGACTTTAGTTATAAACACCCCTAAGCCCTGTATATAAAGGTGTTTGTATATTTTATTGTCCTCACATACAGTATACTGTACAGCCCCCCAACACTTCACAATCAAATCAGAGTGATTATATAAGTAATGAAATACGAAACAAAACGGTATGCGACAAGAGCTAACTGATATGGAGACCATTTCATCGTAATAAATTGGTTAGCACCCTTTATAAATACGTACTCTTACTCTGCACGCTGATGGTATTGGCACACTGGGTCGATTTCTCGTGAACTACGGAGCCTCCTCACCACCTCTTCCGTATCGATTTCATTTGAAATAAACATTACAGTATAATATTAGTAAGTTGCTTATGTCATCTATTAACCTAATTTACACAGAATGTAGGGAAAATTAACCGCGCAAAGTCCAGTACTTTTTTTTTTCTTTTTTCCGCAACGCACTTCGCCTACTGGTTCATCGTCACGCAGCTCATAGGTTCAACCCTTACGTTTCCCTCCTTTGTTACGGTCTGAAAATGCCCCACACCGAACCCCGGGTAACACTGAGCTCTAGAGGGTGCATCCCTAAAGCTTTGACGTCATTTGCTTTTTTTTTTTTTTTTTTTTTTTTTTTGACGATTTTATTCAGCTTAGTATCGACTTTTCCGACTGGAGAGGTTCAGTAAAGCATCACTGACCCTTCACTTAGCTGAACACAATTCTCACAATGACAAGATTAAATTAAGAAAGAGGTGACTATAGCGAAAGACTCAAGTGTGCCATATGAAGTAATAAGTGTGGAAATGTCAGCCCTCTGAATCCGCTGACGTACTGCTTAGTTTGTTCTTGCTGCCTCTACACGGCTGTATTTTGCACCGGAATGGCTTTTCAAACAGCAAGGGTTGTACGCGGCCTTCACCAACCCTGCAGTACTGGGTGGCCTCTATATTCATGGCGTTTGGTGGTGGCCTCATGAAAACGAGAAATACGTCACCGGATTGAAAGTGTGTGTGTGTATGTGTGTGTGTGTGTGTGTGTGTGTGTGTGTGTGTGTGTGTGTGTGTGTGTGTGTGTGTGTGTGTGTGTGTGTGTGTGTGTGTGTGTGTGTGTGTGTGTGTGTGTGTTTCTACAAATTATCAACCCCTTTATTAACATGACGTACGCACGTAGTGCGGCGGGTGCAATGTGCTTGGCGTGTGTCTTTGTCTGCCAGTGCGCTAAGAGTATAAGTCAATTTTCCGATTTTAACTACACTTGGTGGAAATGCTGAGGGTCAGTCAAAGGGATGACCCATCCCATTCTTGTTTAGAACAATAGGTCAATAGTCAAGGACACACGGCAAGGCTAATCCTAAACAATTCTAGCCTGACTGTGATGAACTTGGCAGAAAGATGAGGGTAAGGCAAAAACACAGGAAATCAGTTTTAAGAATGGCCAGTTAACGACTAAGGCCAAAATTCGACACATATCCATCCGTGTAAACAAAATGACTGAAACAAGCCTTATCTGACTGGACAATATTGGAAACGTTAAGGGTCAGCCAAGGGGTTAGTTTACTGCTTTTGACAATGATAGGTCAAAGGCGACCTTGACTTTCGGCCTATTGCTCTAAAAAACGGTAAGTCAGTACCTTGGTTGTATATATACCTCCGCCAACTCTGCTTACATCGAAAAAAAAGAAAAATTTGATTCTCACACACACATACACACGTCGAGCATGGCAACACTTGCACTGGCGTCGCGAACGCAGATGTAAAAATGTCTGCAATGAACGGGTTAGCCTGGATGTGTCTGAAGGCAGCAATGCTAAATGTCATCGTCCTGATGTGAATAAATCAGTGATACAGACTTGGGGTGTACTGGGATGGAAAATAAATGTTAATAACACACTTTGTTCGTGGATCACCTGCCACCGTCATACCGACATAACCAACTGGCATAATCGTCAGAGGAAAAAGTCGAGAGAGACTTATTTTCTTGTGTGACTTATTGAGAATCAGCTTAATCCGATTTAATGGCCAGTTCGGATCAGTTTAATCTTCACCTGAATTCTGGATTAGTCAATCTAATTCAAGTGAGTAGTTTACCTCCAGCGTTGTGGAGGGATGGGGAGCAGGAAGGGCAATGTTAGGCACTTATTACCTGATGGAAGGAAGATACTCAGCTCAGGTCCCTCACATCCAGCTGGGTCCAGTCAGTACAGTTAATGGCCAATGAGGTTCAGTTACCTAATGGGGCTCGTCAGCACCACTTTAGGCCCAGTCAGGTCCTTCACGTTCATTTTGAGCCATCTATGGACCATTCAGAGCCAGTCAGGTCCACTAGGACAGGCACTTGCAACTGCGTTCACCCCCATCAATTTATTTCCACACAAGTCCATTCAGTTATATAATCATAGGTCCATTAGGTTCATTCACTTTAAACCAGGCAACTTCACACAACTTAGGAAACTCCAGAGCCATTCCAGTACACTCATATCTATCCAAGTTAGCTTAAAGCCATGCTAGTCACTGTGGCTCATTTCATCCGTGGTCAGACAGAACAAAATATTTTTAAAAATATGTCCGTTAATTCAGATTCTTTCAGAACATTTTAGGTCACTTTAGGTCCACCAGATCAATTCAGATCAAATTATAGTTATGAAGGGAGGCGTTTGCAATGGGAGGGATACTTTCTTCTGTAATCTGTGGAGCAAGAAAACTGGTGACTGGGAGGAAAGGCGTTGCCAGGATGGGCTGGGATGATGGTAGTCTGTGGGGCAGGGCGTGGGGTGATACACTCAGTGGGGATAGATAAAGTAACTAGGAAGTAGGCCATTGCCAAGGTTACATCAGAATTTACTTCATTAATAAGAGAAACCACACACACACACATACACACACACACACACACACACACACACACACACAAGTAATTACATCTATCTATTTATATATATACATATCAACTGCTCGACGCCATATCCTGCGAGGGACGTCTCAACAAAAGGATCTCCAAGCGTTTCTGTCCTTAACCAACAACGAACCCTCTCCCCTCGACCTCCCCCCCCCCAACATTCTCTCGCACCAAATCTCTCCATCTCGGTCTCCCTTGCCTTTCCCTGCCTCCCACTTCTCTCTCATACATTTTCATGGTCCAATACTCAGTCTCTATACAGTATGCTCTGCATTGTCAAGCCACTTTGTTTCTTTTTACCTTTCCCTCTCCGACACACCTGACGACCAGCCACAGAGGTAAAAATGGGGGTTAGGAAAATGTAACAAAATCTTGGCACTGTGCAGGTAGTGGTGAGGTGTGGTGTAGTGGTGAAGGTGTGCTGGTACTGGTGTGGTGTGGTGGTGTGATGGTAATAGTACTGGTGTGGTGTGATGGTGGTAATGTGTTGGCACGGGTGTGGTGTAGTGATGCTGTGTTGGTAGTGGTGTGGTGTGGTATGATGTATTGGTACTGGTGTGGTGAGGTGTGTTGGTACTGGTGTGGTGAGGTGTGTTGGTACTGGTGTGGTGTGGTAGTTGAGATGTGTAGGTGCAGCTGAAGTATAATTGTGATGTGATGATTACTGTGTTGTGGTGGTATGGTGGTACTGGTGGTGTGATACTGGTAACTGGTGTTGGTATTGTGGTTAATGTATGGTGGTAGTGTATTGGTATGGTGTTGGTGATGTGGTGGTGAATGTCCGATAATGGTGCAGAGATAGCTGTGAAGTGTGGTGACGAATGTGTGGTGGTGAAAGTGTGGTTGTTATGTGGTAGTGGTGTGTCGATGTTGGTAAAAGAGTAGTGGTGGTCAATGTGAAGAAGGGGTGGAGGCGTGGTACTCAATGTGTAGTGATGGTGATGGTGACGTGGTGATCAATGTGTGGTGGTGGTGGCGGCGTGGTGGTCAATGTGTGGTAGTGGTGGACTGGTATAGTGGTCAATGTGTGGTGGTGGTGGCGTGGTGGTCAGTGTGTGGTGTTGGTGGTGGCGTGGTGGTCAGTGTGTGGTGTTGGTGGTGGCGTGGTGGTCAATGTGTGGTGGTGTTGGTGGTGGCGTGGTGGTCAATGTGTGGTGTTGGTGGTGGCGTGGTGGTCAATGTGTGGTGGTGTTGGTCGTGGCGTGGTGGTCAATGTGTGGTGGTGTTGGTGGTGGTGTGGTGGTCAATGTGCGGTGGTGGTGGTAGCGACGTGGTGGTCAGTGTGCAGTGGTGGTGACGGTGGCGTGGTGATCAATGTGTGGTGGTGGTGGTAGCGACGTGGTGGTCAGTGTGTAATGGTGGTGGTGGTGGTGGTAGCGACGTGGTGGTCAGTGTGTAATGGTGGTTGTAGCGACGTGGTGGTCAGTGTGTAATGGTGGTGGTGGTAACGACGTGGTTGTCAGTGTGTAATTGTGGTGGCGGTGTGGTGAACAATGTGTGGTGGTGGTGGTGGCGGCGTGGTGGTCAATGTGTGGTGGTGGTGGTGTGGTCATATGTGTGGTGGTGGTGGTGGTGGCGGCGGCGTGGTGGTCAATGTGTGGTGGTGGTGGTTGTGGCGTGGTGGTCAATGTGTGGTGGTGGTGGCGTGGTGGTCAATGTGTGGTGGTGGTGGCGTGGTGGTCAATGTGTGGTGGTGGTGGTGGTGGTAGCGTGGTGGTCAATCTGTTGTGGTGGTGGTGGTGGCGTGGTGGTCAATCTGTTGTGGTGGTGGTGGTGGCGTGGTGGTCAATGTGTGGTGGTGGTGGTGGTGGTGGCGTGGTGGTCAATGTGTGGTGGTGGTAGTGATGGCGGCGTGGTGGTCAATGTGTGGTGGTGGTTGTGTGGTCATATGTGTGGTGGTGGCGGCGTGGTGGTCAATGTGTGGTGGTGGTGGTGGTGGTGTGGTCAGTGTGTGGTGGTGGTGGTGGTGGTGTGGTCAATGTGTGGTGGTGGTGGCGGCGTGGTGGTCAATGTGTGGTGGTGGCGGCGTGGTGGTCAATGTGTGGTGGTGGTCAATGTGTGGTGGTGGTCAATGTGTGGTGGTGGCGGCGTGGTGGTCAATGTGTGGTGGTGGTGGTGGCAGCGTGGTGGTCAATGTGTGGTGGTGGTGGTGATGGTGGCAGCGTGGTGGTCAATGTGTGGTGGTGGTGGTGATGGTGGCAGCGTGGTGGTCAATGAGTGGTGGTGGTGGTGGTGTGGTCAATGTGTGATGGTGGTGGTGGTGGTGTGGTCAATGTGTGGTGGTGGCGTGATCATATGTGTGGTGGTGGTGATGGCATGGTAGTCATATGTGTGGTGGTGGTGGCCGCGTGGTGATCAGTGTGTGGTGGTGGCGTGATCATGTGTGGTGGTGGTGGCGGCGTGGTGGTCAGTGTGTGGTGGTGGCGGCGTGGTGGTCATATGTGTGGTGGTGGCGGTGGTGGCATGATCATGTGTGGTGGTGGTGGCGGCGTGGTGGTCAGTGTGTGGTGGTGGCGGTGGTGGCGTGATCATGTGTGGTGGTAGTGGCGGCGTGGTGGTCAGTGTGCGGTGGCGGCGGCGTGGTGGTCATATGTGTGGTGGTGGCGTGATCATATGTGTGGTGGTGGTGGTGGCATGATAGTCATATGTGTGGTGGTGGTGGCATGGTGGCCATATGTGTGGTGGTGGTGGTGGCATGGTGGTCATATGTGTGGTGGTGGTGGCGGCGTGGTGGTCAATGTGTGGTGGTGGCAGTGGTGGCGTGATCATATGTGTGGTGGTGGTGGTGGCATGGTGGTCATATGTCTGGTGGTGGTGGTGGCATGGTGGTCATATGTGTGGTGGTGGTGGCGGCGTGGTGGTCAATGTGTGGTGGTGGTGGCGTGGTGGTCAATGTGTGGTGGTGGTGGTGGCGGCATGGTGGTCAATGCGTGGTGGTGGCGTGGTGGTCAATGTGTGGTGGTGGTGGTGGCATGGTAGTCAATGTGTCATGGTGGTGGTGGTGATGGTGGTTGTGGCATGGTGGTCAATGTGTGGTGGTGGTGGTGGTGGCGGCGTTGTGGTCAATGTGCGATGGTGGTGTTGGTGGTGGCGGCGTGGGGGTCAATGTGTGGTTGTGGTGGCGTTGTGGTCAAAGTGTGGTGGTGGTGTGGTGGTCAATGTGTGGTGGTGGTGGAATGGTGGTCAGTTTGTGGTGGTGGTGGAGTGGTGGTCAGTATGTGATGGTGGTGGCCAATGTGTGATGGTGGTGGTGGTGGAGGCGTGGTGGTCAATGTGTGGTGGTGGTGGCCAATGTGTAATGGTGGTGGTGGCGTGGTGGCCAATGTGTAATGGCGGCGGCGTGGTGGCCAGTGTGTGATGGTTGTGGTGCTGGCAGAGTGGTGGTCAATATGTGATGGTGGGGGAGTGGTGGTCAACGTGTGGTGGTCAGTGTGACGATGGTGGTGATCAATGTGTGGTGATGGTGGTGGTGTGGTGGTCAATGTATGGTGATGGTGGTGGTGTGATGGTCAATGTGTGGTGATCGTGGTGGTGGTGGTGTGGTGGTCAATGTGTTGTTTTGGTGTGGTGGTCAATGTGTGGTGATGGAGTGGTGGTCCATGTGTGGTGGTGGCGTGGTGGTCAGTGTGTGGTGCTGGCGTGGTGGTCATTGTGTGATGGTGGCATGATGGTGAATGTGTGGTGATGGTGGTGGTGTGGTGGTCAATGTGTGGTGGTGGTGGCATTGGTCAATGTGTGGTGATGGTGGTGGTGGCGTTGGTCAATGTGTGGTGGTGGCGGCGTTGGTCAATGTATGGTGGTGGTGGTTAATGCGGGACGGTGATGGTGATGTGGTAGTCAATGGAAGATGGTGGTGGTGGTGTGGTGGTCAATGGAAGATGGTGGTGGTGGTGTGGTGGTCAATGGAAGATGGTGGTGGTGGTGTGGTGGTCAATGGAAGATGGTGGTGGTGGTGTGGTGGTCAATGGAAGATGGTGGTGGTGGTGTGGTGGTCAATGGAAGATGGTGGTGTGGTGGTCAATGGAAGATGGTGGTGGTGGTGATGGTGTAACAGGGACGTGTAGAAGTCACAATGATGGTGAAGGTGTGGCGGTGGTATGGTGTTGTAGTGGTGGAGTGATGGTGAATGTGTTAGTGGTGGTGAGGTGATGATGCAGTGTTGTGGTACAAGTGTGGTGTGATAGTGGTGTAATGTGGTGGTGTTGGTGTGGTAGTGTATAAAGAACAAGGAGTACAAAGGACTGCAAACAACAACATACCAAATGGCCCTTTCGGGACCGACTGTTATGGAAAGTTTGACTACGATATCTACTTCCTGTAGGAGATGAGTTCAGTACCAGTGATCAGGGCATTGTCGAATTTATCTTTAATGTCAGTGACAACAGCCTTAATTCAAGTTACAGTGCATGAAAGTTACTGACTACAAGACAGCTGACTTTCAAAAATTAAAGTTCATTTATAGGGAGTAATGACTGGGAATCAATTATTCAGTCACTGGATGTCCATGACGTTTGGACACTGTCTTTTAGAACGATTTTATAAAGCAATCTTTAAAAGAATGAGTACAGATGTGTAATAAGCAACACATGAAAGTCTATGACATAATGGTCGGGCAGGAACATTACTTATTATCTTCCAACTTAGAAACCTGCTCACCAAAATTAGTCACAAATAATGATGATAAATAAAAATGTTCGGTATATATATATCGCAACCATAACTGATATGTCAAAAGGCCAATACGCATACTAATTACTCTGTAAGACAAGCCCAAAAGAATTTTTTGGTTACATCAGAAGTATGAAGATTCTGACACCAACAACAGGTCCACTAGTTTCGGCAAATGGAAAACATAATAATAATGAAATTGTAATGGCTATAATGCTTAATGCTTCCTTTGAATCATTATTTACTGAAGAAAATTCATGTTTGAGTTCTCCGGCTTCCACTATAGCTACATGTAAAGACAAAACAATGAGTAATATTATGACCGTGAGGGATGTACTATTTGCAATCAATAAACTAAACATCAACAAAACACCCGGACTTGATAAAATTATCATCTCTTAGAATCTTAAAGCAAGTGAATAATGAAATACTGAAACCACAGTTCAAGTGGCACTGTACCACAGGACTGGAAAGTTGTTAATGCAACTCCAGTATTAAAAAAAAAAAAAATCGTAGATCATAAACTGGAAATTACTGTTCAATTTGTTTAACACTGGAAATATGCGAGTTGTTGGAAACCAAAGTTAAGGATAAAATAGTTAAGTAATTAGAGCAAACTACTGTAATCTCATTAATTACTCACAGCACAGATTCTGGAATGATCAATCGTGTCTTACGTACTGATCTCAACTTTTTCAATGATATAATGGGTATGTATGATGAAACTAAATCAGTAACATATCTATCTCAGCTTCCAGGAAATATTCGACAAAGTTCCCCATAAACTACTTCTTGAGAAACGGAACTTAAAGTCCATGGCATCAGAGGCAGTGTACACTGGACTGACAATTGGCTAACAGAACATACACAACACGGGAAGGAATCACACTGGATAGATGTTACAAGCGGAGTACCACAGGGCTCAGTACTGGGTCCTGTACTGTTTTTAATTTAGCCTATAATGACGATACTTATGAAGATTTTTGTTGTAAAATTTCCAAATCTACTGATGATACTAAATCAGAAACAGAGCAAACACACCCAAAGTAGGCTGGTTATTCAGAGATCTAGATGTATTATGAGCCACAAAAGACCTGAAACCAAGCCAACAGTGTACAGAAGCAGTAAAGAAAGCTAATAAATTAGCTGGATTTATAGGCAGAGCCTTCTGCACTGCACACACCGAATTCCTTTCTCCCATTTCTCTTGCTACTGAAAGTCTTGTAACCTGACAGACTGTACTCTGCTCAAAAGTCTCATTGTTCAGTATCAAACCAAAAGTGATGCCAATTATATCGTAGCTGTCAACAAATGGAAGACTACACGCATTAACAAGGAATTCACTTACATATCCATCTTTCTGACAGGGCTCTGGGATATATGTCCTACATTGATTACAGTTTGCATTGGCTGGCATGTCTCTCCTGAGTGCTGTGCATTTTTCCTCCGGAATGAATGCAGTGTCATTCAGAAGATGGCCAAGGCATGCAAAACCACTTACACTCAGGTGCAGAGCACCTTCTGCTAACAAGACTGGCTGCTGGTAGAAACCATTCCATGTATACAAACTCTATACCTTCCTGAAGACAAGTTCTTGACTCATTACTGACACTGTCTTGCTGTAGAATATGTTCTATGCTCCTGTTCTACGAAGTATCCCTGAGATTAACACATTCTTGATCTTAGATTTGAAG
The DNA here is from genome assembly GCF_032717465.1 of Coenobita brevimanus. NCBI lineage: Eukaryota > Metazoa > Arthropoda > Malacostraca > Decapoda > Coenobitidae > Coenobita > Coenobita brevimanus. The sequence continues at coordinate 16,991,380 of NC_137044.1, forward strand.
CTCCTAATCATCGTCTTAAAGAATCTACCCCAGTCCCTTGTCAATGTTGTGCTTGCTGCAAATTTGGGCACCCTCTGAAATTTTGCAGATCCACTCCTATGTGCCGCCTTTGCTCATCTCCAGATCATAAGGATGATGAATGTCCCTCAGATTATCACTGCTGTACTAATTGTATAGGTGGGAATTCCGCCACTGATCGTCATTGCCCTTCATACATATTTGAATGTGAGGTTCTGTGAATCCAACTGTCCACTGGACTTCGCTGGGTTGAAGCTCGCCGGGAAACACGTCGTCAGGGTTGTAAAGATGCTATTGCCACCGCCTATCGTCTCTATTCTTCTGTTGCAACCTCAGATGTCTTTGTCACTTCTTTATCCTCTCCCTCGTTCTCTTTACGGCCTTGTTCTCTTTCTGCAGCTCAACCTTTGTCTGTTTCTCTCTCAACCACCTCTTGCCTTTCTTCATCCACCTTTATTCCGTTATCAAATTCCATTTCTGTTCTCGGTCCCTTTACTTCCATCTCTCTTTCCTCTACCCCACCTACGTCATCTTCTACTTCAGTGCCCACGTCACATCCTTCCGGTTCTCAACCACGTCCCTCCCACCCCGCCTCTCCCCTTCAGTCGGTCAAAAAATGCAAAGCCCATCGTGGGTCGTGTCCTGTTCCCCAAAAGTGCTGCGTGCCTCTCTCCTCCAAATCTTCTGACTTCCATCCACCTCGTCGTGCATCTTCAGGTGACAGTTCTCCAGAAACTATACAGAAAGTTACACGGGTTCTTCAGGACACTTCTCCACCATCGACTGCTCCAACCGCTGCTGCAACCATCCCCATTTCAACTACAATTACTGTTTCTGCCGATGTTCACTCTCGTCCTCTCACTCTTCCCTCCACTCCTCTTCCCCCTGAGGCTGCAGCCTCTACCCCCTCTACTTCATCCGTTATCTCTCCGTTACCTCCACCTTTCTCTTCTTTCTCCACCTCAACTTCCAGTGAGCCTATCATCAAATCTCTTTTAGACCTTCCTTTGCCTACAGAGGAAGAAACCACCTTTCCTCACCGCCATTTCTCGTTGCCCGAGTCATGCCCTTGCACCACTCAGTTCTCCAGTGGTTCTTCGATACCTACTATCTTTACTCAAAGGTAACCTCTTCTTCAACATTTTTTTTAGCATCATCAGTTTTGTCATTGTTTTGATCCTCTGTTTTATGGTACGATGTCTATATTACAATGGAATATACAGTTTTACCTCGCAGCGTAACGACCTACGTTATTTGCTTTCTGTTTACCAACCTACGGTGCTATGCTTACAGGAAACTCGCCTTCAGGAGTCCCCACCTCCTATCCCCAATTATACCTTTTTTGGCTCTCCTCATTCCATTTCTGATGTTTGCATTTTGATCCATCATACGGTTAAATTTGAACTGTTACAAATTTCTACTGAGCTCCCCTGTCCCATAGCCCGAATATTTCTTGGGTGCTAGTGAACAATTGTCTCCCTCTATTTCTCCCCCTCAGTGTCACTTGATTTTTCGGCATTGGCTATCCTGCTCTCCAGTCTCCCTTATCCATACCTTTTACTCGGCGATTTTAATAGTCAAAATCCCCAGTGGGGTGATTCCGTTATCAGTCCTCGTGGTCAACTGATGGAATCTTTTATTTACCATCATGAGCTTTTAGTCCTCAATACCGGTGTTCCCATACACTTCGATGCACGTACGCATACCTTTTCCTGCATTGGCCTTGCTTTGTGTTCTCTGTCTCTTGCTCTTGACTTCACTTGGTCTGTCCTTCAAGACTGTTTAGTGATCATTTTCCAGTACATCTCCGACTCACGGCGTATTCGTCTACTCCACGCCCTCCATGTTGGTGTTTTGCTTGAGCAAATTGAACAGCTTTTACTTTCTATATGATTCCTCTTTCTGTTCCTTCTTCTTGTGTACACGATATGCTCACTAAATTCCTCGATGTGGTCCTAGATGCTGCTCATCAGGCAATTCCAAAGACCACTCGTCCCTTTTCATCTGTGTCCCTTGGTGGACGCTGGAATGCTCAACAGCCCTTCGCATCAAACGGGCTATTTGGAAGAGCTATCACCGCAAACGCCATACCGCTGATAAAGTTTATCACCTTATACATTTCTGACGTGCCAGCGCTGCCTTTCCCCAAACAGTTCAAGAGGCTAAGAAATCTAAATGGAAGTCATTTTGTCTCTCGAGTTACTTCTAACACGCCCATCTCGGCGGTTTGGGCCTGTATCCGTAAGATAGCAAGTAAATGGCTACCACCTCCAGCTCTGGTCTCCATCTGCATGGTACTTCCATAGCAGATCACTACTTAGTGACCAATGCGCTGGGCGAACGTTTTAGTGAGGTTAGTAAAGGTTCTCATCTGACAAGTGACTTTCACAAACTTCGGTTGACAACAGAGCGTCATCCGCTCCACTTCCATCTCTCCGATGAAGACTATTATAATGCTCCTTTCACGTCGGCGGAATTACATGATGTCATTCTTTCTTGCAGAGATACATGTGAGAGTTAAGATGGTGTTCATTACAGAATGCTTAAACACCTCTCATCGGCGGGGCTTCAGTTTTTATTAGCATTTTACAATCGTTTTTGGACCAAAGGCGAATTTCCCCCAAGTTGACACATCGCACTTATCATTTCTTTCCTCAAACCATTTAAAGATGGCTGTCTCCTAAAGATTATTGTCCAATAGCTCTGACAAGCTGTCTTTGCAAAGTCCTGGAACGTATGGTTAATGCTAGGCTAGTGTGGTTAGAATCAAACCGTCTTTTATCTTCAGCTCAGTTCGGCTACCGAAAGATGCGAAGTACTTTGGACCCTTCCATATTGCCTTCCTCAAAGTTGTCTACCTCTTCCATAGTTCTTCGATCTTCCTTTCGCGCACATCTTGTAAAACATGCTTCTGCAGTCCATGTCTATACAGATGGATCAAAAATGGCACACGGTACTGGGTTTGCAGTTCAGTTCCCTGATCATTCATATCAGTATAGCCTTCCTTCAGCAGCTTCAGTTATGACGGCTGAACTTCATCCTTTATTACCTGCGGCCCGTAAATGTTACAGCTATCCTTCATCGTCCTTCGTTCTATTCTCTGACTCTCTTAGTGCACTCCTTCTGTTGCAGTCAACTTCGCGCTTCCATCCTCTCGTCTTAGAAATTCAAGAGTGGCTGTTTCGTCTGTTTGTCAAGAAAAAATCAGTGTCTTTCTGCTGGGTGCCAGGTCATGTTGGCGTTCCTGGTATCGAAACTGTGGATGCCTTGGCTCGCGAAGCCCTCCAGTCCCCTTGTGTGCCCTTTCGGTCTGTTCCAGTTTCTGATTTTTTTTTCCTATCCTCCAAGCATTCTTCTGACAGCAGTGGCAGTCTTGCTGGTCCTTGTTGACTGGTAATAAACTCTGGACCGTTAAATCTTCTGTTTCTCCATGGTCCAATCCTTGTCATTGTAACCGCCGTTGGGAGACTGCTCTGCGCTCGCTTATGGACTGGCCATACACGTCTTCCTCATGGGTATTTGATGTCTGGCGATTCGCAGCCTTTCTGCCCTGCTTGCAATGTTCCCCTGTCAGTACACCACATTCTTATTGCCTGTCCTCGACATACAGGAATTCGTCTTCGACTATTCCTGTCTATATCCTCACTTTGCCGACCTCCAGATTTAAGCAATATTTTAAGTGAGTCTCGGTATTTTTCTATTACCCGTTTAATGCTCTTTTTAACCCATTTAGGGATTTTGTATGATATTTAATTTTATCTTCAGTTTTCCCTTATCTTCCTCCTTTACAATATTTTCACTCTGTGATGCGACTTAGTGCCATATGGTCTTTGTTACCTGGTGCTACCTTTTCATTTCATTCATTCGTTAATATTCATTCTGACCTGGGTGTGAAGCTCATCATCGCATATGAGTAAGAACAAAAGAACTAACAAGCAAACTATACGGTCCCCTTTGTCCCGGTCTGTTTGTACCTAGAAATGAAATAAGGACCTGTCTGGGTTTCGACATGGTGGGTCCTATTCTGGTGGAAGCAACTACCGACTCCAGTCACACGCAAACGTACGACACCAGGTATTCGACATGTACCCCATCCTTGCCCTACGCACCCCTTCCCAAATCGAGCTAAGCCATTGTCACAGGGCTTCCTGCCTACGACTCGCCATAACTGAGGAGTCCAGTCTTGCAGTGGCCTACGAAGAACTGCACATTATCTCATTTTTATACACAACTTAATCCTCTGAATCCCGCAACGTCCTTTTTATATTCTGTTCTCTTGCTTTCAGAGTATTTTGTTAAACTCAGGAAGAACTCAGACTGGAAGGGTTAGGTACAGTCATTGATAACTCCCTCACTACTCTGGTTTCCCCCTAAAACAGTTAATTCATCTGACAGGTGTATTACTGAAGACAAAGCGGTAAGGAAGCAACCTGATACACAAAACTGAAGATGGTTTGTCATCCCGGCCCCTGATTTGCCCTGGAGGTGTGTGCTGGGTGGCAGTGTTGTGTAAGCAGCCTTATCTTCTGCTGGCCCTCTGATTAACTGCGTGATAGTCTCTCTCTCTCTCTCTCTCTCTCCTCTCTCTCAGCATTGATATATGTGATCCCATTGAGGAAGGGTAATGATAAAGTAGGTCTTACTTGCGTGACAGTTCTCGTCTGCTGCTTAACGATAGTCTGACATCATTAACTTGGCCCTGATGAGTTACTTACCAGCCCTGTAGATGAACTTACAAAGTTGGCATCATTTCGTATCATGTTGTTACTTAGATTCCACGTGCAGGTTCGGAGAGTTTCTGGATAGGGACGCCTTCAAGCGGTGGCATTGATAAAACTAAGTAGCATTCGCCATTCACTTATACAAACGTCCCTCAGTTCCTTCCGTATTCTCCCAAAGGAGGATGGTGGACTGCAGGAAAAAGACAACGTCAATCAATTTATCTATCTCTATCTATCTATCAATTGCCAGACGCCATAATCCCGTCAGGGGTGGCCATTTGACTTTGAGTTATTTGTTTTACGGGGACGGGCACTAACTCTCCACCAACCCACTTGTTAATACGTAGGGAGCACATATGGTTTGGTTATATGGTTACCACCCAGCATTGTAAATGGTTTCTTGGCTTACAGGAAATCATTTGTCTTGTCACTCAATGTAAAGCCACCTGTAGAGGAAAGAAAAGCAATAAGAAGTGACAGGAAAGATGGCAGAAATAGGAAGAGAGGACGGCAGGCACAGAAAAAGAATGATAAAGGCTAAGGAAGAAGTAGGCAGCATTACATCAAGTGAGTGGATGATGGTCGCCACCACCTACAGCCAATTTAACGTCCAGATAAACCCGACCACCACACATACTTATTTGCATTTTCCCCCTTCTATTTCCGACAACGCGTAAAGGCTAAACAGCCCATTCCCTGAGGCCCAACAGTGCTCCCACGCATCTTATACCTTCATATGTTACTGCTGCAGCACTAATGTCCACTTTTCAGATTAAATGAATGCTTGATCTGCCATACAGAACTGGTGTGGTGGTATTAATGGGGTTATTTTTATGATATGTTGATAATGTCTCCTAGAAGATCAGTATAACGTAGACAGTTTTAACAGAGCTCACCATATTGTTTCCTGTCCCTGTCTCGGTTCGAAAGCGCGTCCTATCGGATACCAGACTACTGTACCCACTGGACAACCAGTACATAAAACTTCTCCAAAATGAACTGGACGAACGCCATGTTTTTAAGCAGAGCATAGATTCTTAACCATTGGCACAAATAAGCAAGCCTATGGAGGCTAATAACTCAACGAAAACGACTAATGAAAATGAAATACAAATAATAACAAGTCAAATGCAGTGATAATGAACAGCTCAATCACAGACGAAATGCGGCCCATGTGTTAAATAATTATTATGATCTCTAATTTTTTGTAAACTTTCAATTATGATGTTTAGGTACAGAAATATTGACTGATATACAATAAAGTTTATGTTTCTTTGCTTTTCTGCTTTTATCGCTGGCTTTCATTTCACTGACTGAGTATTTCCTTCAGCCATAACAATGCCGAGGTTATGAATATTTACAGGGTTGTGATTGGGATCAATGACAGATATCAATAAATAACAACTCCTGGTCTACAGACAGCAACCTCCTTTCTCTCCCCCCAGCCCTCATCTCTGCCCTCCTTCATGGTCCACACGCGCGCGCGCGTCAAAATTTTAGCGTGGAGGTTTGGAGTTAGGCGTGTGAATGGGTTGTAGAAATTAGGGTAGATAAAATGAAGCCTCGGGGTCACTCACAGGTATTGGTCAGGTATTCCTCATTGTTATACACATTACAATTCTCAGGGGTTATTATCGAATGACCCTCGTTGACCTTGGCAGCTTTCACTGTCACCATTCATCCCGTCAATACGATGACGTGTTTATTTATTTTGCTACCACCTTACAATTTCACTGATATTATGAGAGACGTGGTAGTGAAGAAATTTACAATACTCCAGTAAGGACGCGTCTACACGTGTACTCGAATATATGTTGACAGCACAGCTGGCAACATGTTTGGTTACATGTTTGCAGCAGCATTTGGGCAGATGTATGCAAACATGTTTCAGTGCAGCTTCGAACACTGGCAGAAGAGGCGATGGGATAAGTGTGTCCATATCAGGCAGCTGAGACTTCATCATGATGTTGCCAACATGATCTGGACGCTGCTGTTCCCAACATGTTTGCTGCTTATTCGTTACTGTGTTGTTTACACGTTGCCAGCACTTGTTCCAGCACACGTGTGGACGCGCCCTAACACCCCCCCCCCTTTTTTTTCTGGTGGCAGTAAGAAAAAGGCACATACAACGTTATCGTGGTGTAGGAGATAAGAGTATGACTGTTACGATGTAATAATGATATAAAAGGGTTGTTAAGAATACTACATGATACGTGAAACGGTAAGAGGAGGAACTAATACGCCAACCAAAGGAGGCGCATTACATTAGCCTCTTCTGTCCGATGATGTATTTTTACCTGCGGCGATAGCAAGCAAGTCTTCTTCTTCTGGCTGATTGTTAAAAGGGGGCCTTTGGAAACAAAAGTGGTACCAGAGAAGGTAATTTGACATGGGGAATCCAAAGCTGCCATCATCCGACACCTGAGGTGGCGCCATGTAGTGACAACTTTAGTAAAAGTGCTTAATTTAAGCATTTTGAGAAAAAAGTGGTCCCCATATAAGGTTATTTCACAATCCTGTTACGGCACCTCCACAGTCTGGGAAATGGATTTCTCCGTTAAGACTCGGTAAGTTTTACAGCAAACTGAAACAAGAGCCTCGCCGCAGGTCCCAGAACAGTTTTACTCTTGTTTATTTGATTCTTGCACCATCAGATTTATTTAACCCAGGGGAGATTTTTCGAACTGGAGGAGTTAGATCCTGCGTGCACAAACTCCTTCACTGGCAGGGGTTCTACCATGCTTCTTGAGTTAAATAATGCGGGTGTGGCAAAAATATAATAAAATATATGTGTATATATATATATATATATATATATATTATATATATATATATATATATATATATATATGAAATCCAACACTCCCAAGAAATGCAGGATGGTCTCCGCAAATAAGTCTCAGGCACTCAAACACCTCACAAAAGAAGGTAAACTCTTGGATTTCGTCCTGCCACATTTCACGTAGTTCGCGATGTGTGTGTTTGTACTCTACGGTTTGACACCATAAATATTAAAAATGGTGAAGTAGAAGGTGTCCTGTGGTATTTGCCCAAGGAACAAGTGTACCACGTATGAAATGAACTGGTGAAGAAATTAAAGAATGGCACCCAATTTGACAAATGTTTGGGGGAAAAAAAAAAAAAAAAGCAAGGGAGAGAAAGTGAGAAGTCCAATATGGCGTCCAGGGTATGCTGTAAGTCATAATTACCGTACGTCCCGTGACTGAAGTGTGTAACCCCAGTTATGTGTAAAGATGGGCCATGTTACCAGTGCATACAGGGTCGTCCATATATTGCACCCTTTGCCTCCATACTGGCGAATTCTCTTGTGTTGCGGGTACGGCTCAGTCGGCATTACCAAAGTGCACCGTGCAGCGATTTTATATGCCGTAACCCTTTTCATCCTTTATAATGACTCCTTATCTCCGTGCACTGATTGAGGTTGAATAGAAATTATATAAAACTGCCAAAGTGTCGCAGCTCCTCACACCAACAAAGTAAGCCGTCCCCGCAACACACGAAATATCTCTGGAAGGGGCACAAAATACGAATCACCCTGTATGTTACCGTAGATTTTAGGTGTGTGAGTTGCAGTAACACTTGCACAACCCTGGCAATTGCGCCGCTAGACTTTAATTATATTCAATCACTAACACTTGCACAACCGTTACACTATTATTATTATTATTATTAATATTATTATTACTATCATCATTATCATCCACTCACTCGATGTAGTGCTGCTCTCGGGTGTCTGCCCTTTCCTCTCCTCCATCCCTCTTTCCTTCCATCCTCTTCTGTCTTCCTTTCGTTCATTCTTTCCTTGTCCTTCTGCCTATTGGCAACTTTACACTCCCTCTTCTGTCTTTCTTTCCTTCATTCTTTTCTCTTCCTTCTGCCTGTGGGTGACTCTACACTGAGTGACAAGCCAAATGGTTTCCTGTACACCAGGAAACCATTTACTACGCTGGGTGGTAACCATAAAACCAAATTTTGGCGCCTGGTGGTTTAGTGGGTAATTATTGCGCTCCAATCGGATTGAGCCGGTGAAGGTTTATATCCAAGGGGTGGTTGAGGTTTATTGCTCACGTAATGCCACTCAGGGATGAGTGAGGCTGGCCACTCTCATCCTAAATGTCAGGACCAACTGCCTAGCCCAGGGCTCCTACGCTCCTCATGGGGCAATGTAGAATTGGATGATAGATAGATAGATATATTATTATTATTGTTATTATTGTTATTATTATTATTATTATTGTAGTGGAGGCGCTCACCATCCACTCACTCGATGTAGTGCTGCCCTCGGGTGTCTGCCCTTTCCTCTCCTCCATCCTTCCTTTTTTCCATCCTCTCTTGTCTTTCTTTCCTTCATTCTTTCCTCGTCCTTCTGCTTACCGTTGACTTTACGCTCCCTCCTCTGTCTTTCTTTCCTTCATTCTTCTTCTTACTTCAGCCTGTGGGTGACTCTACACTGAGTGACAAGGTAAATGGTTTCCTGTACACCAGGAAACAATTTACTACGCTGGGTGGTAACCATATAACCAAATTTTGGCGCCTGGTGGTTTAGTGGGCAATTACGGCCCTGCAATCAGACTGAGCCGATGAAGGTTTATATTCAGGGGATGGTTGGGGTTTATTGCTCACGTAATGCCACTCAGGGATGAGTAAGGCTGGTCACTCTCATCTTAAATGTCAGGACCAACTTGCCTAGCCCCGGGCTCCTACGCTCCTCATTATTATTATTATTATTATTATTATTATTATTACCGTGTATTATTATTATTATTATTATTATTTATTTATTTATTTATTTTCATGCCCTCTCCAGACGACTTTACTCAGCTTAGGGGAGATTTCGGGCTGGAGGAGTTACATAAAGCCTTCACAAACCGTGTCTGTGCTGAAGGGCTGTTTGGAGTTTAATAAAATCCCTGGTAAAAAGCAAGTTCATAGATTTGCATTACTCTTTCAATAGCAGGAGGACCATCACCAGCGTCCCCAGTAAGTATACAACCCGCCTTTCATTACTCATAATTCAAATATCGGAAATTATCAGCTCCACCCCACGGCCGATATCATCCACTCTCGCCTGATTCACCTCTGTACCGCATCCACAACAACCACTGGATTTCTCGACAGCATACTGGGATGGCAGTGTGTACCCCACTCACTGCTGTCCTGACTACGTTGTTTTTTGAGCACTTATAGGTAGATAGTCAGTGATGTAAAGGTGGGAGCCGCGGTGCTCATATCCGTAACATTGGCCTTTGAGCCTGTAACAAGGCCACTGCATCATCCAGGTCACCACAGTTACCTTCCGTAGGTGTTACCCTAGGTACTCATTTTACTGATCACCTCACAAAGGGTGGATGGACACCTGAGTCAAATGACCCCAGCTGCCCACACCAGGATTCGAACCCTGGCGCTAACAGGCCGGCAGTTTCGCGGTCAGCGATGCTAACCACTCAGCCACAGCGGTGATATACCGGTAGTCCAAAGTCAAATGTCTTGGTTTTGTTATGCAGATGACGTTTTAATGACAACCCCTTACAGTCTTGTACTGTACATTAGACCTAAAGACACCAGACACAGATTTATGTTTGTATAACTGTACAAAAAAGTATCGTTACGACGTTGTGCTAAACAATATAACAAACGACGATGGTTTAGGAAAAACAGGCATGGGGCTAGGAAACTGTTGGTACCCCTGCATATCCAACAATGTTGGTTATGCATGAGGTACAAGAGGCATTTCCTGTGTTTGAGATGATAAATGTGTCGGTATGAATGTATCAACCCTTCGTAAACAGCAGTCATCGTAGTGTTCGTTACGTATCTATCGGACCCCTGAGTAACGATACTTTTTTGTACAGCTGTACCTCCTAGTATCCAATTTACTCTAAAGTACTGGAATGATGATACGTTATCTCCTCTTGACACCGTTTTAATTAAAGACGGACACAACCTCCAGTTATAAGAATTTAGAAAAATGACCAACAAAGATATATATAGGAAGATTGTGACTATATTTTTTGAGCTTTTATGGGCCGAAAGCTTCCCTCCTATTTCACCCTCAAGGCTAGGGAGAAGGCAGTTGAGACACACGGGAAAGTAAACCGAAGAAAACCCTGAGAAAAGAGGACTACTACCTAAACCTTGTGTAGAACGTAATATTACTCCTTACATGCAAATGGCAGGAGTGGAAGTAGTCAAAGCAGGCAAGTTGATATTGGGTAGCTTGTTCAGAAAGGTAAACAGACGCAGAGGTAGTATAAATGAAGCAAGTGTGTACAAAATTTAGTGTGCAACTTGTGAAAAGGTGTACAGTATGTAGGAGACGTTTCGGGGGTTAAACAAGAGGCTGAAAACATTACTGGGAATGATGATGATGCTTATTCTCAGTTATAGTACTGTACAGCATGGGCCGGATACTAGTCGTGAAGTAATGTGGAATAAAGCAAAGTTTGTGTTATATGAAAGTAATACAGTTAAACGTGGGTGTTTTGAGTCCGACCAATTGTTGTATGCAATAATTTTAATATAGGGGATTCTGTACACTGGCCAAACCCTTACTATCCTTCCTAAGGACCGGCAAACCTAGATACGCTTTGTTTATTTATATTTTGATAGTTTATTGACGTCTGTGTCTGTCACAGGACTGTCGAACATACTGAAGGCACCTGATGTAAACTTTGTATGCTATTTCTGATGAAGCCAGCCTTGGCAAAATGTTGAATAAACAGTTCTTTCTAAACACTTGGTGTCTTCTCCACTTTCGCCTCTCTCATTCACTATGAGGGGTCTCTGTTGAGTTAAATGGCCAGTCGGTAGCAGAAATATAACAGGCGTCATTGCACAACAGGAATCACATTACTTCTGTCACATATCCTTATCACCAGTCATGCACTCTGTGTTGCTTCACCCTTCGTCTGCTCTCATCACTATCATCTGCCAGCAAAGGGACCGACTTAGTCCGCCAGTTGTGTATAGACTGTGTATTTATGGAAGTGAAGTGACCCTGACTGGAGGAAAGGCACAGTTTATTCTATCTATCAATCCCTTGCCAGACGCCTCAGTTATTCTGTAATGTATATTACGCTACCTCCTGTTTTTAGAATCAGTACGTCCTCAACTGTTCTTACTTGCACATCTCTCATCACAGCTGTTTTAATCCATTTTCAAGCTGAACCTCTCTGAATGCACCATCCACTCCCATACGTGCCTTCGATTCATCACTCATACTTTAGATGGCCTTGGGTATCGTGTCCTTAGCTCTGTATGTTCCTTGTACCCTCTACAGTACCATGCGATCTACTGTACCATGTGTCTTTTTCAAACCCTAAGGTGCTACAAACAACATCCTATACACTTCCAAAGTTCTCCACCAGACATTTTGGTGTAAATCTGATCGCCACAAACTCTGACCTCCGTGAAGCTCCCCTGTTCTGCATCAACCTTTCTGCTAAGATCAATAAGTAAGTCTGTTTTTGTGGTTCCCTGGCCTCGATACGTACTCACTTATCCTTCACCATCTTCCGTATCTCTTCACTTTCTCGCCAATGGACTCTATCCCTCTCCTACTTATACCGTACATTATCTTCTTCCTCACCACCACCCTATCTCTTCCCCACCCTAACGTTATCTACACCCTCACCACCACCCAGTCTCTTCCCCACGCTAAAGTCATCTGCACCCTCACCACCACCCAGTCTCTGCCCCACCCTAACATATGCTCACTCACCACCACTCTATCCCTGCACCACCCTAACATTATCTTCACCCTCACCACCACCCTATCCCTGCCCTGCTCTAACTCATACTCCCATAATTCACTCTTGACTGAATGACATCGTGTGGAGGGCAGGATTAGAGTACTAGAGTTGTCACGAGCATGAGAGGGTTGATGGTAACAGTATCAGTTTTCTCAGGCGCTCAGATGAATAAAATTGTTTCGCATGAATTGGAATATATTACTAAAGAAGCCACGCCCACGAGAGGTTGACATCTGCTTCCTCACCACCCACCCACTCCCTGCCCTACACCCTCACCCCACCCCAGCACTATCCAACATTACTCCCCAATCTCACTCCCATTCCTTCCCCTCCTCCCACACTCCACCCAAGCAGTTACATCCCACTCTCTTCCCTCCTCCCGCACTCCACCCAAGCAGTGACACCCCACTCTCTCACCTCCTCCCCCGCTCCATCCCAGCACTGCACTACGTTACTCCCCACCCCCACCCCCACTCCCTCCCCTCCTCCCCTTCTCCACCCCAGCACTGCCTTCCGTTACTCCCCACCCCCACCCCCACTCTCTCCTCTCCTCCCCTTCTCCACCCCAGCACTACCCTACGTTACTCCCCAATCACACTCCTACTCCGCCCCAGCACTGCCCACTTCCTCCCCCACTCATTTACTCCCCACCTCTACTCCCACCCGAACTCCTATTCCCGCTCCTACCCCCACTCCCACTCGATCTCGCCCTGCCTCTTATCTGCCTTATCGCTCCACCTGCCCCACACACTGATAAGCCCCACCTAATCTGTGCGGCGCCAGGCAGGGTCAGGCTTGTATTCTCGTTGACACAGGAGGCTTGGTAGCACCTCTTCCTTAGCGATTTATTTATATCACTTATCACACCTTCATATTCTCGTGTATGTTATTCTCGTCTTTCATAATCGCCATAGTTTCGATCATTAACACAAGGGAGTATACTACAGTGTAAGAGGAAAAGTAAATCGGTAAGGGAAAAGTGTTGGGAGACCTACACCAGCTAGAATACGTCCTTAAGTATGGTGGAGCGAGGCTACCCACTGCCATCATTATATCATCATTGTGGCCGCTATCGCTTCAACCACGTCCCACACCATTGTTCTACCCGCTACACTCTGATGCCCACACGCACATATGCTCACATCAGTATCGGTATGACCACTTCCATACCATAAATGACCAGAGAGTAATGAATGACCTAATGCCATCTTCTAAGCCCAACAAACTTTCGGGATGTGTACAAATTACCTAACTGTTCAACCAAAAAGTAGAGCGATATGACGGATTGCAGTTGTCCACTACATTCGCGTTATAAGGTATCTTTGTGGTGGAGCCTGATGCATGAGGAAAGGACAACCAAAGCATTTTCCCATGAATGCGTATCAACCGCCATCAATGAAAAATTAGATCAGTAATCTTTGCTAAAAGTAAAATGGTTGCAGTTTACTTCGCCAAAATCTAATCAGTTCAAGCCACATATCCCGGAATACTACCCACAAAGTTTGGATACAATGTGCCCGCTTGATATTGAGGTATTTTGGTAACAAACAAACAAACAAACAAACACACACACACACACACACACACACACACACACACACACAGGCGATTTCATTATCGTCACGCTAGACGGGCGATAATGAACTATACGACTCTAGTTTTCTGAATAAAACAAGTCTAGTGTTGTGCCAGGTACTGTTGCGTGTAATCAGTGTCAAACCATATAAGGAAACCATGGCTGCTCAAAATTCAGCTTGGACTCTTAAACCTGTTGTCCTTTGCCTATATGCCCGTGGTTTTTCAGCTGTTTTGAAATTAGAAAAGGAAGTATATTGTTGGACGTTATTCATCAGCGATTTTCTTTTCCCTCACTGCTGCAGCTGTTACATGAAGCACTTAGGCTAAAACAGTTGAGTCTGAGGCGTCAGGAGAGAGCCGACACCTGACTAATCTCACAGACCAAACACATGCTTTCACTGCAAAGCTCAAACAACTGATGATCAACACTGAAAGCTGAGTCTAGCCTTCAGTGTGCTTTCTCTGGCACTTGGTCAAATATACCAACGCAGATGGTAATAAGCACGATAGGAATGTTCCGTAATCTCCGCCAGTTTACATGCATGAGCTTGCAAGTTTGCTTCTTAATAAAATCTGTTACAGATAGTTTCGGCCGCGTACACGAAGCGTGAGTGGGTGTTATGTTTTTTAGTGGTGTGTGTGTGTGTGTGTGTGTGTGTGTGTGTGTGTGTGTGTGTGTGTGTGTGTGTGTGTGTGTGTGTTAACAAAATAACAGTTTTATTTGATTTCAAACAATTTTACTCGATTTTTAACCAAACTTGGTGGAAGGGTTCAGGGACAGCCCATGAGGAAATAGTTATATTTCAGAACAATAGGTCACAGGATTAAGTCAAACGTTGACCCATCAGAATCAACGTAAACATTTTTTATCCAATTCAGATCAAACTTTGGGGGGGGGGAGGGAGAGTAAGGCAAGAATGAAGTGACCAGCTTTGAGGACAGTAGGTCTGAGGTTAGGGGCACAGGCCAAAGTCACCTTAAACGTTTTCATTAGACCTGAGACAAACTTTGGGTCAGCGGTTGAACAGAAAAAAAATATATAAGTGTTGGGTATTTTGAATAATCAAGCATAAGTCAAGGTAACAAAGAAAGGTCAAAGGCCAAGGTCATCTCCTGCAGTTTTGATCAGATTGGGGCCAAACTTGATGGAAGTGTTAAGGGTCAGGCATGAATCATGGGAATCAACTTTGAGAACTATCAGAGGTTAGCACCAGGGGGGCAGGGTTAAAGACGACCCGTGAGTTTGTGTGTGAACAAACTTAAACCTGTTTCGATAAGAATCCAGTTTGGTGGATGAGTTGATGATCATACAGTAAGTTGATATATTGCTTTTTTATAAGAATACGCAAAAGGGTCAAGGTCACATGGCAAGGTCAAGGGACATAGTTTTTATCCAGTGTAGACTAAACTATTGAAGGGTTCATGTTAAAACTATGATACAAAAATTCGATTTTGAGAACAGTCTAAGTTAAGATTACAGGGAAAGGTCAAATGTCCAGACACTTAGCAGAGTCAACTCAAACAGTTTTCAGACGATTTAAACACAGGTTTTGTGGGGTTGGGCAGGAAGGAAGTAATTGTATTTTGAGAGTAATCTGTCGGTCAAGGTCACAGGACAAAGGCAAATATTTGGCCCTTAGACCACCTGGTGAGCGCGGGTATTGCAAGCTCTGAGTGCTCCATCATGTTTAATTTATTTCTGCCATCTTCAGACGTTTTTATCCAGTTCAGGAGAGATGTTTCAAAGTCGATGAGTTAACTACAGCCGTCATTAACCCATGTAATAGCAAAGGTGATCCCTAAGCTGAATGAGGTCGTCTGAAAGTAGCAGGAAAACTGCAGATAATGTCACCGGAATGAAGGGGATGAGTTCAAGAAGTTGGTGAATATGAGACGTATGGATAAAGAATCTTAGCCATGTACAACTGTACAAAAAAGTATCGTTACTCAGGGGTCCGATAGATACGTAATGAACACTACGATGGCTGCTGTTTCCAAAGGGTTGATACATTCATATCGACGCATTTATTACCTCAAACACAGGAAATGCCTCTTGTATCCCATGCATAACCAACATTGTTGGATATGCAGGGGTACCAGCAGCTTCCTAGCCCCATGCCTGTTTTTCCTAAACCATCGTCGCTTGTCATATTGTTTAACACAACGTTATAACGATACTTTCTTGTACAGTTGTACACCCGGGGAAAGTTCCGCCTTATACACCTGCCTGCCAGTTCGGACCTTTATGCTGAGACAACCACTAGTGAAGCAGTAGCCAGACACTCCAATGTCTGGTACCACTGTGTGGGACGGGAGAGGTTAAGGGAAGAGGAAGGCTGGGGGAGCTGATAGTTCCTACCCCTTCCTCTTCCATCCCCATCCTTCTCACACAGTTACCAGATAGATGAATGTTGGCTACTGTCTCGCTAACATCTCGCATTTACTATTCGGAAGTGGTGAGCATGTGTATAACGCGGAACTTTCCTCGGCTGTACTTTGATGAGCAAGTTTCATGGCATCGGATCCGTTGTCAGGGATCATTTTGCGATGGCGTATTTATCGTTACTAATCTGTCCAGTGTGGTATTATAACCGTCTAGTACATTTACTGAGTCGAGCTTATACCACAAACACACTCTTACACGCAGCCTAAACTCAGTCAATCAGTTAATCAAATGACGCCATATTTCTCCGTAAAGGAATCCGAATATTGAGATTGGCCTTAATACAGCTGATATTTTATACAGACTGGAAGCTAAACCAAGTGTCAGCCATATAAGTACTTCCTAACGATTGCTGGATATTGTAAAGGAAAAATAATTCGTGGTGTGTTATAAGATTTGTAACAGTCTTGGTCTCAGCGTGGAGTTTGTAATATTATGTACTTGTAGCTCAATGTGTCCTGTCTAAAGAGGGTTGGTTGTGTTGGCTGGCTCTCTTAACGTGAATAAACAAAAATCTGGGATAGCCTAATTTTACCCACGTTTTTGTGCTTTATTCATGTTTATACCAGATGATGATGATGGTGAACTGATATTTAAAGACTGCATCTAACTCTTCCTGTTCATCCTAACGTGAACAAAGACGTCTGGTGGAAGCAAGAATAAATTAAATATCGTCATCGGAGTGAGGGTGTCAATTCTTTCATCACTGTATATATCCTGGGTTGAATACAGAATAAAGTACAAAATATATCACCGGTCTGGAGGGATCACTACGGTCGTGTTGCCATGGTTACCTCTCCTCTCATTAGCACGTCACATGTTCCGCCGCTGACGTCAAATTTGCACGGCCTCGTTCTTGCCTGTTTGTTTATCTCTCGCTTGAATTTTCTTTTTTATCAGGCCTCTCGTGGTTGCCTCTCCGCGATATTTTATGCCACGTAACATCAAACAACTTCCTTCCCCTGAGAGTCTGTCACAGAAGCCTCAATGTTTATGCTTGTAACATTGAGGTCCTAACACCTTTTCCTGGTTTATTTTGCTTATTACGCTCTCCAATTCTGTTATATAAATCGTTAAAACATCGTCACACTCTGCATAAATAACGTACAAACGAATACCAGCCATATCCAAAGAATACATCGCTAAGGAGAAGGTGCTGGGAAGCCTCCTTGCCCGACGAGTATACGGGCCTGTCTCATGGTCGGGACAACTCAGGTATTCTATTCCAGGTAACGCCAGCCGAAAGGAAGTCACAGGAGTCTCAGGTGTGTTCGTATTAACCCTTGCCACCGGGGGACGCTTTTTTTGTATCTTTACTGCCCCAGACGATTTTATTCAGCTGAGGAGAAAGTTGTAGCAATAGAGGGGTTAAAGAAGGCCTTGTCCCAGCATCTCCAGAACGAAAAGCCTCTCTTCTGCTGAATAAAATCGTCTGGTGATAGCGGGAATGTAATATCAAAAGCAGAGTCCAGATTAGTTGATTCTCTTTCTCTCTCTCTCTCTCTCTCTCTCTCTCTCTTCTCTTCTCGTTTCTTCTCTTCTCCTTCTGTTCCATCCCCTCTTTATCTCTTCTCACCGCTACCCCTATTTTCTGTCTCTTCTTTCCACCTTTTCCTCTTTTCCTCCTGTTTCTCCACCTTTCCTCTCCTCTAACCTACGTCTCTCCCTTCTCCTCAACTTCGGGTTAAACTCGTCTCCACCTCTCCTCCACCCATTTCTACCGCATTTTCACCACAACCCCTTCTCCATGAGCGTCCTTCCCATTGAATAAAATGTAGTGGCCGTGGCAAGATAAAAAAAAAAAAAAAAATCCGTCCACTTCTGTTAAGCCTCTTGTTCCATCGCACAAACACAACCCATTACAACCTCCACCCATTATCATCCCCATCCATTACCACCCCCCATCCCACTACCATCCCACTAATACACCCACCCATACTCGTACCTCACTACCACCCCACTACCACCCAGCCCACTGTCACCCCACCCCACTACCACTCCTGTCTCACTACTACCACACCCCACTACCAGAGCTGCACCATTATCACTTTTATAAGCAATATACCACATTTTCACCACTACCACATTTTCACCTCTACCACATTTTCACCACTACTACATTTTCACCACTACCACATTTTCACCTCTACCGCATTTTCACCACTATCGCACTTTCACCACTACCACATTTTCACCACTACCACATTTTCATCACTACCACATTTTCACCACTACCACTTTTCATCACTACCACATTTTCACCACTACCACATTTTCACCACTACCACATTTTCACCACTACCACATTTTCATCACTACCACATTTTCATCACTACCACATTTTCACCACTACCACTTTTCATCACTACCACATTTTCACCACTACCACATTTTCACCACTACCACATTTTCACCACTACCACATTTTCACCACTACCACATTTTCACCACTACCACATTTTCACCACTACCACATTTTCACCACTACTACATTTTCACCACTACCACATTTTCACCTCTACCGCATTTTCACCACTATCGCACTTTCACCACTACCACATTTTCACCACTACCACATTTTCACCACTACCACATTTTCACCACTACCACTTTTCACCACTACCACATTATCACCACTACCACATTTTCACCACTACCACTTTTCATCACTACCACATTTTCACCACTACCACATTTTCACCACTACCACATTTTCACCACTACCACTTTTCATCACTACCACATTTTCACCACTTGCACGTTTTTTACCAGTATTTTTACCTGTACGATGTATTACCCACTACCACATTTTCACCACAACCACATTTCCACCACCGCCACATATTCACCACAACCACATTTTCATCAGTATTTTTTTTTTTATCATAACATTTTCACCATCAATATTTTCACCCTTTCCACATTTCACCACTACCACATTTCACCGTCACCTTCATATGGTAGTGGTAGTATTATTTCCACCTCTACCACAATTTCACCACCACCACCACCACCCAGCCTGCCTCAGTACACATGACCCGCGACACCCAGGCCTAATAGCCTCCCAGGTGGCCACACCCTGTGTACACACCACACTCACGCACCACCATTACCACTACACCACACCACTACCACTGGCACACCACCACCATTACCACATCATCTTACTCCCTTGGGGGGGGGAGACCTCCCCACTCCCCCTGCATGTCCTGAGAGGCGAGTCAATGGGGCCTGTCTTGCCTCCCGTCTTTCCTCACTGTCCTCTGCTCCTCTGTCCTGCCTCACCTCTTGATATTTCCGTGTATTTTCTGGCCTTTATGTCCCCTCTACTACGGTGCCATATAGTCACATTATGTTTTGGTGTTAATCTACATTATTCCCTTCCTACCACATCACACCACCACCATTACCACATCAGATCTGGCTGAATCGGTAGAGAGGCGGCCTGCAGTCCTGATGGACCCAGGTTCGAATCCTGGCTGGAGCAGGGGACAGTTTAAGGATTTGAATTTCATAAAAAGCAGACTTTCCTGATCTACCAGATGACCCGCCGACATGTCGTAAAAATACCCTCGCTAATACCAATACACCAGTCCTGTATGAGACAGCCCTAGCATGTATTCAATATGGACGGTGGGTGTTAGCGCCGAAGTGGTGACATGTGGAGGTGTAGGAGGACTACTGGGCCTTGGGATAGGCTACTGCCCCCAGGGTATAGGCCCTGAAGCCTTTGCCCAGAGTCGGACACACACACACACACACACACACACACACACACAAAATCACCTGCATTACCACTCAGCCATACCACCAGCATTATCACACCACCACCATTACCACAACACCACACCATCACCACACCATCAAACCACCAACATTACCACTTAGGAATATCACATCACCACCATTACCACACCACCACACAAGTACAGTCACCACAGCACCACCATACCACTCCACTACAATTACCACACCGCCAATACTGCCACACCACCACACCAGCACCATGATCACACGCTCACCATAACCACACCATCATTATCAGATCACCACACCACCACCATTATCATACCACCACCACACAACCACTAACACCACACCATCAACCACCATATCACTCCACCACAGTTACTACACCACGACCATTACCACACAACCACACCACCACATAACCACACCACCACCCAACCACACCACCACATAACCAAACCACCACCATTAACATTACCATCATTACCACACCACCACCATTACCACACCACCACAGTTACCACACCACCACACTAACCCGAAGCTCATGTACAGTCGCCAAACTTTCCACCTGGGCCATCTAGCCGCGAGAGGTGGGCAACGGGTGCTGGCAACAGTGTATGTTTGTTCGTGTGTACATGCTCGACGAAAGTTCGGATCAACTCTCTTCGTCCGTAGTGAACCTCAGTCAGAGACAGAGTTCATCCCATAAATGGCTGGGTACGGAGTTGGCTGGGGAGAAAAATGTCTCGAGGAGTAAGGCGGCTTTCCCATCGGCTCAGCCAGTTGCATGAAACTGGTCGCATGGGAAACTGTTGTGTGCCACAGGTGGCGCAGACCAAGGCCAATTAAAAAAGACTTTATTAATTTTATAAGGAGGTACTATATATACTGTATATTATGGTATAAATATATACCTTTATATATAGTACAATAACATATACTATGCTTATTTGGCCTTAGTCCGTGCAACCTGTGACACGCAACAATTCCATGCAACCAGTTTCCTGCAACTGGTGGAGCCGGTGGGAGAGCTGCTTAAGATGGAAGCTTGGCATGGTGAATGCCAGGGTAGGCGCCGGACGGGGGGGGGGGGGGAGGGTTACGTTATTCATACCGCCAGTGATAATACTTGCCGAACTAGTTTTTGAGATCCATTAGCATTCTACTAAATATTTACATTCTTAACAATACTAAACATTTTATTTTCTATAACATGTTAATGCACTAAATACTTGAATCGCTCCAAGCCTCTCTCTCTCTCTCTCTCTCTCTCTCTCTCTCTCTCTCTCTCCTTATATCAGTAATTCCATATCATAGGGTTATCGCTTGATACCATTATCAGTACAGGTTGAAGAGGAATGCATTTACATAACATCGCGTCCAGTTACCAGTAAGATTACCTGTCATTCACATCATGAATGACACTGACCAATAAACATTAGGATGATGTTCAGACAAGGTACCTTGTTCCCTTTTTTACTGTTCGTGGATACAAAAGCTGTCCAGGGAGAGAGAGAGAGAGAGAGAGAGAGAGAGAGAGAGAGAGAGAGAGAGAGAGAGAGAGAGAGGGGAGAGAGGGGGGGTAGGCAGGCAGACAAAGATCAAACACATTCTTCATAGCTACCAGTCAATCTCTCTCTCTCTCTCTCTCTCTCTCTCTCTCTCTCTCTCTCTCTCTCTCTCTCTCTCTCTCTCTCTCTCTCTCTCTCTCTCTCTCGAAAACTGGTGTGTGGATCCCGTAGACTTATGTAACTCGTACCCATTTATTTTTTTTAATATTTTTTTTTTTTTAACTCAAAATCTTATCTCGTTTTTACGATAAGGAAACTCGTATAGCGGTCAAATTCTATCACATTTAATAAAGCTGTGTCACATATTTTACATTATATTTTATTTTAATTTAGTTGTGAAATTTGTATGGATTATAAAAACATATATATATATATATATATATACATTTATTAACATATGTTTATTATGCTGTAGTCATTATATGGATAGTCTAACATACCCCGAGGATTTACTCTCTCTCTCTCTCTCATTTTAATTGCAAACTAAATCGCTAAGGCAGAGGTGTTACGGAAACGCCCAAAGCGACATAGGATACGATGGTGTGTGTGTGTGAGTCCGTGCTCGGTGTGAAGAGGCAGACTTGGTTAGTTTGTGGCCTGCGTTCGTGTGTGTGTGTGTGTGTGTGTGTGTGTGTGTGTGTGTGTGTGTGTGTGTGTGTGTGTGTGTGTGTGTAGGGTTTGATTTTTATGGAAGGGAATATTGACGCTCTCATCATCGTCGCAACTCTAGTGTGTGTGTGTGTGTGTGTGTGTGTGTGTGTGTGTGTGTGTGTGAGAGAGAGAGAGAGAGAGAGAGAGAGAGAGAGAGAGAGAGAGTGTGTGTGTGTTATAGCTTCAAGACCCGTATTGGCATCGTGGCCTTCTTAACTCCTTCTTGTCAGCGAATTATCAAGCCCAGTTCGCACTGACGTTCTTTTATGTCTTATTAACATCTCTCTAAATCAACATACTACCCATCAATGTCATACTAGAAGATACTGAGGTGTGCTGTGTAGGATAAGTCGCTCAGGAGGTAATGTTACGAAATCTACAAAAGCCACCTGTAATGCGACCCTCAGTCCGAATATCTTGGGCCATTCTTGTCGTATATTTCTCGCTAAAACATATATTACTTACGAGAGAATTATAATCGTAAGTTGCACTGCTTTACTGGCTAGACAAGGAGGCAAGAATGTAGGCTCTTATCATGACTCTTCTTCCTAAATAAAATAAACAAATAAAAAAACATATGAGTCACGAGAGGATTGTGATTGTAAGCTTAATAATTGTGAGTCGGTGCGTAGATGGTGAGTGAGACGGTGTTGTGTTGGCTGGGTGCATTGTGGTCAGGTACAGAAGATGCGTGTGAAAGGAAGCAAGTTGGATGGATGTGATGGTCAGGAAAGGAGGTGTGAGGATGTGGTGTGCTGCTGGTGATGTGGTGGTGGTGATGGTGGTTGTGTGGTTGTGAAATTTTGTTGTTTGTGGTAGTGTGGTGGTCATGTGGTGGTGGTCATGGTGTTATGTGATGATGGTGGTTGTGTGGTGGTGATATGGTGTTGGTGGTGGTAGTGTGGTGGTGGTGATGGTGTTGTGATGGTGGTGGTTGTGTGGTGGTGATGTGATGATGGTGGTTGTGTGGTGGTGATATGATGGCGGTGGTGGTAGTGTGGTGGTCATGTGGTGGTGGTGATGGTGTGGTCCTGCCGATGCTGTGTGGTGGTAATTGTAGTGGTGTCGGTTTGGTGGTGATGGTAGTGATAATGTGGTGATGGTGATGTGTTAGTAATGATGTGGTTGTGTTGTGGTGATGGTGATGTGGTTGCGGTGTAGTGGTGGTGGTGGTGTGTTGGTGGGGGTGTGGCAGTGGTGTGGTAGTGATGGTGTTTTTTAGAGACAGCGTGATGGAATAGTGGTGATTGTGTGATGCTCTGGTGTAATGGTGATGATGTGGTGGTGATCAGTAATCTTGTCA
Source organism: Coenobita brevimanus (assembly GCF_032717465.1). NCBI lineage: Eukaryota > Metazoa > Arthropoda > Malacostraca > Decapoda > Coenobitidae > Coenobita > Coenobita brevimanus. The sequence continues at coordinate 17,015,190 of NC_137044.1, forward strand.
TAGTGGTGTGATGGTGTGGTAGTGGTGTGGTGGTAATGATGTGGTAGTGGTGTGATGGTGTTGTACTGGTGATGGTGTGGTGGTGATAGTATGATAATGGTGTGATGATGGTAGTGTGTTAAGGATGTGGTGGTGGTGTGATTGTGTTGTGTGGTTTCAATGGTGTGATAGTGATATGATGATAGTGTGGTAATGGTGTAGTAATGATAGTTGTGGTGTGGCGATTGTGTGGTATGATGGTGTGGTGGTGATTGTGTGGTATAATTGTGTGGTGGTGATAGTGTGGTGTGGTAGTGGAGAGATGGTGACATTGTGGTGTGGAAGTGGTACTGATATGATGGTGTGGTACTGATGATATGGTAGTGGTGTGGTGGTGTGGTAATGGTGATGTGGTACCGGTGTGGCGGTGTGGTAGTGATTGTTTGGCAGAGGTAAAAAGGAGGAAGTGGATGTTTTTTGTGGCACCATTGTTACTCTACCATCAATCATCATTACCAACACCATTCCATTCCTCCCTTTCCATTTTCCCCTTCCATTCATTCCTCAACTCCTCTCTCTTCTCCAGTCCTTCATTTTTTTCATTCTTATTCTTGTCAGCTTCTACGCCCTACCTTTTTTTCCGTTTTCCTTGTTTTCTCAATTGTCTTCTTTCTTTCTTTTCCGCCATCTTAGTTCCTCCTTCCTTCTCCTTCCCTTTTCCATCCATCTTCCTTTTCCTCTTCCTTTTTACAAGCATCCTCCTTTCTTCCTTTATTAATGCCACTCCTTCCTTCTTTATCCCACTTCCACCCTTCTCATACCTTCCTTGACTTCCATCCTCTCCCATTTCATCCTTCCCCTCTTGTATTGTTCCTCCTTATTCTGTCATTTATCTGAGAGAGAGAGAGAGAGAGAGAGAGAGAGAGAGAACATCTGCCCATAGCTCCTCCAGAACCGAGGTGATTTAAATAATATACGAGATTCTCCTCTGCCTTCCCTGCCTATTAGGACACACACACACACACACACACACACACGGAGCGCGGTACTAAGCTGGTAATTCTGATATCGCGGGTCCGAATCCCAATGTATTAAGAGATATGCCTTTGATATCATTAGTTTTATTATTGTTACATACGCCCACCACTTAAAAAGAAGAGTACCCTTGTCGTTGCACAGTCCTATATAAGTTTGCCAATGCTGCAGTGCGAGGAGAGAGACTGGAAGGAAAGATTAGATACGGGATGGAAGATAAAGGCTCCAGGTGAGGAAGGGCAAGATCATGACAGGTAGGTAGGAAGGAATGGAGTCAGTACTCAGGTGATGGCATGCGAGGGAGGTATCACGTCGAGCACAGCACTGTCGACTGTTGAGGTTGTTTGGGAGAAGTGCAAGAAGCGTATTTATGGAGCATCTTAACTCATTTACCAGGAAATAATGTTATATGTATTTTTCCTCTCTGATATTCCCTCTGGTTGTGAAGTGTGTGGTGGTAGTGTGAGTGAATAGACAATGAACAGGCCAGACATACACAAGTTCGTCAAGGTTTGAAAATATGGAAACTGGGCTCCGAGTTTCTATTACAGTGCGGTGTGTGTGTGTGTGTGTGTGTGTGTGTGTGTGTGTGTGTGTGTGTGTGTGTGTGTGTGTGTGTGTGTGTGTGTGTGTGTGTGTGAGTATATGTTAAAATAGTACGGTAACAATATGAGACATTACAAGGCTGACACACTCCTATAACAACACGATTAGGTAGGAACAATTAGAAACACACACACACACACACACACACACGCACATGGGCGAGGTGGACACAGTTGAAGTGGAAGGTCAACACAGAACACCTGAGCCTGGTTAATGGCTGAACCCCTCCATTACCCCTCCACCACCCCTCCCCCATTATTACCATCCCTCCCATTACCACCATCCATTCTCCCTACTAACACGAGTCCCCCCACCCTCTTTTTTTTTTTTTACTTCCCCCTCCCCCTTTTCTTCCTCTCCCTTTTTTCCTCCCATCTCACCCTTTTTCCTCCCTTCCCCCTTTATTTTCTCCCTCCCTCCCCTTCCCCTACCACCTTGCCAGTACGGAGAAAGGAGGAAGGGAGCGGGGCCCCCCCTCTCACCCCCCTCACCTTATATTTTCCTTGTCAGGTTTATATGGTCGCATGCCTAATACCTGAATCGCGAAGGGGGAGGCAAACACCCTATTTTTAGCGATTTATACAGCGGGTAATGACTGTAAAACGTGTCTGGCCTCTTGATGACGCTGCTAACTGCACTCTGTAATGTGGTATGCAGGCTAATAACCTCTATTTACCACAGGAGTTTCAGTCTTTAAATCGAGAGACTGGCTTCCTCTTCGCAATTTAAGCATATGCCAGTTTATTGCCGTTACGCCCGTTTATTGCCGTTACTTTTATCATTATACCACCGCCACACCACATACCATCACACCAGCACACTAAACCGCCACCACAGCACAGTACCACCACACCACACCACCACCACAGTACCAATACCACCACTCTGTACCACCCCACACCACACCAAAGTACCATACTACACCACTACCATACCAAAACAGTGCCACCACACAACACACAACACTACACCATCATCACATTCCATCAGTACCACCATACAATATCAATATCACCGCACTTTCAGTACCACCACACAACCACTACCACCAAATTACACATCACCAACACCGCGCCAGTACCACTTCATGCCAGCACCACCACACTACAGTAAACCACCACCACAGTGTATCAACAACACACCACAGCTCCACTACACTACACCACCACCATCACACCTCACGACACTAACACCACGCTACACCATCACCACCACCACACTACACCAATACAATCACCACAACAACACCACCATCACACAACACCACCACCACACAACACTATCACCAAACCACACCACCACCACCACATCAAATCACCACACTACACCACCACCACATCACACCATCACCACACTACACCACCACCACATCACACCATCACCACACTACACCACCACCACATCACACCATCACCACACTACACCATCACCACACCGTCACCACCATCACACCAATACCACCACAGTACATCGTCACACCACACCACACCATCACCACAACTGATGATGCAAGGAAATGATTGAACAGTTGAGAAAAATTGTAGGAGAATATACTGTAGATAAGATAAATATAAATAAGAGTAATATTGTATTATTAAATATGAGGAAGAAACTGAGAAAATCGAAGGAAAAAATGTACAAAAAAGATTCAGAATTTAGTTTTAACGGTATCAGATAAGATCGCTTCATAACGGTATCAGATAAGCAAGATTGCTTCTAACTACATAAACTTAATAAAATAAGTAAAGCAAGACATTTAATTAACCAGACAACAACCGTCCTATTTTTATAGCTAGGAGTTGCAGTAGGTTATTAAGAGGACAAAACCTTTTGGAAGAATTTGGCCTTGGCGCTCATTCTACATGGAAGAGATATCACTGACTTTAACACAACAGAGATAAATTTACTACAAAAAAATGAAAACCAAGTGTACAGACTGATTCTCGGCTCACACAAATATGTCCCAGTTTGCGTCCTGAGGCAGAGGTTGGAGTCATTGTGATGGAGGCAGGACTCAAGAACACCAAAATGACCGTCGAAACTATCTGTTGAATAAAGAAGATTCCCTGGCTGGACGAGTGTGTTAAGAACTACCACTGGATTTCAGAGATGACAGGTGGATTTAAGAAATAAAGAACACAGGTAAAGAAACAGGACAAGGCAAATATATATGAGAATGTTACGTAAAGATAAAGGAAATTGTTCGACGTGGGACACAATATAAATGGGGAGTGGAACTAAGAAGTAAAAATAATTTCATATATAAAATAAATAAGAAAGAAAGAAAAATGTTATGATAAATTTGTCAAGTAACATTTTTTATATGCCGAAGTAACATTTTGGCACTAGATGATTGAAAGCGATTTAACTGAAAAATGTGTTGAGTTTAATGCAAACGAAAAGGACTTGGAACATTTCAAAATGTACCGTATTTCCTACTGCCTGTGATTTCCAGTCTTTCAAACTCAGTGTGTCCAGGCATCTCGAAATGAACGAGTCTTGAATTTGGCTCTTTTTTTTCTTTTTTTTCTTGGAGGGAACATTTTGTTGGCTGCTGGCCTTTGGTTTCTTCTTCCTTGCATAAAAAAAGAATCTGAATAGCCATATCATGAAAATGAATTTATGGAACTGATTTTTTTGAAAAACAGAATACAGAGAATTTACAAAATGAACAATCAGTGACATGTGGACAAAAAGAGAGGAAACTGAACAAAGAACTACCATATACAGCTCAGTCACAAGGAAGTAGTTAATAATTCCCAGAAGCATGGGTCGCAGACAATGGCTATTCTTCCGAACCATAAAACTATAATGCTATTCACGTGACTTTCCTCACTAAGCGCAAGGCAGCCAGCGCCGCCGTGTTAGTTGTAGGCTATACTGATGGTGTTTTGCTGCCCTAAAATATATATATATATATATATATATATATATATATATATCTTGAATTTGGCTCTGTCTTGTATTTTGTTTTTCTCTTGGAAGGAACAGTTATTGCGGGCTTGTGGCCTTTGGTTCCGTCTTCCATTCCAGTTTTCTGCGCGCCGTATCTGACCTTGAAACTACGTTATGCCTATACGGTATATATATATATATATATATATATATATATATATATATATATATATATATATATATATATATATATATATATATATATATATATATATTGCGTAAGTATAAGTAATGCAGTTAGAAAATATTTTGGCAATCCTTAAGGAGACAGGACCACCTTATTTTGCATTTTCTTCCTCCATGACCTTAGTTCGTCATGGGATTTTTTATTTATTTATTTTTTTTTTTGCGAGGAAGACGGAACCAAAGGCCACAAGCCCGCAATAACTGTTCCTTCCAAGAGAAAAACAAAATACAAGACAGAGCCAAATTCAAGATCCGATCATTTCGAGATGCCTGGACACACTGCTTTTGAAAGACTGGAGATCATAGGATGCAGGAAATACAGACAGAGTGAGACCGTTCCAGAGCTGACCTGTTGCATAAATGAAGGGCTGGGAGCAACGCTTAACTCTTGCATTAGAGAGTTGGACAGAAAAGGGATGAGAGCTTGCTGCTAAACGGGTGCTATGTTCCCGTCATAGAGGTGGAGGAATGCAAGCAGACAGTTCAGAGCAGCAGTGACCATTGAAGCAGCGACAGAAAAGAGATAAATGTGCAACAGCGTGGTGAAGAGACAGTGATTGAAGGAAGTCAGTAAGAGGAGGAAAGTTAATGAGACGAAAAACCTTTGACTCCACCCTATTGAGAAGAGCTGTATGTGGGGAGCCTTCCCACACATGAGAGTTGTACTCCACACAGGGGCGGATAAACCCGTGTATAGTCAACAATTGTGCAGGGGTAAAGAAGGAACAGAGTCGGCTTAGCACATCTGATCTCTTGGGAGCAGATTTTACAAGAGATGTAATATGATCTTGCCAAGACAAGTCCCGAGTATATGAAACCCCAAGCATGTTCAAGGATGATGCAGGATTAAGCTGAATATTATTAAACATTAGTGGGCACATCTGTGGAAGATTTTGTCGGGTTGATAAGTGTAAGAACTGAGTCTTTGAAGTATTGAAAACAAGATTATTTTTAACCCAATCAGAAATACGAGCCAAGTCAGACATTAGGTGTGCCATAGCCTTATCCCTTGTTTGTTGAAGTAACTGCTGAGATGGGCGTTGTGGGAACTGAATAGAAAGGTGAAGGGTGGTCATCAGAGTATGAGTGGATAGGGTTAGATGTACAGCTTATAAGGTCATTGATGAATAAAAAGAAGAGAGTTGGTGATAGGACAGAGCCCTGAGGAACACCACTGTTGATGGATCTAGAAGAACGATGGCCGTCTACAACAGAGGCTATAGAACGACCAGAAAGGAAGCTAGGGATGAAGGCACAGATAGAAGGATAGAAACCGTAAAAGGGAAGTTTGGAAATTAAAGATTTATGCCAGACTCGAGGGAAAGCCTTTGAGATGTCAAGTGCAATGGCAAAGCTTTCGCCAAAGTCCTGAAAGGAGGATGACCAGGAGTCTGAAAGGTTGGTGAGAAGATTGCCAGTGAAGTGTCCCTGACGGAACCCATACTGACGACCAGAAAGAAGGTTGTGATAGGAAAGATGCTTTAAAATTTTTCTGTTAAGAATAGCCTCGAAAACTTTTGAGATACAGGATGTTAAAGCAATTGGACGATAGTTAGAGGGTTGGGAAGGATCACCCTTCTTTGGGACTGGGTGAATGAGAGCAAACGTCCGGCAAGAAGGAAAGGTACAAGTTGATAGACAAAGGCGAAAGAGTTTGCCTAGGCAGGGTGTGAGCACAGAAGCACAGTTCTTGAGAACAACAGGAGGGACTCCATCAGGCCCATATGAGGGTTGGGAATGGTCACCCTTGTCTGGAACTGGCTGAATGAAAGCAAACTTCCAGCAAGAAGGAAAGGTACAAATTGATACGCAAAGGCGAAAGAGTTTGCCTATGCAGGGCATAAGCACAGAAGCACAGTTCTTGAGAACAACAGGAGGGACTCCATCAGGCCCTTATACCTTGTTAGTATGGAGGCCAGTGATGGCAGAAAATACATCAGCTGAAGAAATTTTAATGTCAGCCATGAGGAAGTCAGAGGGGGGAAGTGATGGAGGAACATCACCGGAATCATCTAAGGTGGAACTGGAGGAGAAAGTCTGAGCGAAGAGATCTGCTTTATAAGTAGAAGAAATACCTACAGAGCCATCACAGTAGAAAAGAGGAGGGAAGGATGATGAGGGAAAGTTGTTAGAAAGGTTTTTGGCAAGGTGCCAGAAGGAACAAGAATAATTCGAGTTGGAGAGTTGACAGCATTTAGTATGGATGAAATTATTTTCAGCAGAGTGAAGAATTGACTTTGCACGATTCCGAGCAGAAACGTACAAAAGATGTGATTCATAGGTGGGTTGGCTCCGGTACGTTTTACAGGCCCTCTCCTTGTTGTGGACAGCATTAGAACAAGCGTGATTAAACCAAGGCTTTCTTGCATTAGTCAAAGGATATGAGAAAGGAATGCATGCTTCCATGCCCGAGAATAACCTCCACAATGCGCAAGGCACACTCAGATGACTTTCGGCCATGGAAGAAATAATCATTCCAGGGAAAATCAAAGAAGTACTGCCTGAGGGCCTCCCAATCCGCAGCTCCAAAATGCCACAGATGACGTTTCTTTGGAGGGTCCACATGCCATACTGGAGCGATAGGACAGGTTGAGGTGATGAGGTTGTGATCGGAGAAGCCCAACGGAAAGAAAAGATTAACAGTGTAAGCAAAAGGATTAGTTGTAAGGAAGAGATCAGGTATGTTGAAGCTTTCTCCAAGGCGGTCAGGGATACGGGTGGGATGCTGTACAAGCTGCTGTAGGTCATTAAGGATACAAAAAGTGTAGGGCTGTTCACCAGGTGGATCAGTGAAAGGAGAGGAGAGCCAAAGGTGGTGGTGAACATTGAAATCTCCTAGACTGGAGATTTCTGAGAAAGGAGAAATGGATAAAATGTGCTCCACAGTCGAAGTAAATCGAAGAATTTTTGATAGTAGAATTAGGGGATAAGTAAACATCGCAGATATATTTAGTCAGAGAATGACAGGAAAGCCGAAGCCAGAGTGTAAAGAATTCAGAAGAATCGAGTTCAGGAACATGAGAGCACGATGAATCGTTGTGTATATATACACAACAGCCACCTTTGGCTTTAAAATGAGTATAGAGAAAGTAGGAGGATACAGAAAAGGGTTTCCTGTCAGTTGCCTCAGACAGCTGAGTCTTAGGAAAAGAAGGTGAGGTTTAGAGGAGGAGAGGTGGTGCTCAACGGAGCAAAAGTTGGAGGAATGGCCACGAATGTTGCAGAAATGAAGTGGTCAGACAGTGGTTCCAGGCAGCTCGAGTCGTCACCGGGAGAGAGGCGGAAGGTGGGAGCATTTATGGTCCAGCCCTCCCTCCCCGGGGACTCCGAGGATATATATTTCGAAGCCATGATCATTTTTTAAATTTTGGAAAAGGAAGTGTAGTGTGTACTGTGCATGTAGTTTGGTGTTCATAGTTAGAGAAACTTGTATTGGAGACCATGCTGGCCTACTCTCTGTGTTACTGTGACACTGAAAAAGTTCAGCAAATGGGGATGCTTGGGAACTAATCCCGAGGGCTGATGATACGGGAGCTCCAGCTCTCCCTGTCATCAGCTTTCCCTGCACCTTGGGAGTACTGCCCTGCTCGACTGGTGCTGCAGTCTACTCCTCTATTGCGTTTTCATGTTTCAGTATTTATTTTTATTTCTCTTAAGAATGGTAGAAAATGTTTTAAAAAGCTGTGTTTGCTTACAGACGGACACAATCTTCTGGTGGGGGAAGACAGACGCACGCCATCTTAGAAATGCATTTTTTAGCGAAATGACCATTATCCGTGTTCATTTATTCAAACCAAAACTAAATTTTCGTAACTGAGCCCATCTTTACAGCATTTGTCCTAACCTTAGGCAACCTATTTTATGCTGACCTAACCAAACTTATTCTAACCTAACCTAACCTGTCCCTTACGTAATCATATTTTCCATGTTTATCAATGGATCCTCTTCATGCTCGAACACGCACTTCAGTACACCTTTATTAAATCAATGAATCAGTTCAAAGGTAGATTTATAAAAATATTTATTTGGAGGTGGTCCTATGTCTCCATCAAGGATTAGCAATATTCTTTGCGACACCTGCCAGGCACCAGTACATTAGTTATGTAGGCACAACTGTGTGCTGTCAGCAACCTTTCTATGTGGCTAGGTCAAGGGCCTCAAACTTTTTCAATTCATTTCCCACTTCGTGGCCTCACTTCAGTTTTCTCTCAAGCCCCTCACAAATAATGACGAAAAAAAAAAAATGTTTTGGTGCAGATACACTCTTATTTACCACTTACACAAGCCCGAAATGTTCCCCCTAATATCCTGCCGTGGTCCCCTTGTGGGCCATGGCTCCCAGTTCGAGAACCAGTTCTACAGTAGGCTCTAAGCCACTTATCTGTGCACATGAGTGCCAGACTGCCCATGATTTGAGCAGCTGAAGAACTGCAGAAAGTTAGGGTAGAATCTCTGAGTAGCCAAGTCCCTAAAGGTGTTACTGCAACCACAGACACAGCACTGTAAGTCTAACCGAATGCCTGATGATCAATTTCTGAAGTGGTCTTGGAAAACGATGGGAATGATTATAAAGTGTATAGGTTCATGGACTGGGAAGTCGTAAAAGCTATGATACAAAGCCCTGTAGAACTTTACGAGAGCCATTTTATTTACACAACCATTCTCTTAGTTGCATCCCTCATCTACATGTCTACTAAATCTTCCAGTTACCAATCAAGTTCATACTAAACCACAATTCTGCAGGGGACTGAAGGGAATATCCGAGGGGATTAAGAACTTAACACCGTGGTCGTAAGCGTACTGTTATGTTCGCGAGAGCAGCTGGTGAGCGATAATGTGTAATCCACGTACTCTTCTTTTACTGCTGTGTGTGTGTATATATATATATATATATATATATATATATATATATAGATAGATAGATAGATAGATAGATAGATAGTGTTTTGTTTTTGTTTGTACCGGTACGTCATTCATTGCAACTCCTAGTGCAAATTTCCTCATCACTAAGGAAGCAATCTCATTTTTCATCTGGTAAAATGAATTTTCGCCTCCCGCCTTTAATTTTTCGCAGATTTCAAAACTTTTAATACACCAAATGTGTGACTATATACTGCCATTCTGCCCAGAATTTCACCACAATCAGACTTACTTTATGCCGTGCAGAAAAAGATTTTTTTTTTTCTTGAAAAATCGTATCTGCTCAAAACTGCTAGAAGTTATAACAATTTCCTTTGACACACTGACAGGTGACACCTAAATGATGATTCGCAGCAATTCCCATGTATATATGAAATGTACAAGTGAAAAAAAAAATGGTTTACACTTTCCCCAAATATCCTGGGCATGCCGGCCTCACTAAACATTCGTTTATATATATATATATATATATATATATATATATATATATATATATATATATATATATATATATATATATATATAAAGAATTAAAGATCACCGATAGCTGTGAATATTGATACTGGTTTCATGATTATAATAATAAAAAAAAAAAATGGTCAATTACAAGCAGTTATTTTGAATGTGAAAATTATTTCGAGAAAAAGGCATTGTTTTACTCTTCTGGGATCCTGTATAACAGCATACTAGTGTAACAATACCAATAAAAAAATAATTATTACATACCTGACTGTTGCACAGTCTCAGGGAGGTCAGATTACAGTTGAGGTCAATCAGTAGTTAGTTCAGGTCACCTCAAGTAACATGCTGTGTAGCAACTGGGGGCCGTCCTCGCCACTCCCCCACCCCACCATCCATAGCCATGTGCTAGCGCGTGGTACATCAGTACTAAATTTCCCACACTAAATCTTTTACTTCTTAGGTTTACTGGGTTCACTGAGCAGACTCCCTACATGACAGTCGTTGTTGCACTTGGCAGTGAGAGTGAAGTCTGTTTGCTTTGTTTGCAATGATGAATTACAACAATCAATGTACCACCACAATCTTCACACTTCAACTTACGACACAGTCAGGGTGGCATTACTCTCGTTAGCATCTGTACTTGCACGATGTTGTTGTGGAATCAACAGATGTTGAGTAGCAGCAGTTGAAACAAGCGTTGGTGGCGTGATGGTGGCAGGAGGCTGCCAGGTGTCACGAGAAGTTGATGGTTGAGGTTCACTTTCGCTCTTTTCCCATCTTCTCTCCATTGCTCTCTTCCCCTTCTCAATCTGCCTCTGTTTTTTCTTGCTTAGGGGAGGCATTTCCACAGTCTGAACCGGGGAACAGTAAACAATATCGGGAGGATAGCCGACACAGAGAGCCGTAGCTTTGCATACACCACCTTTCGATAAAAGTAGCACACTGACAGTGTTGCCAGGTGCTGGCCCTAAAATATCTGTAGAATCATCCATAAAATTTCTTGAGATTTGAAAAAAATTCTGTAGATCACAATTTCACGCATATATTGACAAAAGGTATGCAAATATAAGTCTTAGAAGTTATATGTGCCTTTATTTAAAAGAAAAAAAATATGATTAATTCCATACGAATAATCTAAGATTAATAGTTTTATTAAATTAAGAATATGGTATGAATTTTCATATTTCAAATTCGTAAAATGCGGGTTAACACACAGTTACTATGGGTCAAGTTAGACACGAACCTAACTGAAAACTTATACGGTACTGAAAACAAGGGCTAAAAGAGCGAGCCCCTTTTTCACTTTTCGTTTAGCTCATAACTTTCTAGGCCAAATAACTATAACCTTGTTATATTAGATAACCGTAGGAACAGTCGCTAACACCACTAATATATTCCAAATATGTCCAAATTTCCGAAACTAACTCTGACATACCGGCTTCTGACTCCCGCAGAATGTAAACAAAAATGTCAGTACACACCGGCGCATTCGATAGTAGAAAAATGTATATATTTAATATTGAAATTTTCGTATTAGTTCACAGATTAAGCAGTTTATAAGTATATTAATTGTTATACTGCAAGTACTAGTCTAATATAGCTTAAGCGACATAATTTGAAATTAGAGAAAATACAATATTTCATAGAAAACTTTACGTTTCAAGGGTTAACTACTGTATACAATACGCTTTCTTTAAGGCCTGTCCTCTTGCCCATGCTAAATTTCTCTATGGTATTTGTAAATTGAATTCCTTTCCATATTGCTTGTAAAATTTCTTGAGAATTTCTGTAATATATCAAAATATCTGTAGATTAAGCACAAAATTCTGTATTTCTGTAGATCCTTCCAAAAATCTGTAGAAATACAAAAATTTCTGTAGACCTGGCAACCCAGATTTTTAATTTATCAAAGTTGTTACTTGTTAGTTGTTACTCCCACCGCCGTACATCCACTGATCGCCTGAGTGGTACCAAGAGTATCGTACAGTAATATTATGACAAACTCCCAAAAAAAAAAGACCTAAAATGCAAAATAACAACGAAATGCAACGTGGTTCAGAATAGGACATTAAAGGGCTGCTTCATCCTAATGGACACTTAAAGTTTTAAAAAAGGCACTGGAAAAACATGTGCTCCTACGGCCGCCAAACTCGCTGACCAGATGCGGTATGCCATAATCATTTCACACAAATTTTGGGGAAAAAGAAAAAATCTGACCCGAAAATCGAGTTTTCCCTCTAAAGGTAGTTGTGCTATCCCAACATGTTTGACCTGCTTTCTCACATTAATATTAGTGTTATATGACCGATCTGCTACAGGGCACAGTATATAACTTTCAAAGTTCTTTCAGGTGTCATTATCGTTCTCAGCCAAAACCAGCCATAATACATGGTTTTAATTTATCCAGTTATAGTCGCTTTTATATAATTTAAGAAACACTAATTAATGATAAACGCCCTCTCCACAGATACACATATTTCTGTGATATGTGTTTCTCTTCAAATGTAGTTTTACATTCAACCGTACCTTCAAGAAGACGGGACCACCTTATTTTGCTTTTTTTTTTTTTTTTTTTTTTTACCCTTCATGTGATTCTTTGAATATCTTTTTTTTAAACACGTCTTTATTTAGCTACAATCCCCAACGACACCAAAGGCAGACGGATGCCATCTTAGAACACCATTTCTTGAACGAAATTACCCTTATCAATGCCGATTAATCCAAACCTAACCTAAATTCACATAACTTTACTCAGCATAATTTATCCTAACCTAACCTGTTGTTTGCTAACCTAACTAAACTTATCACGGCATAACCTAACACATCTCATATATAATCGGATTTTCCCAGTTTAATGATGGATCCTAATCATACACGAAAACGTAATTATGTGTACATCTCAATAAAGTCACTGAATCAGTTCAAAGGTAATTTTTTTTTTTTTTTTTTTTTTAAGAGGTGGTCTTATGGCTCCTTGAGGATTTCCAGTTCAACATATCCTGCACCTTTTACAGGAGCTAGTATTCTCTGTTTTTTGCAGGTGGCCTACAATTTGATTTTGTATTATTGTTCCCACAAATTTAATTTCTTTTTTACAGAGAGCTTAATTTGTTTTTGTATTTTTGTTGAATAGATTATAAGCATACCTTCATCCAAGTAACAGTTTATTGTATTCTCAAGTAGCAACTAACCAGTCTTGTACAGTAGTTGCTGCTCCCTCATACTTTTTTTCTTTCTTTCCACCAAATGTGGCCATGTTTTCTGACAGGTATTGGTCAGTAATTGGACTTTCGTGCCTTGCAACAAAAATTTATTTATCCATTTATTTATTTTTCCAGAATATAAGCAGTATGGTAAGTCTGACATCCCACCATAAGATTTATCATTCTAGTAGTGATAATGTTTTCAAACAATTGCGGCAGGTAATTGATTCAAACTAATTATGTGCATACAGGTACCACATTATTTTCATTTGTTTTTACACATTTCATTCCAAAATGCTCACCATTTCCTGTACCACTTTGTTCGGACAGTTTGCATGATTTTTTTTCCCCTAGCCCCACTGTCTTTCCTGTTATCAGACAGTGTCAACTGTCAACTGGAGGATAAGTTAGCTGAGCCCAGTAACCAGGTTGCAAATCTTACTTGCAGACATCAGATTCGCTTGAGAATTTGTAACTAACGATGCTGACCAGTGTTCAGACCACCACCCATCCTAGTGTCCTAGTTCCAGCACCCTGCTGAACCGGTCTAAATAGTAGTTCTGTTAACTCTGCCACTCCTGCTTCTAATGTTACTTACCAGGAATTTCAACCAGCGTGGAGTGGAGTGAAGGAGGTGAAGATGCGGACAATTGTACTGGTTATGACGTACAGTACAGCCAATTTCAGATACTTGCGGACTTAGAAGAGGAACCCTTTGAGGTCAGGATGACTGGAGACACCATCATCCAAGGTCAGCTCGTGGAATTAAGTGGCGGAGTATCAAATAACAGAAGGTGTTTCTGCATACCTGGTGCTGGAGTTGATGATGTAAGCAAGGTTCTAGATGAAGTGACCAATGATTTGACAAATCATGTTCTTGTAGCAATGCATACAGGCATTACTGATGTGGTATGGACCCGATTGAAGGAATTGTTGGAGTGCTTTAATCTTCAGGTTCGGTACTAAGTTAGGTTAGGTTGGTTGGGTTAGCTTGGTTTGGAATAATAAAAAAAGGTAATTTCCGGCAGAAATGAATATAAGATTCAAATTAATCACACTATCGTTCGTTCGTTTTAAGATATCCTTCACCTGTAGTGAAGGCCAGGCCATACATTAGCCCGGTAATCACACTATAAAACATAAAAAGATGAAAATTTTAAACTTTAAAGGTGAGTTGGGTGTAATTCTGGAAATTTACCAAAAAAATTACTTATTTTAGAAAGTTCAGTAATTATAGGCCTAGATACATACACATAGCCTATGTACTGTATGGTTAAAGTAGTTTTATGTAAAATGCATAGCTAATTGATAGTATATTCGAAAACTGTCAAAATGACTCTTGAAGCTTTTACATTACAACTGAAACATAACATGTTGGCACAAAATTTAAATTAAGGTCATTTATTTCATGCTGATGAGTACCACAACATAAAACTAAAAGAATTCAACAATATGCAGTAGTTTTAATTATTTTTTATTTTATATTAACAAAAAAAAAAAAAACTCTTAGTAGCTACGTACCTGGTAAAAGATAAATATAGGAGGCTGTTGGTATAAGTACATTATTATTTGTAAGTAAATTGTTTTTGTACAAAGTGAAAAATGTTTGCCAACGGCCATACCACGTTGAGTACACCGCTTCCCGTTCGATCAGCGAAGTTAAGCAACGTTGGGTCTGGTTAGTACTTGGATGGGTGACCGCCTGGGAACACCAGATGCTGTTGGCATCCCTACGTGTCAAGTGGGGTTGGTGGAGGATTAGTGCCCCTCCCTGTAAAACAATTAACTCTAAGCCCTTGGCCACCCCGTCTGGGATACATGGCGTCTGGCAATGAATGAATGAAAAAAAAAAACGAAAAATGTTTATTTAATCGGAGCATGTATTGACAGTTTTGCTTTCTGTGGAGCAACATTCATTTCTAAATAAAATGAAAAATTATAAATAGTAGTACTAGTAATTATGCTTCAGCTATAATTGAAACATTGTTTAGCACACAGGCTCACGGTGGCATATAACAGTTTTATCCTGATGTGTTGAACAATATTCTGCACTGCACTAGTGTTAAAATCATCTACCATGACACAAATATCAGAGTCAAATGAATCACACTGAAAAACACTGAAAATATAAAAATATAAGCTTTAACCTAACCTAACCTAACCTAGCCTCCTGACCTAACCCAACCTAACTTTAAGAATGACCTAATCTGTAATTTAATCGGTTTTACTTACAGATCTAACATTCTTGATCATCACTGCTATGTCCAATTTAGTATGAGTGAAACTCTGGAATAATATCAAAACAAGGCCTGTGACATGGACCCTCCCTCTCTTTTCCCATGCACACACATGACCATGTGGGCCTTGTGCTCTGTGACATTAACATAATTAGGATATCCCATGACACCTACAGCTGCTAAGAATGGTAAATATGCCCGTATCTACTCACAAATCATCGGCTCACCTGACATGAAATGCTTGCTACAGAGGCGGGAGTAGGCCGTCGGCGCCATTTCTCCCTCTTCGCGGCAGCTATCCACTCTTGTCGCCTTTCCTCATTGGCTAGAAATCGGTAGAAGTGTACCCCACTTCCAGTTTTCTGCCTTGTCCTACAGCCGAAGGCACAACAGTGGAATACCATCGTGGACTCAGCAATTCCATCTCTCTAGACATCCGACAATTTGCCGTCCAATGTGGCACTGTAAACAAAAGTCACATGACTCGTGACATCACATGGAAAAGATTAATTGATTCATGTTTGTACGTCCTGGATTACTTATTTATATTTATATTTATTTATTTATTGGAGAAGAATTTGTTTCAAGGTTTTTGGCTTTGGTTCCTTCATTCTTTTGCACACATACACACACACACACACACACACACAGACACACACACACACACACACACACACACACACACACACACACACACACACACACACACACACACACACACACACACACACACACACGGGATGTAGGACAGGTTGCAAAACGTTTCACTGACGAAGTGGGTGGTTACTGTCCCCCTTGAGCAAGTGGATGGGTGTGTGCGTGTGTGAAGGTCACAGCCTTGCCCTTAGATCGGACTATATGAGCTCTCAGCTCCCTTCCGGAAGGGTAAAAGCTGACGATCACGACCATCAAGTGATCCTGACCGACCTTGTGAATTACACACACACACACACACACACACACACACACACACACACACACACACACACACACACACACACACACTTTTAATGAGATACACGATAAAACAGAAACAGAACTGGACAAATCAAACTTACCTGGCCCAGTGGCATGAAAGTACAGTATGTCAGGTTGGAGAGTGGAGTGTGTGCTTCAGTCGTGGTGCTGGTGTCGGTGTAACTTCATTGGCTGGGCAACAGGTACACAGATTCACTTAGCAGACCCCAAGGCAGCAGTGTGTGTGTGTGTGTGTGTGTGTGTGTGTGTGTGTGTGTGTGTGTGTGTGTGTGTGTGTGTGTGAGGGCAGTCAAGTGTGTGGGCAGGGTAAGGTTGCCGTTGGTGCCTTGTTTAATGTTTGTGCAAGGTAAAGCCACTTCAGCCCAAGGACTTCGTTTTTATTCTATTCTTGCTGCTGCCAGACGAATTGATTTAACTTAAGCGAACACCCTATTGTGAAGAGGTTAGAGCTAATAAAGGTTATATCTAACTCTTCCAGTCAGATATCACGCCTGAGCAGAAAATCACCTGGTGGTCGTATGGAAAATAAGAAGCAACTCCAAGGCACAGCAAACCCGTCCCTGGCAGTCATTTTAGTGCTGACATATAAACACAACAGGATATTTAGTCAAAGATGTCACATATCAAATTTGGAATAAATCGGGTGAAAATTGACGATTTTATGTCCATTTGAAATTATAGGCCCGACCCACCTGACATTGACCCCCCTACCACTAACTGGCGGGTGACCCCCTGGTGTAATGAGACATGTTATAGGATGCAGATTTGAAAGCTGCACCTTTAGGTTTTGGCTTCATGTCGACATGACGAATTTGAAAGGATTTATGGCGAAAAAACTTTTTTTTAACATTTTACTTTTTTTTTTTTTTGGGGGGGGGACCTACAGCCTGGGTCTTGGCCCAATTGGCCCAAATTTTAATCAGGTAATCAGAAGGTTATAACCCATCGTCCCTATAATTTTAGTCAAAATTGCACCAGTAGTTTTCGGGTAAAGTTAACAGACAGACAGACAGTCAGACAGGCAGACAGACAGACACAGACAGACAAGCAAACAAACAGACAAGCCGAGTGAAAATAATACCAGTCCCCGAACCCCTTCGGGACGGGGTTGGGTAATAAACCATATAAAACCAAGAATGAAGCAGCTCCTCCAAGAACAGGAAGCCCTAAGATCACTGTGTAACTTCAGCCCCCCTATAAGGCGATGGGGGCTGTTTATTTTTATTCTGAACACGACAAAGTTAATCCGCTTGGTAGGAAATGTCACCTTACAGTATACTGAATAAAAATAGCTTGGTGGCAAAGATCAAATGAACAAGCAATTTCGTCGACAGCATGGCTTATGTTACGCCTAAAAACCATCAAAGGCAGGGTACAGACGTGGGAGAGGTGAGCCAAGGAATGGGTGGGATGGGCTGAAAGTGTGGTGGGCGATGGGACTGGTGAAGAAAAGTACACCCTGTCAAAATGAGTGTTGTAGGATCAGCAGTTTGAGTGTAGTGAAGGATTATATAAATTATCCCCCAAGAATGAAAGTACTGGGGGACTGGGGTAATGAAATAGCCGTGGGGGATATAGAAATGGATGGGATGAGGTGGAATGGCGGTGGGATGGGGGTGGGTACGGGCCATGAGACTATATGACTATACCTTCAGAAAATATATACTGTAGGAAGAGATTTACGTATTGTACTGTGTTATTAATCCCTTCAATAAAAAAGCTGATTTCCCTCAGCAGGATATACTTGTGTCACGGCTGCAATAATATAAAGCTGTTGCACAGAGAAGAGGACGAGCAGCTTAGAAGATAATTTCCCCGAGTTCAGGAATTCGAGATGTGTTGAGGTGGAAATTAGTGTGGGATGAGATGTGGTGTGTACGTTGTCGTGTGATGTGGTGTAATGGTTATGTTACCACTGCACCACACCACACTGTCCCTCCCTCCTGCTTCCCTCCCACATGCATCCTTCACACAGCCACTACCATTCTCGACCACCCTCACACATCCCACTACCACACCCACACACCATACCACACCCTTCCCGTCCTCCCTAGCCCCTCACACAACCACCATCGCCACCATCCTCTCCCATCCCATTCACTCCCACACAATGCATTTCACGCACCGTACTTGTCTCTCCATCTCTCTCTGTGTACCTTTGTGGTGCCAGTGTATTTCACGCATCGTACCGTGTCTCGATCAGTGTATCCACCACTGTAACACTGTAGCTGCATCATGTTATGAAACGGTCTGTGTCGTCTCCCTGTTGTAAACCTACTGTATATGCTACCAGTCGTCCATTACAGTTGATACTGTAATACCGCCACATATGCTTGGAGTAATTATCGTAGATCTTCCTGTGATAACCATACTGGTGCTGGCCTGCTGCTGATGGTGAATTTGTATGTAGGACTACAGTATGTATGCATACATGCATGTATGTATATATGAATATATGTATGTATGTATGTATGTAGGACTACAGTATGTACAGTATGTACTGTATGTAGCAAAACTCCGAACCTTGGCAAGCGTTTTAAACAACATTACACCTGTAACTGTGTGTGTGTGTGTGTGTGTGTGTGTGTGTGTGTGTGTGTGTGTGTGTGTGTAATGACTTCATTTCCATACAGTCCCGAGTATTTACAATACTTGTGCTTCGGTACGATAAACCTCTGAGCAAATAAGACAAGGGCCTAATTGCCTGTATATACGTTTTCTACGCTGATAAACAAGATAAATTATGACATTTCTTAAATTGACCACGGTATACAATGGAGGTCTGTGCCAGGCCATATTAGGTCCACTACAGGACCAGATCATCTCAGAGGGAGAGTAGTAGCCAGAATTTACCCTTCCCCTTGCTGGCGACGTAAGAATGGGGAAGGGTATGTGTTATTGTGCGTCTGCGTCTGCATGTCATCAGTCGAACCGTGAGGGAGGGAACATTAAAAAAAAAAAAAAAAAAAATACCGCCATCAACCACTGTACATGATCTCCTGAAGGCTTCATACACTTCTTGGAGCACATGTATCGCACGACGACTGTGTTAACTACGGAGCCACGATAGTGAAAGTCAGGAAGGCTTATATACTTGTACTTAAAACCTCACAGGTACCCTCGATTAAAAAAAAAAAAAAAAAAAAGTATTGGCACCTGGGGTAGAATAAGCTGTGAAATGCTTCCTGTCTGGTTCAGTCGGTAGTGTTGGCATGCCTGTTTAATTCACAAAAATGGATGAGTTGCCGTGTAGTACAATGTTACTCGTACTATGACGAATCTAGCGATATATCTGTAAAATATTAGATAACAACACAAATGAAGGATACACAGCGACATAACCGTGTCATTTCCCGTAAATCATAGTCCATGTATCATGATGTCTCACACTGACAGGGTGCCCATACTTTTTTTGTTATCAGGGGTACTCACGGTAAGCAATTTTCCTCCTCATTATAACCCGATTTCCGACTACGTCGATGCGATGACCAAAACCAAGAAACTGTCTGTCTATCTGTTGCCAAACGCCAAAATCCCATAAGGGGTGGCCATTTGACTTTGAGTTATTTGTTTTACGGGGAGGGGCACTAACCCTTCACCAACCCACTTGTTGACACGTAGGGAGCACGTATGGTTTGGTTATATGGTTACCACCCAGCGCTGTAAATGGTTTCTTGGCTTACAGGAAACCATTATTTTGGCTTGTCACTCAATGTAAAGCCACCTGTAAAGAAAAGCAATAAGAAGTGAGAGGAAAGATGGGAGAAATAGGAAGAGAGGGGGGCAGACACAGAAAAAGAATGATAAAGACTAAGAAGGAAGTAGACAGCACTACATCAAGTGAGTGGATGATGGTCGCCACCACCTGCCACGAATTAAGAAACAGAAAAGGAAAATAAACTTACGGGAACTATCAGCAGAGTGCCCAGCGAAATGGACCATAGATTTATTTATTATTCGAGCCTTTTAAATTCTTGGCTCTGTCCCACACACAGTACCATCAGTCAGGAAACTTTCATGACGCCTGTGGGTACAACCGTTTCATCGACCATCAAATTAGTAAATGGGTCCAGCTCTTGTCATGTGCATCTCCTCACAAACAGTATTTCAGCCATTCAGCTTTATCCCTTGTCATTGTTTATATTTCAACTTTCAATCCTCACGTTGTGGCTTCCGGCCCTTCCTTCTACCTTCAGACTCACTCACGTGTCGTCTTTTCATCATCCTACAACCATATCCAGTCTCTCTTTGTGGCCGTACCATCTAAGACACACTGTTCTTTGATCAACACACTTCAGTCCACATCTTTAATATATCTCAGGTCTTCTCATCCTGTCCAGTCTACCCAGTACCCAGACAGTCCTGTTTTCGCTGCTTTCCTCTTTAACTCAACTTTTTGTGCTCATGCCATACCAGTGTGGGTACTAACATTTCCTTAGGCAGCCCTCTCAGTCTGTTTCGTACTCTCTTTTTTTTTTTCTTTTTTTTTTTTTTTTAATGCAGTCTTCATAATGCATCTGTCCCAATTTCTCTGCCTCGCAAAAAGTTTTTCATATGACCAACCACTGTTCCTCATCGGGCCACTCTATAGTACTTTCTGCTTCCGTTTTCACAACCTCTCTTACGTGTTACTATACAGTGATAGACCTGCTCAAAGTCCTTCAGCAGTTTATGTGATTATTACACTCATATTATTTCCTTGGTTAGCCTTACCTTTACACAACAATCATCTCTATCTCTTTATCCCTACCTGACGTTACATTCACATATCACCATTTACATTTTTCCATATATTCAGTTCGCCACTAAACTGTCTTTCTTTTTCGTCAAACCACAGTTAAGAAAGAAAACAAAACATAATCATATATATCTAAGACAGCTATAAAGTATACCGTACTGATGGAATAGATGCAATGATGGAAGAGAAGGTAAATATGTAAAGGAGGTGGAGAGCCGGTTAAGCTCAAGAAAGTAGAGTGACTGGTGCTATGAAGGTTTTGATACTATGCAGAGGTTTGAGTGGGCTATGAAGCTACAAATGGATTTCATGAGGAAATGTTAGTGATCACAGTGGATGTGGGACTTGGAGTGATTTTAGTATAATAAATCAAGAGTCAGAACTAGAAATGGGACTGTCAGCGAATGTGGGCTGCATCAGTGAGAAAGGGCAAGGACTGCTAAAAATTCAAAGAAACAAAGGGTAAGGAAATATGTTGATCAACAGGTAAATGAAAATGTGCTTATATGGTGCGGTT
Organism: Coenobita brevimanus; assembly: GCF_032717465.1. Lineage (NCBI taxonomy): Eukaryota > Metazoa > Arthropoda > Malacostraca > Decapoda > Coenobitidae > Coenobita > Coenobita brevimanus. The sequence continues at coordinate 17,037,006 of NC_137044.1, forward strand.
AGGGGGGCGCGGTAGCACAGTGGTAGCGCGCTGGACTTGTAATCGGGGGATTGCATGTTCGAGCCTCGCCCGGGCTGCCGTGCCGGGAGGGGTAGCTCCCTCCTGTAACCCTAGCGGGGCTATATAGTCCAATACAGGGCTTAGCTCGGGGGAACTCCATTTCTCCCCCATTTTTTATATGGTGCGGTTAAATAGAGTGGAGAAGTGTAGGATGGTGAAAAGGGTATGTATAATAACTATAATATATGAATGTGTTTGGGAGGATGCGTGGAAAGGCAAAATGATAGATAGATGGAGATGATGATTCAGTGTGTCAAGAAGCCAAGTATTGAAGTTAAGAAAGGCAAAAATATCACCAAGGACGTACAAGGTTGCTGGTTCTTTGAAAGCAGTGATAAGAAACAGGGAAGTGAGCATGGAAGTGAAAAAGTTACTACATGACAGTATTGTGATACCAACTCTAACGTACGGAAGTGAAGCTTGGACGTTGTTGGAAGGACACAAGTCAAGAGTGAGAGCCGTGGAAATGAGTTATTTAAGAGGAGCCTGTGGAGTCACATGGAGAGACAGGCTGACGAATGAGGATATAAAGGAGCGTTGTGGTGTTGATGTGGATGTGATAGGAAGCGTTATGAGGAACACACTGAGGTGGTTTGGCCATGTGGAGAGGATGGAGGGTCAAAGACTGACGAAGAGAGTGTATGTGAGTGAGGTGGAGGGGGAAAGAGGGAGGGAGAGGCCGAGGATGAGATGGAGAGATGGGGTGGAGAGGTATATGAGAGAGGGGGGTGTGAGTTGGGAGCAGGGGAGTGAAATGGCGGGGGACAGGGCGACTTGGAGGCGATTTGTTTGTGGCCACCCCAAACGGGATTGAGGCGTCTGGCAATAGATAGATAGATAGACGTACAAGGATGGATTTAAGTATGTATGGAGGTGTGTAAAGTACTGTGCATCCCTTCTCTAACCTGGTGGCTGAGGGAACAGTGCCCTAAATCCCTTAAGCATTATGGACCACATTTTTTGGTTGACAGTTTGGCCTGCGTGATGGACCTGAGATGATCAGAGCATGAAATTAAGAGTGAATGGATGTGTGGCTCATTTTACTGTGAGCTTAGTTCATAGTTATCATATTTTTGTGCTTTTCTGTTCCTATTTTCCCTACCAACCTCTGTATTAGTGAGAAGTAACCTGATGATAATTAATTGCGATGAAGATGATGATAATGACGATGATGATAGCCTTCCAATACTTTACTACATTTTCTCCTCAACTTGGCCACACGCATACCTATTGCCCTTTCTGCATGTGCTACTGCTTTACACATTACCAGCATCTGACCTGACTAGCGCCATCACCAGCCTATATCAACCCCTTCAGTACCGTGACATTTTTTACACATTATCCTTCCACCAAACAAGCGTCTCCAGCCTAACAGAGACCGATCGTGGTGAAGGGGTGTCAACTAATCCCCACTTGTCCTTTCACTGCCACATTTCTGCCTCTGAGATGAATAAAATCGTCTGGTGGCAGCAAGAGTACAGTACGAAAAACGCCACCGCAGTGTTCAGGTTACAGACAAAGTTACCGTCCCCGTCTCATCATCGATCTCATACACAGGTTATTACATCGGATATAAAGTGAAAGGTGTAGCGAGGCACGACCATCAGTGTAAAGTAAAAGCTAATACTATTTTCCCTCCTTTTACCTCCTTCAAAGTATAAGTGGCCGAGGCAAGGCTAACGTAGGTCGGTATATTCAAGGGGAGACGACCTGCCGACTTCCTTTAGTTGTATTGCATTTTTTTTTTTTTAAGGAAGATGAAGCAGAGGAAGGAAAAGCAAATTATGTAACGAAAATTTCCACACACCAGATAAATCCAGCGCGTTCGTCGGCTGCGTGGCCTGCGTCGCGCCATTGCCTCATCACAGAAATGAATGGGAAGGACTGATGTGAGTGGGCGGCGGAACTTCGACAGAAAAGTATACCCTCTAAAAGTATACCCCCTAAAAAGTATACCTCCTAAAAAGTATACCCCCTAAAATGTACACCCCATAAAAGTTTACCCCCTAAAAAGTATACCATCTTAAATGTATACCCTGTAAAAAGTATACCTTCTAAATGTATACCCCTCCAAAAAGTATACCCTCCAAAAAGTATACCCCTCCAAAAAGTATACCCCCTAAAAAGTATACCCTCTAAAAATATACCCTCCATAAAGTATACCCCTCCAAAAAGTATACCCCCTAAAAAGTATACCCTCTAAAAATATACCCTCCATAAAGTATACCCCTCCAAAAAGTATACCCCCTAAAAAGTATACCCTCTAAAAATATACCCTCCATAAAGTATACCCCTCCAAAAAGTATACGATCTATAAAGCATACCCTCAAAAGTATACCTCCAAAAAGTATACCCTCTAAAAAGTATGCTCTCAATACGTATACCCTCAAAAAATACACCCTCTAAAATGCACACCCTCTAAGCAGGTGTATTGTTGTAGGTTTAGTGGTTTGGCCGCAGTGATGGTATACTTTAAGTCACCCTCCTAGAAGGAAAGTGTCTGGGGTGAAGAAACAGGAATGAGGATAGACGTCGATGGGATGGGATGGGATGGGATGGAGGTAGGGAGGGATCATGAGGATTTTCCCTGTGAAGACGACTGCTGTGGGATGCTGTGGGATCTTTCGTTGGAGTGCAGTGAATGTTATCTTAAAATTCCCCAACAACAAGAATGTGAAAAATATCAAGATAACCCCGCGTTGCTTTCACATACCTGGCGGTCTGTGACTCAAGCAACCCCTCCCTCCCCCCACCTACCCTTTCCCGCGTAACGTCTCGTGGATCGAACCTACGCAAGGCCAGACCAGCAGGCGCCATACCACAAAACGATAACTTCATCACAATCCTTGAAAAAAGAAAAGGGTGCAATATGAGGCTTTGTTGATCTCGGATGGCCGGGCGTGGCGTAACTCACACCATGGCGGGAAAAGTGCATCATAAACACGGCAAAGAGCCCAATCCACGCCTGCTTTTAATGCCCCTCGACACATTTTATAGGCCAACGCAAGCATTTATAAACTCTCAAAACCTTTGCCTGTGATTATGATGGCTTGTATATGCGTCTACCTTCCCACGTAGATTGCCACCAAACACATCATCGTCAAACTGGAGTGGACTAAAGCGACCAAACACGATAAACAAATGTGATAATGGTTTAGAAATGGCGACTCGTTTTCCGCCACACCCGATTAGGATCATTTATAAATACCAAGCTAGATCCGTGACTGAACACCAGCGGGTATATTGTGTAAAGTAGGACACCACACACACTCATGGTTGTGTATTTTTTAGTGTTTTATTTGGGCTAACACAGGTAGAGCAAACGCACTTGGAGGTGGGTCATAGGAGCCTTAGAGGGGTTACTTTTCTCACCATTAACTCTAGCGTCGACAGGAAAACTCTATTCTTCTGTTCCAGGTGCTGTCAGACGAGTTAATTAGGTAAGAGTGAGTCATTGCAACCTGAGTGAAGCAAATGATATAAATTAAGTCCGTGATAGAACCCCCACAAGGATTCATTGTAAAGTATGGCGGTAGCGTGTAAAGTAAAGTATGGTGGTAGTGTGTAAAGTAAAGTATGGAAGGGCATAATTCTAACCTTTAATCTTCACCTCACCACAACCTTTATTCTTCACCTCACCACAACCACAGCCCTAAACCTTCCACCTACGCCATGCCGCATTCCTGATAACAGAGGCCGTCTTACAACATAGCGTTACGAAACGGTTAAGTCCCAAGATTATACTGAAATACACGCGTGATAAGGTTACGGATCTCTGCTGTACACTGTATGATACTAAATGCGAGATATCTGTCCATCAATCTATTTATCTATCTGTATTTTTTCAGACTATATGTACTGTAGAATAGTACTTGCACTTTTGAAACAAGGATAACATTGAGAAAAGTCCTTTAAAACAATATAATCGGTTTCATATGAGAGAAAACTGACTAAATGAAAGCTTATTGTGTAGCATTGTGGTAATAATGAACTACCATCAGTAAACAGTCGGGAATGATTATACAAAAATGGTAAGACACACTGATACTATAATTTTCCGTACAATATCTTGCATATAGCTGGCAATAGCACACGCTTGTTGAGTGTTATAATAAGTATATACCTGCAACTTTGATACAGCCGTACTGTTACTCCTCACAGAATGATTCATCGTAGACAGTCTTGTATAATCATATTTTAAATAACTCTTTATATCCTAAGGGAAGGTGATTGTACTTTATAGTAACTGTGTCGCGTTCATTATTATGAGAGCACAGTGTATTAACGGTTGTTGTTGTTGCAGAAATGCCACTTGACCTACCACGCCACCATCTCCGTAAGATGTACTTTTGCAAGTTTGTCCCACCATCCACCACCATTCCAGCCCGCCCTGCCCATTCCTGTCCACCCACCCTTATTAATACTCCTCCAAAAAAAAAAAAAAAAAAAAAAAAAAAAAAATGCTGCGTCTGAAACTATTGTGTGGATGGGTGTGATACCTTTGCATATGACTTCACAGGTTTGACCTAAATGGACCTATGTAGACGAATGTATCTAATGGACCTGAGGGTTAATGAAAGGGACTGAAAGAAAATGTGGTGAATTAGCCCCCTTAGTTTCGAGATGTATGTCACATTTCACTCTTGCTATCTTAAGACGATATTATTAATCTTACGTGATACATGGAAGTGGAAGGGCTTAGTATGGCCTTCACTGACCCCTTCACCACGAAAGGTCCCTTCTACCTATAACATAAACTGCCTGGTGGTCAATGAATAAAAAATGAAAAACGGTGTACAGTATGTCATCACAGTGAACGGGATAAGTACAGAATAGTGGGCCTGATGACTGCTTTATTTAATACACATATATTGCTCAACCAACCAATTTTCAGTGAGATACGTGCAAGGTATACATAGCGGTGTCTGGTGTACAACCGGTATTATCAGCAGTGACTTCCCTTACCCTGATATTTAGCGCTGGTTGTGTGATGTATGTATTGAACGACGAGGAGGAGAAAGAGGAGGAGGAGAAAAAGAACAAGAAAATAAGCCTCATATTACTGCCTGTCAATTGCACGAGGGTGATTCAGGCAAAACATTATTATTTTTTTCCTAAAGCCAAACGAGGCCAACAATCTGACTTGCCCCCCAGTCAAACTTGGGTTTATCCAGGTGGGACCCGGATGTGCTAACCAATGCAGCAGCACCCCCCCTCCACCTCCCCCTGCGTCTTGGAGAGTGACGTGAGCAGCAGGCGGGTGGCGGGCCTGGCCAGCACTGCGGCTCAGCACTTCGCCTTGAAAATCTGGGTCTCACCATCCCGACCACCACCACCACCACCGCCGCCGCCGCCACGACAAACTTATCAAGATTACCTGCAGTATTCTCGGCAGCTTCGTTGGGCTCCTGACATCATCTCCCTAGCGATTTATTTACGATACTGCACGTTAGTCCCTTGTCATGCTGCTTATACCATTTCAACATTGACATAGCTTGCCTAGGTAGTGCAGACGAGAATGTAAACAAACCACAAGCAGGAAAAAAGGGGAAAAGAAAAACAGTAAGGAAGAGTCGTTATAATGGCTACGGACCGAATGACTACACAGGCCTACGTGAACAAGGGGAGGGCCCCGAGATGCATTGGTTAGCACATGAAGCTCGCGACTGGAGGAACCCTAGTATAATTTTCAGGCCGGTAAAACTGGTGGACTCAGTCTGTTTATCCCCTTTGTCCCTGTTTACCTGGAATTACAACCGGGAACCTGGGTGCAAATCAACTACTGCGGGGTCGTGTTCTAGGGGGAGACTTAGACTTGGAAAATAAGGTCTGCCTTCACGTGTTCCTGAGGAAAGACTGAGACTTGGAAAATATTGTCTACCTTCATGTTGTTGTCACGGCAGCTTTGAAAATGAGCTCGTTCAATCCAATCCCCTGCCCTCCTTTTTTTTATTTTTGGCACCTTCAGATTAGTTTTTATTCTAGTTCCTTTCAGACGGTTTTTACTTGCTGTTTTCGGATGATTTTTGCTTCTTTCAGTCGATTTTTTGTAATTATTGTCACTTTCAAACGATTTTCAAGTCTTGCTGCTATCAGACGAGTTTTTTCAGGCGATGTTATGTTCTTGCTACTTTCTGACGATTTTTTTTTATTCTTGCTACTTTCAGACGAATGTTTATTCTTGCCACATTCAGACGATTTATTCCTCGCTACTTTCAGTTTCCTTTACCCCGAGAGAGGCTTAGAGAGATGGAAAGAGAGACAGCCTTCATTTACCCGTTCAGTAGATAATTCCTTTGGTGTGGAGCTAGCAAGAAAACATTAACAAGAAGCGATGCCACGGCACAGCAAACCCGTCCCCGGCAGTCATTTTAATGCTGACGTATAAGCACAACAGGCTATCTTGTTAAAGATGTCACATATCAAACTTGGAGTAAATCGGGTGAAAACTGGCGATTTTATGCCCTTCTGAAATTTAAGGCCCAACCCACCTGACATTGACTCCCCTATCACTAACAGGGAGGTGACCCCCTAATGTAATGAAGCATGCTGTAGGATGCAGATTTGAACGATGCACCTTTAGGTTTTGGTTCCATGTCAATGTGACGAACTTGAAATGAGTTATGGCGAAAAAAACGATTTTCCTTTTTACAGTTTTTGGGCATACGGCGAGGGCCTTGGCCCAATTTGGCCCAAATTTTACTCAGGTGATCAGAAGGTCATAGCCCATCATCCCTGTAAAAAAATCGCACTAGTAGTTTTCGCGTAAAGCTATTAACATTCAGACAGATAAACGAGCAAACAGAGAGACAAACCGAGTGAAAACGATACCCGTCCCCGAGCCCCTCCGAGGCGGGGACGGGTAATTAATCCCCTGTGTCATCGGATTTAGTGTTAAAATGATGACCATATATACACGTTAAGTAATCCCCTTTGTAATCGGCTTTAGCGTTAAAATGATGCCCTTAAATACAGGTAACGGCAAGTCGACCCCCCTGCCAGTACCATCCTGTAGACTGATGCTTGCAAGACACTGCCTTCATCTTGTCAGTTCTAAATTCCTCTCTCAGTCTCATTAAAACCGTCTGGCGGTAGCACAAAGTAATAATAATAATAATAATAATAATAATAATAATAATAATAAATGACGTCAAACTAAATGATCAAAATTAACACAACCTATCCAACGCAACATTTACCAATAAACCATACAGTGGTTATTAAGACTATGTAGGTAAATGCAGCAGCCATTCCTCACACCCGTAATCCACAGTGGCTGTTTGCCTTCATGGTCCACGTGCAGTCGATACGTAGAAATATTTTAGGTGATTAAAAAAGAAAGGCATTATCTTTAAACTGTTACCCATTTGAAGTGAACTAAAAGGATACGCGTTGACAATTGTGACACTGTTGCAGGGAGGGATTTAAAGGTGCACTACCGATGCAGCACACACACACACACACACACACACACACACACACACACACACACACTAATAATAATAATGCTGACATTATTTTTTTCCTTTACGACTCTATACATGGATAAGAAGAGGAACCCTAGTACAGTCCAGCTGTGCTTGTTTAGTGCTGTGTTAGTCATTTTGTTTTTCTTTACATAATTTAGGTCATACAGTCTCTAAGAAGGTGTATGAATCTTCTTTGTTTTACGTTATTTTTATTGTTTATTTATATTGTCAGTTATCCCTTTATACCATTATTTTATCGACCCAAAACTCTCGTCTGTGTGTGTGTGTGTGTGTGTGTGTGTGTGTGTGTGTGTGTGTGTGTGTGTGTGTGTGTGTGTGTGCGATTATTTACTCCCTTTTTAACTTAATCAACATTTGTGCGTAATTCTTTTGGCCTGTGAGATGGAGCTCGATGATGAGTGATTGGTACTGTCTTTCGTAGTTCTACAGTTTTTCGGTTCCTATTTCTGGGATCCTCCTGAACTGTTACTGCATCCACATGTCTGTCTGTCTTTCCGATCTCTCTCTCTCTCTCTCTCTCTCTCTCTCACTAACAGTCCGGGAATTGTTAACCCTGAAGACTAAAATCAAATTTGTCCCCTCACCAGACGATATTATTTTGAGCAGAATGTTTTCGAACTGGATGGGTTGCATAGAGTCTTCACCCACCCATTCAGTACATGAGAACTTATAGGAATTTTAAGCTGAGAGAGAGAGAGAGAGAGAGAGAGAGAGAGAGAGAGAGAGAGAGAGAGAGAGAGAGAGAGACTACACTAACATCGCCCTCGTAGAAAAGGAGTTAACTTAGATGAGAGACTCAAACAGTTCAAACAACGGGATGTACTGGCAAAAGCAAGGGGGTTATCATGGCCTGTGTTGGGCTTCACGTCTTCAGTCCATGAGGCACGATAGTCTTCATCTTATTCTTGATACTTCATGACATTTTTCTTTAAAGTTTTGAGATCCGTGAGCCACTGGAGTTATAATAATCTTCGCCGGTCCCTCCAGTTCAAAAGATGTCCCCTTGAGAGTGATAAAAATCGTCCGGATGTAGCAAGAACAGGGGGGGATCCAGCATTTATAAAAAGGGGGTCAAAATTATATGTCTCCTTTTCACCATTGACGATAAGCTTGTATGTATAATGTACAGCGGTAGACGAGTAATACAAGCGTTATCATACTCTATTTTAAAACCAGAAATTAAAGCTCCAGTCGGGGATCAGGAATTTTCAAACACTTATTTACGTTTGTCAGTCAGTAAATCTTTGTACTTAAGCAACGATGAAAAAAAAAAAAAGGGGGGGGGGAGTCCAAACGCTCTGGCCTCCCTGTTTCGACGGGCCAGTGGAGCCTACCTCAGGCGAATAGGTCCGTTCATTGAAGAGGTTAACTCGTTCAAGTAAGATGTGATTTACTTCATACTTGCTACTCCCAGACCTTTTTATACAGATAAGAGATGTAGGCCAGACAGATAACAGACAGGTAGATGGACTGGTAGTGATGGGGTTAATGAAAGCTGTATCAAACCCCTCCAGCTGGAAATGCCTCTACCATGTTGAAGAAAATCGTCTGAAGGTAGAAAGAATAAATATAAAATACACGATCGGAGTGAATGGGTGTTGGGGAGATTATTGCAGTCACCAACAAACAAAACTGTAATACCGATTTTCCTATTTACACTGGGATTCAAACTTGCGATATCAAAATTACCAGCTCAGTACTATATCCACTAGGCTGAAATACTACTGTGTTACTTGACTTTCAAAATCTAATTACGACTGTGTTACCTATCTCTCACAAATGAAGTAAAGGAAGTTTTTTTTGTAGCTTGTGCTTACTGCAGTATTTTCGAAAACTAAGGATTTATTCACAAATACTTGTTAAGATGTAGTGATGGAAAAAGTGCAGGAAAAAAAAAAAACTAAATAAATCACAGAAACAAGAGAACATTTAGGGTGAGAGGAGATATAGAGTGTTATACCCATTACTACATTCCATACAGTACTCACAGAACTTTTATATCTGGCAGGATGTAGCAGTGGGTGTGGCACTCTGAATCTCCTTCCATCCCAAATGCTCTCTTATTGCTGCATTTTTTTCCCATCGCTATATAGTAATCATTTTAGAATACAAATGTTTGTTTTCCACATTATAATCTTTGTGTAAGCCAGATACGAAATTCACATTAGCTATACTACAAAACGACTTTTAACTACGACAATTGCTAGTGCAATTACGTGGAATGGCGCAACACGAATCTGTGGAATTTTACATTATCTGAGAAGACGTCCGAGTGCTAGAGAGTGTTTTTAGGTTGTAACTCACGTGCTGTTGCTCGAATGCTTCTCTAAAATAGTAGGAAACATCCCCTGTTGGTACGAAGGATTTTGGTGCATAACACGCTCTTGTATGCCTGTTTGTTTTGGAGATATGCCTGAAGCAATAAAGAAAGGACAACGAAATTGATGTTTCTGAGATCCAAGTTCGCGACTGCTACGTAGGTTAGCGAGGCTTTGTTTGTAGCTTTGCACATAAATAGCGAAGATCCTTTAGTCTTTATGCTTAAAGCTGGGCTTTCAAGCTTTGTGATGCGAGGGCACTGACACCTAGTTTACATGGAATCATTTGAAGTTGGGACATCCCTACATAGTAAGCACCACAGCACTTACTGACAAAGGCAGGTGTTTAAATAGTGAATGTCACTTAGATATGAATATGTGCAGCTCCATTCCAAATCGTAAAGAAGTTCACATGGCCTTAGCTGCATACATTATATTTTTGTGAAGGTGTCATGGTAGCAAGAATTGAAGTGACTAATGGATTTTTAGCGCCAGGTATCACAGACCATATGACACTAATTCAAAGCAAAGATATATAACTAGCAATGGAACAGAAACTGGGAAGGAGATGCAGAAGTGGTCTTGGCGTTGAAGTGGTCTTGGCGTTGAAGTGGTCTTGGCGTCGAAATGGTCTTGGTGTCGAAGTGGTCTTGGCGTTGAAGTGGTCTTGGCGTTGAAGTGATCTTGGTACTGAGGTGGTCTTGGCATTTAAGTGGCTTGTCTATGAAGAGGCTTGATTGGTTAGTTGGTTGAGACACTTGACACAGGAAGGAAGGAAGGATCTACGTCAGTGGGAGGTTCTTACACTATTCATGCCATGATACCAAATGAGTGAGGGGAAAATAAAAACCGGAAGAAACGCGGGAATATAAAAAAGGGGAGCAGGACAAAAGAGAAGAAGATGGTAAGGCCTGGAGACAAAAAAAGAAAAGTCCTTTTTAGTTGCCTCTTACGACAAGCAGGGATTCTGGGGAAGTATTCTCCCCCCACCCTCCCCAGGGGGTTGAGAGGTAGGAAGAATTAACTACCGTACACTAAGACGTCATCGTAGTGAAGGACTGGGATGTAAAATCAAAAACAAAAGCCGTGTCATGAAATTTGTTGAAAACTTTTGCTGTAATGCTGAAGGTTTGGTGAGCTCTGCTTTATGTCATACGGACGGTTGTTCCGATACACGGTTGGCAGCACTGATATCAGATGACACTTGCTCAGGTGACGAGCCTGTGGATGCGGGCGTATTTTTGGCAAGTGAAACATATCTATAAACTGTGTTTTTGCGACTGCTACTTTTACTTGGTATATATGTACCGTTTCTCATATGTTCTCTTTCTTACTGTCACGTCAGGAACACTGGAGTTCAATTACATCAGCTAAAGAACTGTCCTGAAACCAGTTCTTTATTCATTTAACGTCTACTGCTGTCCATGATTATGAGTTGTTTGTCATCATCTGTCAGTGTTATACAAAAAACTGCCCAAGCTATTCTACATATGAGGATAGAGTTACCTTATAATGTTAATCGAATGTTTTGTTTGAGCGGAAAATTGAATCCCGCAAGCTGGAGTTCGAACACAACCCGGAAGACCGAAGGTTTCTCACAACTATGCATGTGTTTCATGCTAGGTACAGTTCATCTATCTAGAGTTTAGACATTAGCACTGTCAGTGCAGCTTTCCATAGTTGTGACTATTTCCTGGTCCTGTACTGGTGTGCTAACACCAGGGTGACCTGAACGATAACTGCTCTCCTTTGTGCCTTCCTCCCGAAATCGCCTAATCCACGTTTCTGCGGTTATGCCTACACCGAATGCTTCCGTTATCTGTTCGGGATTCTTTCTCCCTAGGGAAAAAAAAAAAAAAGTATATCATGTCCTCTCTCATCTCCCTAGTAGTTGGATGCATATTGCTTGCCCTCTCTATACCCAGGTACATCGTAAGTCTGCTTGGCGTTTTGTGGTAAGATGTAAGATGTAACGGCCAGGTGATCGTCGCCTGACCGAATATGGTTCCCGTTTCGTCTTTCCGACGCAGCAGTTTTCACGAATCGATATTAAGGCTGTGGAATTTCCTGGATTCATTTACACCTTCATCCCATCAGCAGCAGATGTGAATCTTGAGGAAGTCTGGCTAGTCAACCATGAATATGTAACAGTGCTAGAGCTCTCATAATGTTTCACGTTTTTCACTTAATCTTCGGACAAAACAGCAACATGACTATTGTCTCTGATTGTACACACTACTGTACAGATCAGTTCTCATAGCTATAATTTGTGTTCGCAGAGAGGACAAAGGGTCAACCAGAGCTTGGCAGCGGTAGCCAGTATTGATTGCCATATAATTGTACAATACATTTACGATCACATTTTTGTCAGCCAAGATTTGTTTTTGCAGGCAGGACAAAGAAATGAGAGTCCAAAATAGTTCCATGTCTCTTGTTCTTTGCTGAAAAACAAGTACAGCATATTGGAGCGATGTTGTATACTTGCTGGTGAATCTGGACCGTGAACATTTGGAAACCACAGTATCTACTCATCCTGCAGCCACCACCCACGGCAGGAGGGAAACGGGGAACTCATGGTCGGGGCATCACAGGGAAAGAACCTCTGTTGTTGTTAGTTCGAAGCTTCTCTGGGCAACACGAATTGGCGATGACACTGTTGTTCATGCAGTCAAAGAAAGCTTCGAACTGCCATCACCAGGGCTTCAGTCCGTGTGAAACCAAGGCTATAACTTCCCTCCACTGGGGCGATACGGAGGGAGCTTAGGGCTGTTTGCATAACCAGGCAGCTTCATCACCTGGCCATATCGGTGCCATCACATGAAGGCGTCTCTCTCCAGCAGCAGGGTGGAGGTAAAGGATGACCAGACACAGTAGGTCATATGGTAAGTGGAACTAGGTGTTTCGTACCAACTCACTATTCGTTATTCATTTTGCATTTTAAATTTTCATCGTTCTTTCGCACCCAATCCATATCGCATTAATATTGAATTAGTTTTCCTCAGTAATATACAAGAGGATACTGAGATGCAACATGAAAATAAATCGCCGAGAAAGAAGTGTCACGAAGCCTCGCAAACCACCTTCAATACCGTACGTTTCTGTGGCTCAGGTGACGACATGTGCTGCTACTTGTGTGTGCATGGGTACCACACACACACACACACAGAAAGAGAGAGAGAGAGAGAGAGAGAGAGAGAGAGAGAGAGAGAGAGAGAGAGAGAGAGAGAGAGAGAGACTCAGGAGAATTAAAACTGACGGGAGTGTAAAAGTTAGTCAGGGATAAAAGCCCGCATTAATAGACTGAGTGGTAAATACTGTACCTCCCCTCGGATAGATAGGTGGATAAACAGATAGACAGATAGATAGACAGAGGGAAGGATGCATAGATGGATAGATTGAAGGATGGATGGATAAGCAGATAGACCGCTGTAATGGAATGTAATAAAACCAACATAAATTCATTAGTAGACTTTTCATGAGAGACGTGGCAGAAATGCTTGGGAAACTACTTGACCCAAATTTCTGTCTTTTGTGGCTCATTCTCGTGGCCACATGTCAATACTACGACTCAACATCCTTTCCACAGCACCTCTTCGTGATTAGCACCGTATTTCAGTGTTCATACTTCTTCACAACACTCAAGATGGAGAGAAGGCAGTTTTGGTCCCAGTAAGACTAAAAACGGTCATATATGCTTCGAGACATTTTACAGTCATTCTGGATATTGGTACATCAGTTTTAGAATACAAAGCCGGTGGTGTTAATGTCATGATAGACTATTAACCTTTTGAAGCCGAGGACGTCGTTTATATTCTGGTCTTGCTATTTTCAGACGCATTTACCCTTCTAAGGAGAGACTGAAGATGCTCCTGGCCTTTGGTTCCTTCTTCCTAGCATAAAAAATATTGAATATAGCTTTAATCAATTCCTTCGCTGCTGCAGTTGAACAGAATCGTTTAATAAAATCGTCTGGTGAGAGATTGACTGAAGTGGAACTCGGGTGATAGAGAGGGACGCCTTCACGTGGTGCCACTGATGACTGGATGGCGTGGCCTCACTACCTAGTTATACGAACGTTCCTCAGTCTCCTCCCTATCCCTGCAAAGGGAGGATGAGGAACTACGAGAGAACGACTTCAGCCTGCAATACACTGGACTCACATGAACCTGGGGCTATAACAACAACTACTACTACTACTACTGCTGCTGCTGCTGTTGCTGTTGATGCTATTACCACTAAAGCATACTCGAGTTGACTGGGTACAGCATTTGTATAGAATATTTACTGGCACTGCTAAGTCAAATACTCCAGCAAGATATATTCATAAAATAGCCAGAACTTTTTGTAATTATCGTAAAGGCAGATGTACAGGGAGGAGAACTCAGGCAGAGTTTTCTGTTTCATATATTTTAATAGTTCAACTTTTATACTTCTTTCCCAGCATGCAAACATAAAACACACCAGCACTCACTCAGGCCAGGGACGATGAGGCAACTAACCCTCTCGTGATCGGCACATATTGTATCCTGCTCCAGCCAGCACCAGACGATTTCATTCAGTTGAGAGCGAGTCAGGAGCCTGAGAGCTAATGCAATCGTTTTTAACCCTCTCATGGCCAGGACAACTCTAGTACCCTATTCCTTCTAACTCCAAACGACTATTCATCAGAGAGTGAGTCATAGGAGGTCGAGGGAGTTAAGGCAGTAAAGAGAAAATTGTTGCTTTTAGAAGTGAGGACCTAGAAAGGAAATTGCCATATTGGTGGCTGGCCTCTGGGACGCTGCTAGTTGATTGGCTGCCAGTGTGGAGGGTCACCATGGCAACGGCGTCACGGGGGGGGGGGAGCTTAGGAGGAAGGGGGGGTGGAAGGAGGAAGGGGGGGGTGGAAGGAGGAAGGGGGGGGTGGAAGGAGAAAGGGGGGGTGGAAGGAGAAAGAGGGAACGGAGGGGAGGAGGGAGTTGTAATATTACAGAGGGGAGAGGAGGGGGTAGTGAGGCAGTGATATTGGAAAGGAGGAAGGAGAGGAGTGGTAGGAATGAGGAGGTATGGTGCTAGCAACGGGGGAATGGGGTGTGTGGAAGAGGGACAGTGGAGAGAGAAGGGTGGATGGGTGGAGAGGGAAGGAGTGGCGTTGGGGGAAAGAGCGGAGGGTAGGGTGGAGAGGGAAGGAGTGGCGTTGGGGGAAAGAGCGGAGGGTAGGGTGGACAGATATGGGAAAGATGGATGGATAGATAATGTGGATGGGTGGTGTTTGGAGGGAGGAAGGAGGAATGGGGAGAAGGGGAAGGGGTGGTTGGGAACGAGAGGTGTGGTGCCAACAAAGAGGGAGTTAGGAAGCGTGGAAGGAGAGGGTGAGGGGAGTGGCCAAAAGGAATCTGGGGAAAGAGAGGCTAAAGGAAGGATGGTGCGGAAAGAAGGTTGGGGTGGGGGAAGGTGAATAAAGAAGGGTGGATAGAGAAGGGGAGGACTGGTGTTTGAAGGGGGGGGGGGGACGGCTAGCGCGACCTTACTCAGCTGATGGGTCATCCAGAATGGAAGAGAGGGTGGGTTGGGAGCAGGGAGGAGTTGGGCTACAGGTCACGCAGGGCTCTAATGTAGTGGCCCTGTAGCCAGTTAATGGAGAGAGATGCAAAAAGTACGTTATCCTCTTACCCTCAGGCCGGGGAGCCACGCTAGGGTAGACTGGACCTCGTCTACTTTTCCAACATTTCCCTACTCTATATATAACACAGACATTTACTTTTTCTTACTAGTAACAGTGTACAAGCGGTACGTCAAATCCTAAGTCTTTAATAAACACATACGTCTTCTGTTCTAATGTTTTCTTACTTTGGCAGCAGAAAGTACGTAAACCAAAACTGTGCAACCCTACTCCACAGCAGGCCACCCTCTCTGCCAAATACCAGGGTCTGGCGGACTTCTTCCACTAAGCAAAATCTCGTTTCCTAAGCCTCCCAAACGCTCCCGGCTGCCATATAACGTGTTCTTTGAGATGCACTTCCTCCTTCCCCTCCACCCTGAAGAAATGCTGTGCCTAGATCATTCTTCTACCTTCATCTGGTTTACAGCATTTCTTTAATACAATAGATCATATCCTACCCAATAATAAACACGACAATTTTCTTACTGTAGGGAGGCACCATCATATCCCACACTTAAACGCAGATAGCTAACAGAAAATTTTCTTAACTCTAGTAGAAAAAAAAAAAAAGCACATGTGTCTACTACCACTTTCTTACATGTTCTACCCCATAACAGTACATGCATCTACAACCATTTCCACAGGTCATATTCTAACCTGCCTAGCTATTACTTTACTACTCTGCCAGGACACACAGGTTACCCGACTTCATCTACTACACTAAGACACACACAGGCCCTCTGCATTTTGATCATTTCTTACACATATAGATTATACATTAGGCAAGTTTTGTCCTGTATCACATGAAGATATTCTGCCAGCATTTATTCCAAAGTCTGTGTACTTTTACCATCCTTTGCTTGTGCCTTAGTGTTACTCTTACCATCACTTCCTTTGTGTTACTCTTTATCCTTTGCTCAATCTAACAGAATGGTAACCAAAACATTTCTTACCTTAAAACAAAGTGGGAAGGATGAACAGAAAAGCCTGGTGTTGTTTGCTTTCCTCTGCACTCCTATATTTGAACAATATTCATTGGATATGTACAGTACACAGCTCAGCAAGACGAATCAATGCAGCACAATGTAAGACCAACAAAACTTAGGCTCATTTAGGTTAAGCGGGTCAATTTGAGTCAGCTGAGGAATTCCTTTTACACTGTTTTCATCCCACTTTTGTAATGCAACTGGCAAATAATCAAAAGCACACAAACAAAATGATGAAATAATCAAGACTGACTCAAATTGCAACACCTAACCTGAATAACTCAGGGCAGTACAGTCGAAGTTAATGGTTCACTTAGCCACCTGACGCTTCGAACCCATGAAACAAAACTTCAGCCTGCCTGGCTTTTTCCGTCTTATCCTTGAATCTGAAAACTGGGAGAGGGAAGCATTGCTCTCAATTTTTTGACGATAATTTCTCATACTGTCATAAAGTCAGATGGTATCTGTTTTTTCTGCATCGTTGCTCACTACACTGCAGTATGCAATGCAGCCTGATCACACACATATCGACCACTAATGTTCCACCAATTACGCAAACCCAGTTTTAACCATGTAGTCATTATTACTATAGGATAATTATGGTTTGGCACCATTTGGGAACAAGGTAAAGGAACCACTGACCTCACTTGTACAACACGTGCCTGTACTGAAACAAGGAGGTAATATATACTAAGGAGTATACTTAACTGTACACTACATGGGCATAATCAAGCCTTTATTTATCACATGGGGTATTACATTATTGTTATACACTGACAGGGCCATTGCATATATCACAGGCCGCTCTTCAACACCATCACGTCTTTTATTGTATTCAGCTAACCTCAGACTATTTTATTTAGTTTACGAGACCCATGTCCAGTAAAGGGATAAATGAAAGTGTATATCTAACGTCCCCAGTTCGAAAAAAAAATCTCCTATGCTTAATAAAACCGGCCAGAAATATCACGAACGAAATGAAAGACGTTGTCAGGTGGCAGGTGTCAAGGACGCTGTTTCACAAAAATAAACTTACTGTCAGTCCCTAGTCACTGCCAAGAGGATTTTTGAAGGAGGAACAGGGAAAGGGAGAGTAGATCTTCCCACATCTCTCATTCTTCCTACAAGTAAAACTTATGAGAAATTATCGCAAGAAATTTTGTGAAACTCAGACCAACGCCAAGGCAGCCGTATACACATCAGTTACATGCAGGGATGACTGGGCCGGTGTACATGCCTTGTGATGATGAGCTGACCACACTGCAAGGATCAGCTCTGAGTTAACCCCTTCAGCACGATAGTCATTTATAATCTCTTCTTGCTATCTCCGGACGATTTTATTCAGCTTAGAATGTTCGAACTTGAGGATCTATATACAACCTTTATTAACCCGTGCAACACTCAGCTGCTCATACTGGAATCCAATCGTCTGGAAGCAAGACTAAAAGTGATACCACCGTCCTGAAGGCATTACGGGGCTGGCAATTAATAGGTTATATAATGTTGTGCTATATTTATATAAGACAAACACAGCGATATTTTTAGGCATAGCAGCGACACAGGCATCGCACTCACACACAAACACAGTCTCTTAACATACTCTTTACGTAGTGTGTCTTGGGGGCGTATTCTCCGAGTTTAGCAGGCTCCATAGCACCTATTCCTGACCAGTTTATTTTGCCAGTCACACGTGAATATATCATCTGTGTGCTATTCACGCCTGCCAATTCCCGACACACACAGCACACACAATACAAGAGACAAGAGTGACGTGCTGTGGGGAGGAATATACTGAAACTGAAGAGGTGCTGAAAACCCTACTACGCTGACGAGAATATGGTCACTAAATTCACTAAGCCGTGTGGTGTTCAAAGGCAAGAAATAAACCCAGATACTAAAACTGAGGATGTAACAGTTTCAGCCCCACTTGGACCCTCCTTTTCAGCTGTAGGATATGTCTTGTTCCTCCTCTACCTTTTTGAATTCAGTGACGCATTTTTCATTTTATTTTTTGCTACTGCTAGATGATTTCCTTCAGTTTAAGGGAATATGTCTTGCACTGGAGAGGTTAATGGAAGCTACTGTACAGAAATCTAACTCCTCCAGTTAAAAAAAAAAATCTCCTTAAATCTGAATAAAATCGTCTGGAGATAGCAAGAATGAAATAAAGAATACGTCAAGGGAGTGAAGGGTTAACCATCAAAGACATGCTTACTCCCTTCAGTACGATGACGACCTCTTGATGACCTTATTCAGCCTAGGAGACACTTTTCGAACTGGAGGGGTTAGACAGAAGCTTCACGAA
Organism: Coenobita brevimanus; assembly: GCF_032717465.1. NCBI lineage: Eukaryota > Metazoa > Arthropoda > Malacostraca > Decapoda > Coenobitidae > Coenobita > Coenobita brevimanus. The sequence continues at coordinate 17,055,806 of NC_137044.1, forward strand.
CCCCTTCACTACCAGTACACTCTCCTAAGCTGAATAACATCGTCTGGATATACAAGAACTCACATCTCTGAGGCCCACTAGTAATTTCAATATGTTCTTTATTAAGTGAACCGATTTAAGTGCAATTTGGTACAATGTATCCACAGGAACACCAAATTTTGAAAGCGGTCTCCTTCGGCATTTGAACATAACTGAACCCGGTGTTCCATATTAACGAATTTTCGGTGAAACTTAGCCCTGCATTCTCCTAATAATGTTTTCTTTTGCGCCTGACTTGTTTTTAAACGTTTCCCCTAAAGTGACACCACTATTAGAAAAAAAAAAAAATTAAATCAGAAAAGCTAAAAAACTCTGTCAGTTGTCGAGTACGGGATGATGCTCAATCAACGCAGATGATGTTCACACAGCGCCTGGCTGGTGAAAGAACAGCATTTCATTTACATTACACCTCTTTTAAATTCAAATGACACGGAGCTTCTAAAATACAATATGTGCCTCACATGAATTTAAGTTTGTAAATACGGAGTTTCATTTAAGTCCATCCATTAATAACAGACATTCTGGCACTGTTCCGGGGTCTCAGAGCGGTGCATCGCTTTACGGGTGGGCAAAAACAAAAAGACGTCAACCAGCTTAAGAATTCACCACTGCATCAACACACACACCCATAATATACAGTATATATCACATCAGCAGGGACCACTGACCCACTCACCACCACCACGTATTTTATGCTGTATTTCTGCAAACTCCACACGATTCTATTCTGATCATAATGAGATTTTTCGAACTGGTGGGGTGAGATAGCAGCCTGTACAAATCCTTCCAGTTTCAGAGCTGTTTCCTAAGCTAAGTAAAATCGTCTGGAGGTAGCAACACTGGCATAAAATCCGCTGTGGTGGTGAAGGGGTTAATATACTTAGCCACTAATTGGAATCCACATGATAACAGAACTGAGGAATGGTTCGCATACGTAATTCATCCCGTCACTCTGAGGACGTCATTCTCTTGGTGCTACTGGACTATATTATTTAGGTTGGGACAGCACCGTAGCAGCGAAGTGGTTATGAAGACCCTGATGAATCCCTCTGGTCCCAAACGTTTCCCCGAACTTGAGTAAAATCGTCAGGACGGTCTAGGATCAGTAAAAACGACGTCCTCTGATTAAAGGCATGACTAAGTGTAATAACCTTAAAAAACTACAATTTCCCGTATATAATTATGTAGTGTAATCATGACAGAAATACTAGTAACATAACACATCATCTTGTCTAGGAATGCATATGATATCACCAATGGAAGTCGGTGGGAGAATGAGAGGAATGAGAACCATGCAGAAGGCTAGCGGGATGGAGGAGTACTGTGGTGGTGGCTGGTGTGTTGGAAGGGAGTGGTAGTCGTGACACAAAGGCTTGCAGGAGTTCTGGACAACGCCACAGTAGATGAAGTCTGGGATTAGGCGTCTACATGGTTTACCCCTTCACTACTATTTTACTGCTGCTAATGCTGCTGTTTTAACCCTAAGCTCATCCGAACATGAATCAGCGAACTGCAGACTGAAACTGCGCTTGTCCTGCAGCCCACCTTCCTCCTATTGGGGTGGAGCGTTTGTTTTACCGGGCAGCAGAACATCCCGGTTATATCAGTAGCACTGCGTGAAGGTAACTCTCTTCAGCCTCCCTTAAGTACAACTATGCCTTATTATAGTCGTGCTAGCGACAGACTATTCTATTCATTGAAGGATGGGGATGTCGTAGTGAAGGGGTAGACTCTATACATACAGGAAGGCACTCCCCTCCCCTACTGTTGTTGTCGTTGCATTCTATTCACTACTTGCAATGAGGTCTTTCCCTCGTTAGTGTAAGGCCAAACTACCTGACTGGGACTGAAAGGTGTGTGGCTTGTGTGTCTGACTAATTACAGGCAACAGCAGGTCGGCATTCTGATTATATTGGTTCCGGTGGGATGGGGATGGGCGTAAGAATCTTCGAGAGTCGCAAGGTGTGTGGCTGAACAAGATGGAATGTGAAAGAATAGGTGTGTGTGTGTGTGTGTGTGTGTGGCGGAATGGAAGACAACAATATGGAACTGCAGAGAAAAGGATACGTAGGGCAGGGCGGGAGGGAACGAAGGGGAAGGAGAGGATAGGGTGAGGGGCACAAGGAGAACGAGTGACTTGATTAAGATTGGACACTGAGGACAGAACAAGGCTGGGAAAGAAGGAGAGGCTAGAACAGGACGGGGCAGGACAGGAAGGAAGGAATGGCTAGGAAAGATTAGAATAGGGAAGTCAGGCTTGAAAAGGGTGGGCCAGGAAAGGACAAGGCAGGATGAAGCTGGAAAGACAGGGCAGGAAGGATAGGGTAGATGACAAAAGGAAGGACAACACACGGTGGGAAAGCCACGGTAGAGCGGGTAGGACAGGACTGGGAGGACAGGAAAGGAAGGGTGTAGTTCGTGGGAGGGTGGGAGATGGCATGTGTCCAGGGTTAGTGAGACCCTTCACTCGTAGCAGAAGGGGATGGAGGTGAAGGGCAGGATGGGCGCCTTGGCCTCGATGTCTATGGCTCGCTGGAGGCAGTTGCTCGCACCCTCCAGCTGACCCAGGCTCGTCAGCACCTCGCCCATCGTCTCCCTGCAACACAACACAACACTTGGTAACAGCACTGCTCAATACACGACGCAACGAAAATTAAAACAATACTTACCTACATATCAATCACTGTCTTACTGCTACACAACATAACACCCAATTACAGGCTGCCACCACTCCTACAGGAATGCAGGATGGTCTCCATCAAAGCAAATAAATAAATGGAAAATAAAATGGAAACTATTTTTCAAGCAGTAACAGTTACTTTCATAAATGAATAAACACTACGGATTCGAACTGCACCATTTCACGTATGGTACAATACCGTAATTATGGACCTACCATAACCCACGCAAATATATATATATACACACACACACACACACACACACACAGGATATAATTATAAACAGGAGAGAGAGAGAGAGAGAGAGAGAGAGAGAGAGAGAGAGAGAGAGAGAGAGAGAGAGAGAGAGAGAGAGAGCTATACCCTTACATAAAAAAAAAATAAAAAATAAACTAATACGTCCGAAATGTACTGGTTAAGAGGGAAGAGCACTCACGCTGACCAGCGGTTGGAAGAAAGGAAGAGACAACGCTGAGTAATTCAATAAGCGCTCCACCAGAGGGCGAAGGTCATAACGATACTCGGCAACACAGCACAGCACTCAGCAACACAAGTAACTCAGCACAACATTCAACAACAAGGAACAACACTCAGAAACAGCATACCACTCAGCACCATAGGTCAACACAATACAACACTCAACAAACACCATACTCAACCAGCACTCGGCAACACAGCACAGCACAACACAAATCAACACCCAAAACATCAGCAACACAGGCTAACACGATGAAACACTCAGCACAGACAAGAAACAAAACGAACCCCGACCAGGCAACACCGCACACCGTAACACATCAGGGGCAACACAACCATCCACCGACTCCCACACAGCCCAGCACAACACAGCACTCACCAGAACAACCCGGTAACACAATACAACACCATTTCCACGTACCATACTTCAGCACACACTAGTAGTGGCAGAACAAGGCACTGGAGTCACACCACACTTCACAATCCAACACTTCGGCGGTGGAAGAAACACATATCCACTCACCCACACTTCATAACGCCTTACCACACTCAACCACACTTCACCTACACTAAACCAGGATATCACAGCCACACTTCATCGTAAAGCGCTTTTGTAGGAACTGAAAACTGACCAACCCACACTTCAAAACATTATTGTGTTTTTCTTTTCTGTTATATGTCGTTCTACCTCCTTTTCTATTTAATTAACTGTCTTTCTGTCTACCTTTCTATATTCCTACCTATCTGTCAGTCTATCTACCTACCTACCTACCTATCTATTCATTCATCCATCCATCTATCAATCATTCTATTTTACTATCTCTCTGTCCTTGTATCTTTCCATCCATCCATCCATCTGTTCATCCATCTATCCATCCATCTATCTACCTATCTCTCTATCACATCTTACTATTTTTATCTTTCCACTTGTTTCTCTTTATCTATCCAGTTATCTCCATCTCTATCTATCTATCTAACTACTACATCTATCGCGAGGCCTGTGCAAACACAACCAGGGCTTCAGGTGTTTTTTTCTTCATTACGTCCATTCTAAAGCACAGATGCCTTGCCAGGGAGTTAGGAATAAGGTGGATAGATAGATGGATAGACAGACAGATATAGATAGATAGATAGATAGATAGACAGACACAGACAGATAGACAGACACACAAAGGTATATAGTTAAACAGAAACGTAAATATATAAGCTAACACAAGGATAGCGAGAGAGACACAGACAGACAGACAGGGGTATGTACAGTAAGCATACACAGGTAGGTAGAGACAGGCAGGTAGACAGACTGACAGCTTTTTTAACTCACGCAGACAAACGGACAGAAAGACAGACAACGGTTTAATACAAATAACCCAACAGACGGGAAATACCTATGTGGATTAAAACACAGATAAATCCATATATACATAAACCCGCCTATTTCTGAACCCCTTTCAAAAGATGAATATTATTTTTAGGAGAGAGCTAGAAAGAAGAAGAAATAAAACGGCACCGCACTGCAGGGGTTAAATTGTGTGTGTGTGTGTGTGTGTGTGTGTGTGTGTGTGTGTGTGTGTGTGTGTGTGTGTGTGTGTGTGTGTGTGTGTGTGTGTGTGTGTGTGTGTGTGTGTGTGTGTGTGTGTGTGTGTGTGTGTGTGTGTGTGTGTGTGTGTGTGTGTGTGTGTGTGTGTGTGTGTGTGTGTGTGTGTGTGTGTGTGTGTGTGATGATGATGATGATGATGATGATGATGATGATGATGATGATGATGATGATGATGTGTGTGTGTGTGTGTGTGTGTGTGTTTGTATGTGTATGTGTGTGTGTGTGTGTGTGTGATGATGATGAGGATTATGTATATATGTGTATGTGTATGTGTGTGTGTGTGTGTGTGTGTGTGTGTGTGTGTGTGTGTTTGATGATGATGATGATGATGATGATGATGATGATGATGATGATGATGATGATGTGTGTGTGTGTGTGTGTGTGTGTGTGTGTGTGTGTGTGTGTGTGGAGGGAACACGGCAACAGGGCGACTAATAGGGACGCAGAGAGGAGGAGGAGGAGGAGGAGGAGGAGGGTAGTGAGTGAGTGCGAGAATATGTTGATGATGATGATGATGATGATGATGATGAGGAGGAGGAGGAGGAGGAGGGCAGTGAGTGAGTGCGAGAATGAGATGATGATGATGATGATGATGATGATGATGAGGAGGAGGAGGAGGAGGAGGAGGAGGGCAGTGAGTGAGTGCAAAAATGAGATGATGATGATGATGATGATGATGATGATGATGATGATGATGATGCAGAAGAAGAAGAGGAGAAGAAAGATAAGGAAAGAAAAGACAACAGTGTGAGGAGAGAAAGATAGTGATGATGATGATGATGATAACGCTGATGATGATGATGACGATGAATCGGAGGAGGAGAGTGGGAAAGAGTGTAAGAAAGAGTGAAAGGATGGATACACGATGATGATGATGATGAAGATGATGAGAGAGAGAGAGAGAGAGAGAGAGAGAGAGAGAGAGAGGGGGGAAGGGGGGGCATTAAAGAGGAGGGAGCGAGGCTAGGCAGAGGCAGGACAAGGCTGAGGCTGGGTGCTGGGAAGAGGCGCAGAACACAGGCAACATGGCTAGGACGGGATGTGGCTGGGTTGGGATGTGGCTAGGACATGACGTTGTTGGGCTGGGATATGACTATGCTAGGACAGGGTTAGGCTGTTGCATGAGGAATATGATACGGCTAGGCTAGGTAACAGGTAGGCTAGGATGTTGATTAAGGATACTGTTTACACCTGGACACCGCTAAGCTAGGACACTGGTAAACTGGGACATTGCTAGGTTTTTGGAATTAAGATAAAGTTATTTTTAAGGACGACGAGAGAGCTAAATACTGAAACTAGCTTAACACGGCAAGACTAAGTTAACCCCGCACTGCCAGGGCGTCTTTTGCTGCCTGGCGATATTACCTGGATTACGAAAGACCGATACAGCCTCAGAGCACACACACACACACACACACACACACACACACACACACACACACACACACACACACACACACACACACAACCTAGACACGATGGATGTGAAAATGAGGAGAAAGTAGCCTGTCCTCTCGAAACAGTGTGTATGCCTGACTGTGGGTGACAAACCTGGAAGCCATTACATTGGTGTGTGCTGCAGATACCATTACTGAAGAATGATACACATGAGAAGAGCTGTTTTTACACGCTTCGGTCATATATTTCAAAATGCATGGTGACTGCACTGTTCGGAAGCATTTGGTGAGCGAGTACTAACCTTCCCAACAACAACTACAACAACATTACCTACTACTACTATTACAAAGCTGATTTATAGCTGTATTTAAGTGTATCAGTAGGGTAGTGGTGGAAATGTTAGGAAAGCAAACAAAACAGAGCTGGTAGGGAGACACTGTACCCCACTGTGTTAGGTGGGGGCAAGCCAGGGGAAGGATAAGGGAAGGGTAGGGGAGGAAAGGGAGCTGTGGTGACGGGAAGGGGAGGAGTGGAGAGGGGAAGAGGTGTGCTGAGGGGAAAGTGGGTGTAGGAAAGGGGAGGTGCGGTGAGGGGAGAAGGGAGGTAGGGAATGGATGGTGTGATGAGGTGATAGGGAGTGGAAGGGGTGTAAGGTAAAGGGTGAGATGAGGTGAGGGAAAGGGGAAAAGAGGAAAGAAAAGGTGAGGTGAGGGAAAGAGCAGGTACGACAAGGAAAGGGAGGAGGGGGAAAGTGAAAGGGAAGGTAAGGAGAGGAAAAGAGGTGAAGTGAAGGTGGTGAGGAGACGGGGAAAGGCGAGATGTGGCAAAACAGGTGAGACGAGGTGAAACAGGAAGTGAGGTGAGGTGAGGCATGCGAGAGGTATGAGGTGTCAAAGAGAAACTTGCGGAAAACTTTGATATGAGGGGAAGTGTAAGCCAGGTGGGGAGGGAAGGGAAGGAGCGGATGGACGAAAGGATGGGGAGAAGAGGAAAGGACAGGGTAGGAGAAGGCAAGAGAGAAAGGGAAAAGGAGGAAAGGGAGAAGGAAGGGAAGAAGGAAGTGGGAGTGGGAGGATGGGCAGAGAAACGGGAAAATGGGAGAGAAGAGGAAGAAAGCGAGAGAGAGAGAGAGAGAGAGAGAGAGAGAGAGAGAGAGAGAGAGAGAGAGAGAGAGAGAGAGAGAGAGAGAAGCGGAAAGGGAGATGGGAGGGAAGAAGGAAGAGGAGGGAAGAACGGGAAGGAGAAAACAGGGAAGAGAGGGAAACATGGAAAATGAGGAAGGAAAAGACAAAAAAAAAATAAACGAAGAGGAGAGGAGCACAGAAAAGGGAGAAGGGAGAGAGAAAGAAAGAGAGAGGGAGGGATGGAGAGATACAGGAAGGACGAAAAGAGAGGGAAGGGCAGGTAAGGGCAAGGCAAGGAAAGGAAGGGCAGGGCAGGGCAAAGTAGGGCAGGGCAGAGAAGAGCAAGACAGGACAGGACGGGACAAGGCAGGGCAGAAGAGGGCATGGCAAGGCAGGGTAGGGCAGAACAGGGTAAGACAGGGCAGCGGAGGGTAGAACAGGGCAAAGAGTGTCAGAGCAAGGCAGAGCAGGGCAAGATAGGGCAACGCAAGACAGGCCAAGAGAGAAGAGGACAGGTTAGGGCAAGGCAGAGCAGTACTTTGCCGGAAGAGTAGTGCAGGACAGAGCAGGACAGGGCTGAAAAAAAGGGCAGACTAGTGCAGGACAGGGCATTGCTGAACTGTGATGGTCAAGACTAGGACACGCAGAGCAGGGCAGGGTGGGGCAGAACAGGTCAGGGCAGGTCATGTTAGATTAGGTCAGGGCAGGACAGAAGAGGTCAGGGCAGAACAGTGAAGAACAAGACAAAGCAGGACATAGCAGTGCAGGGCAGGTAGTATAACAGGGTACGACAGGGCAGAGCAGGTCAGGTCGAGGCAGGGCAGGGCAGGAAGGGGCAGGGTAGGACAGGAAGGGACAGGGCAGGGCAGGACAGGGCAGGGCAGGACAGAGCAGGACAGGGAAGGGCAGGGCAAGGCAGACAAGCCAGGACAGGACAGGGCAGGGCAGAGGGGCGGGACCAGGGTAAGGCAATGTAATCAATAGTGTTCCCTTGGCGCTACCTGCATGGCCCCGCCCCACCCCGCCCTGCCTCATCCTCACCCCACCCTGCCTCACCCTCATCACCCCCCTGCTTCACCCTCACTCTCATCACCACCCTGCCTCACCCTTATCCCCACCCTGCCTGATCCTCACCCTCACCCCCACCCTGCCTCAACCTCACCCCCACCTTGCCTCACCCTCATCCCCACCCTGCCTCACCCTCACCCTCATCCCCACCCTACCTCCCTTTCATCCTGCCTCATCCCTCAACGTGACACACACATGCACCCTTCCTCACCCTACCACACCCCACCCTGTCCTCCTTGCCTCACCCTCATCTCTATCCTCACCCTTATCCCCATCCTGCCCTTCTGTCACCCTGCCTTACCCTCAGCGTGACACACATTCACCCTTCCTCACCCTCATTCTCATCTCATCCTCTCACACCCTCACTCTGCCTCTGCGTCACCCTGCCTTACCCTCACTTTTCCTCACCCTCATCTTGCCTCACCCACACCTTGTATCACCCTTATCATCATCCTGCCTCACTCACACTTTCACCCTTACCCCACTCAGTCACACCCTACTTCACCCTCATCCTATCTTTATTTTAACAACAAACAGCCTCGAGAGAACCACACGGCTGTTGCTGTTTGCTTTCCTTTGTACTCCTTTCTCATACTGTTTCACCTTTACCACTCACCCTGCCTCAGCCGCACCTTGTCTCGCCCCCACCCTGTCTCACTTTCATCTTGCCTATCCTCACCGTGCCTCACCCTTACCCTACCTCAACTTCACTCTCTATCACCCTCATCATGTTTCACCTTTACACTGTACAACCTTCACCCTCTCTCTCTCTCTCTCTCTCCACCTATCACCTAATATATCTACACTTCCTGCTGGGTCCCACCTGATAAGACCCTGTAAAAACCCTACATTACCTGACCTCGTCCCTGCCCTTCGCGTCATCAGCTGGTGGGTAGGAATGAAGCAGAAACAGACCTTGTGGTACTGAAAGGGTTAACGCACGCTTTAACCCTTTCAGCTCAACGACGTATATTCTGATCTGACTTTTGGTACTCCGGACGATTTTTATTATTCAGCTACATTATCTGTCTATGTATTTATTTGATGGGGTTAATAACAGTGTCCCATTAACTCTCTCATAACCTCCTTTCTATACGTCAACTGAATAAAACCGTCTGATCTACCTCTCGCTACCCCAGACGATTATTTACTTATTAGATGGGGTTAGAAAAAGCCCCCACTATCTCCTTCACAACCTGCTCTCTCCCCGCCAGCTGAGTAACACCGTCTGAACGTAGGAAGAGAATTACAAACACATCATGGCAGTAAGAGTACCAATCCCACTTGAACTCGATTCCTGGCGATCTTTCCATTGTCTTACGAGGGAGACTAATTTCGCCCATAGGTAATCAGTATCCGTGGCCCCGTAAAGGCTGAGAAGTATTGGTGTTTGGGTGATCAGGATTGGTTACTCAGAATTAACACAGACATCGTCCCCCCTCTGATGTCCTGGCACGATTTACACTGGATAGCGTGTACAGTATTTACTACGTGGCTCATCATCATCATCATCATCGTCGTCGTTAAAGTCAGTCACTCATCATCATCACTGTCATCGTTATCAGTCACTCATCATCACCACTGTCATCGTTATCAGTTACTCATTATCATTATCATCATCATCATCATCATCGTCGTCGTCGTCGTCATCATCATATCTATAATAAAGGTGTGGAAGATCGTACTATGGTTAAAAAGACACAATTACTCCAGGCCACTAGCTTTAAAGACGCCGTAACACTTCATCCTCAGCCATTTATTCCATCCATGATCCCTAACATCCTCTACAATGCTCTTTATCCACACTACGATATTAAAAAGCTATAAAGAACACACAAGGAGGATATCAGTACTCTCATGCTCAAGACAGCTCTAGCATTCTTCCAGCTTAGGCCAGTCGCTTATATTTACCTGAGAGTGTTGATACTGGACCCACAATAGGAAAAATAAATCGCTAGAGAAAACGTGCCAGGTATTTTTTTTTTTTTTTTTTTTTTTTTGCCCCCATCCACACCTCACCCTTGAGTTAACCCTTTCGCTGCGACTAATCTCTTGGCTTGACGATTTTGTTCGAGAGAGAGAGAGAGAGAGAGAGAGAGAATATCCCATCTATCAAAGGCTACAAAAACTATCTACAGTAGCCCGTCTCTACTACTGGTGCACCTAGGAAGTATTTTCAGGCTACCCCAAGACGTTTTATTCAGTCCAGAGAAATCCTAGAGGTCAAGGGGTTAAGGTCACTCACATTTCAGTCTCGTGTTGACCACCAGCACTTTTGTTTCCTTCATCTCTTTCTCAGATTGTTCTTGGCATTTCACCTTAGCATTTCCATCGTCGTTTCTGTGTCACCCTCACTTCGCCTCGTCCTCACACCCACCCTACTTCACCCTCACCCCATCTACCCCCAGTCTTCCTCACCCTTCCTTTGCCTCCTGTCATCCTGCCTCACATTCACCCTTCAGTACCCTCATCCTACCGTCCTCTCACCGTGCCTACCCTCATCCTGTCGGCTACATCGCCTTTACTATCACGTCTCAACCTCTCCCTGCCTCTCTTTCCAGCACCTTCCACTTCACCCAGCCTCACGTAACTCTTTCCCAGTCTCACCCTGCCTCACCCTCTTGTTATCTGGGTCTGAGGTTAACAAGACGGCCTCTCTCACTCCCCTCTCTACAGTACTCTCCCTCACTCTCTCTACTTGACCCCTTCAGCCTCAGGACATGCTTTATATTTCATTTTTACTACATACACACGACTGTATTTTATTTAGCTTAGACGAGATGTTTCCAGCTACAGGGGTCAGACATGGGTTACAATAATGCCATTCGGTAAGACAAATATTCCCTGTACCGAGAATATTGTCAGTAAGCAACGGGAATAAAAATGAAAAGACATGCTATAGGGTGAGTGAGCTGAACCAAAACAGTAATATAAAGTGAGTAACTAAGGAAACTGGAGTGTGATCAATGTGAGAGCTGGTGTAAATCTGGAACTTTATCTTACTCTCATCAAACCACACTTGAGTTGCACAGTACCATTCTGATCATCTTACTAGTGATAATATACATTAATTTGAATACGGCCAGAGAAGAATGGCGAAGACGACATTCGGCATTAGAAATCTATCTAACAAGAATAAGTTTTAACAGAAGTAAGTCTGCTTTCACTGGTGAGGCGAGGAATATGGAAAATTGATAGAACAGTGTACAACTATAAAAGGCTGAAACGAATAAACAGATTTTAGTAAATTAATAATGATGAACATAATCGTCAGCATGAGCACAAATGCACTTCAGTAAAACAAATTTCACCTCAGAAGAACACTAGCTAAGCACTGGTGTCATAGAAGAGTAAATGGGTGGAAGAAATTGCCTAACTGTGTATCTCTTCATTTTAATTTGGCCACAGCTGCCATTTCTCCCCCTTCAATGCTGAGCTGTAAAAAGGGATACACACGAAACAAATCTGGTTTAGTCACAAAATATTGCTATGGAAGGGAAGAAGAGTCTCAGCATCATCTTATTCTGCCACTGAACAACGGGAAATAATCTGCAAAAGGATGAAAATCTCCGCCAAGCGATGGTGGACGAATGAATACCGGCAGGTGCTGAGTTGAAAGCTTTATCAACATACTCGTGAAATACATGGGTCACAATGCGTGGCTATGGGTGCTGGGCCTCCTTGACGTCAACCTGGGGTAATGTTTGATTCAAGAAGCCTCAGATTTATGCCTAGCGACTGCACAGGGGTCACTGAGACAATCGACTTTCACTATGTCCCAATCTCCCACAACAGTCGGCGTTACATCCAAGACTCGAACGGTACTGTCGGGTGAAAAGGGACAATGGGGAAATAAACCAAGCCAGCACTGTGCTCGGCCCCAAAGTCCTTGCAAGATTTGGATGACTGAATGGGTTGTGCGACGGAATCATCCTAAACCATAAAATAAGCGAATTAGCACAAAGAGGATGACACAACTTACAACTCCCAGATGAGCTTGATCTAAGATGTACTGTATTCCTGACAGGGCGGATGTGTAACTGTAATTGTGCATGTATCTAAGAATGAAGTTATTATATCCTTCACTATGATTACGTATTTACTGTAATCAACATACTGTCAAGCGATTTTATTTCGGCGAGATTGCTAGACGGACTGGGGTGAAGCTGTATTAATCCCTCAAGCTCGAACTCCCGTAACCAGAGTAAAAATTGTCCAGAGGCAGCAGGAACATAGTAAAAACCGCGTGATCGATGAATGGCTTAAGATCCGATGGAAGGTTCAGTTTATGCCCAGTGTCGGACCCAAACATAAAATTCATTCCTCTCCCAACTCCTCCTTAGTCGAAGTAAAATAATCTTGTTTCACTAGCACTTTTCCATCAAATTTTCACGTCCCCGTTTCCATACCTAATCGTGTTTCATCTCACTTTCTCCAATCGGTTAGGTACGTGGGGGAAGAAGGGAAGAGCAGAGTCTTCTACCTCGCTAAAGTTTTCTCATTCGCGTAGTTGGTATGGAAGAACGTGCCTACTGCAGTTACCAGCCTTTTCTATGTTCACTCACTCACCTACACTTTACTATCGACAACCTAAGTCCTGCCACTGTCTTGCTTCTCCATAATTACTCACGTGAATCTCCAGTACCTGCCCCTGATGACTTCACCTGGCCACGGACCAGTACCATCGTCTGCTTCGGATCCACGACTCTGATTTTCAAGGTCCAAACAGAGACTGACTGACCGAAATATAATCCGGGAAACACGACGACTTTTGCAGTCAGTATTGTGCCTCTCCCCGTAAAACAAATAACTCAAAGTCATATGGCCACCCCTTACGGGATTATGGCGTCTGGCAATAGATAGATAGATAGATCTCTTACCGAGGCTACTTGGTTCTTCCTGTCCTGCCTCCTCGTTCCCTCTACCCTACCCAGCACAACATCACTTCCTCTCACCCTCACTCTCTCAGCTGGCGGCCACCATTCTGATCTGCCGTCCTGTTCTAACACTTCGGTATATTTGAGGACATTAAGGCCTGTGTGGTTTGTGTATCTATGTAAAATGTGTGTGTGTGTGTGTGTGTGTGTGTGTGTGTGTGTGTGTGTGTGTGTGTGTGTGTGTGTGTGTGTGTGTGTGTGTGTGTGTGTGTGTGTGTGTGTGTGTGTGTGTGTGTGTGTGTGTGTGTGTGTGTGCGCACACACACACACCACATTATTTCTCTTCTCCCCTTATCTCTCTCTCTCTCAGAACAACATCGTTGTGTACCTGTTGCTAATCTGACTACCCCTTATAGGCTGTTACAATAAAATAATTTCCATTCATTTTCTCCACAAAAATTTCCATGGCGGTTTTTTCTATTTTGCCTGCTGGTCCTTACCACTTCTTCCCACCGGTTTCGGATGGGGGGACTGACTAGGATGGGGGGGAGCACTTTTACTTGGCTATCCTTGTCTTGGACCATACTGAAGGCGTAGTAGGAGGCTTCGTATTACTTCTTTGGTAATTTATTTTGTATGTTACACCGGAATATTATCTTACAGGTTAATTACAGTCCTTAATATCAACACGCGAGAATAACGTGGTGTGATGTCTAGAATAAATCACTTAGGGAAGAGGTGCCACGGCATCTCCAAGGCCACTTCGAATATAACCCTCTGACTCACAGAAAAGATACCATAGTTAATATCTTCCCAACAACAAGCAGCCGCCACGAAAGGACCTCTGTACTCCCCTTGTGTCTTGTACTCCCATCTCTTCACCCTCTCAAAGTCTGAAAGCATGAGGGGGCGAGTGGGGGGCGGGTCAGGGAGGGGAGGGGAGGAGAGGGGAGGGACTGGGAGAGGAAGGACAGGGGAAGGTAGATGGGAAAGGAGGAGAAGAGGGTCAGGGGGGGAAGGGAGGGGGGAGAGGGAAGGGAAGGGAAGGTCATCTCATTATACTTACCTAGGAGGGGTACTTGAAGGACAGTGAGGGTGGAAGAGGGGAGAAGGGTAGCGTAGGTGAAGGTGAAGAGGGTGAAGAGTGTCGAGGGGAACATGACAGCTGAGAGAAAGTGAGGGAGTAGGGAAGAATGACAAAAAAAAATGATGGAGGGATGCAAAGAACTAGGGAAGAGAGGAAAAAAAAATGATGATGATGATGGGAGTAGGAATGGTTGGGGAATGTGTGTGTGTGTGTGTGTGTGTGTGTGTGTGTGTGTGTGTGTGTGTGTGTGTGAATGTATGTTTATGTGTCGTCAAGGTGCATCGTGTGGATTGATCTTTGCGTGCAGTGACTGTGTGTGTGTGTGTGTGTGTGTGTGTGTGTGTGTGTGTGTGTGTGTGTGTGTGTGTGTGTGTGTGTGTGTGTGTGTGTGTAAGTGAATGTATGTTTATGTGTCGTCAAGGTGCATCGTGTGGATTGATCTTTGCGTGCAGTGACTGTGTGTGTGTGTGTGTGTGTGTGTGTGTGTGTGTGTGTGTGTGTGTGTGTGTGTGTGTGTGTGTGTGTGTGTGTGTGTGTGTGTGTGTGTGTGTGTGGCGTGGATGTGGTGAGTGTGATGGGTGGTGATTAAAGAATGATGTATGGTGTGTGGTGTGATTTCATGTGTGGTGTGGCGTAGGGTGAGGTGTGGTGTGTGGTGTGACGCTAGTTCTGAGTAGAGTAACTGTAGTGACAAAACAATGGTATAAGTGAGTGGTGTGGAAGGCGTGTGATGAAGGGTTGCTGAAAGTGTGGTGTTATTTGCAGAAAGTCTCTCTCTCTCTCTCTCTCTCTTCCCCCCCCCCCAATGGTTTACGATCACTCCCTCCTCCCTCAGTTGGACCTAGGCCAGTGTCACACCTCCCCTCCCCTCCCGCCCCCTCCTTTCCCCTTCCCCTTCTTTTCCCTCCCCTCCCTCCTCCCTCCTTATTGTCCCCCTTCTTCCTTTCCTCCCCTCCCCTCCCCACCCCTTGCTTCCATATTCTCCCCACCTCTTCCTCACTCCCTGTCCCTTTCCTTCCCTTCCTCTTCTTTCCTCTTCACTTTCTCCTCTCTTAGCCAGTCTTCGCCTCTCCTCCCCACCAACATTCTTCCCCACCCTTTTCTTCTCCCATCTTCCCCTCCCTGACTCTCCTTGCCTTGCTTTCCCTCCCCTCACGTCCCCTTCTCTCCCCTACCCTCCCGTTCCCTTCCCCTCTCCTCCCCTTCCTCACTCACCCTCTACTCCCCACACGTCCCTCACTCCACTCCTCTGGTCTTCTCTCCTCTCCTCTCCTCTCCCCTCTCCTCCCCTCCCGCACCGTTCATTCTTTTCCCCTTCCCTTCCTCCTCCACTTCCATCCATCCCTCCACTTCCTCTGTCTCGCCTAACCATCTCCTCTTCTTCCTCCCCACCTTCTCTGCCCTGCACCTAATTCCTCTTCTCTTCCTTCCTTATTATCGCTCCCTCGCCAGTCTGTTCCTCTCTCTCCATCCTTCCCTTCCCTGCCCTTTTCCTTCTTTCCACTTCATTTCCCCTTCCCCTCTCTTCTATCCCCTCCCCTCTCCCTCTCCCCCACTCCTCTCCCTCACCCCCACCCCTCTCCTGTTCTCTACCACTCCGGCCTTTTTTACTCTTTCACTTTCTCCTTTGCTCTTCCCCTTCCCACTCCTCCCACCCTCCCTTCCCTTCCCCTCCCTTGCCCTGCCCACTTCTCGCCCCTCCTCTTCATTCTCGTCCCCTCTCCTTCACCCTCACCTACCCCTACTACCACAACCAAAACTACTACTAGGGCTGACCACAGTACCACAACTACACACCCTGCTACAACCACTACCACCACCACTGTCATTACCAATACTACCACCACCGCTACCACTGTTATTACCACTACCAATACTACCATTACCACCACCACTACTACCATTACCACCACCACTACTACCACTACCCGTTATTACCACTACCACTACTAGTACCACCGCTACCATTACTGTCTTAACCACTATCATTGCCACTACCACAACTAGCACTAACACTACTACTACTACAACTACCACTACCACTACTTCTACCACTACCATTACCACTGCTACCACTCTTATGAAGTACCACTATTACCACCACCACCACCACCACCCTATTACTACTACTACTACTACCACCATTTCAATACATACCACAATAGGCACAACCACAACTACCCCTTCTTAAAACCCCTTCAGTACCTTCTTACAATTTCCTTAAACTCTTCCCGGAGTGCATACCCCTTTGGTGGGAAGATGTGTGTTTTTTCTTTCACCCATGTTACCACCTGACGGTTTTTTCAACGGTGAGAGAGAGAGAAAGAGAGATAGAGATAGAGATAGAGAGAGAGAGAGAGAGAGAGAGTCCACTTTACGCCCCCATCCACACAAAGCAGAAAAGCAACAAGAGTAATAACAAACAAAACAAACAAACAAACAAAAAGACGCCATAGAACTAGAAGAGACACGAAAGCTAGTTTACAAAGTGTCTTCCAAGCCTCAACATATCCTGTGGTGGTGACAAAAATAAGAAAAGAAAAAGAAAAAAAATAGGTCTTGGTAGTGTGAGGTCCAATTCCGCATGACAAATATTACACCTTATTGCTTCTGCCATTCGACTCACCCTGACACCCCCCCCCCCGTAGTGAAGGGACTAAGGAGGACTATGCTTAACCCTCCCAGCTCAGGGTGTCTCTACTAGGGTGAATAAAACCGTCTGAAGGTAGGAAGAATGAAATGTTAAAGAGACCTCAGTAGGGAAGGAATCAGACACTTTTCTACGGCTGTGTCTTTTATTCACCGTCTCCTTCCACACTGCCACCTTCCTGCCACACTGCCATCACACCCTACCACCACTACCATCACAGCCTACCACCACACCCTACCTTCTTAAACTAAACCTTTTTTTAATCCTTTTCTAAGTACAAGGGATCTCCAAGTTGACTAATGAAGCGTGTGGTTCTTGGCGTGAAGAGGTCAACCATGCCGATGAGGTCAGTGTTTTGAGACCATGAGGTGTGTTGCGCAAGGACCTAGGGCTGGAGGAAGGAGGAAGAGGGAAGGGAGGAGGAAGCAGGAGGGAGGGAGGAACATGAGGGAGGGAGGGGGGGAAGAAAGGCAAAAGGCTGGTGTAAGAGGGACAGGAAGAGGAAAGATGAGAAAACGGGAAAGGTATGAGAGGAAACGGAGAGAGGAGTGTAGGGATGAAAATAGAGAGAGGGAGGCAGGGTATGGGAGAAGAGAGAAAATAGTAGAAGAGAGGAAAGGAGAGGAGAGGAGTGGACAGGAGAGGAGAGGAGAGATGAAAGGAAAGGAAAGGAGAGGGGATGGATATGGGAGAGGAGAGGCGAGGGGAAGTGAATGGGTGATGACAAGGAAGAGGTAAGGATGAAGAGTTGGGTGAAGATGCAAAGGGATGGAAGTCAAAAAAAATAAATCTATCTATCTATCTATTGCCAGACGCCTCAATCCCGTTTGGGGTGGCCACAAACAAATCGCCTCCAAGTCGCCCTGTCCCCCGCCATTTCACTGCCCTGCTCCCAACTCACACACCCCTCTCTCATATACCTCTCCACCCCATCCCTCCATCTCATCCTCGGCCTCCCCTCCCTCTTCCCCCCTCCACCTCACTCACACTCTCTTCGTCAGTCTTTCACCCTCCATCCTCTCCACATGGCCAAACCACCTCAGTGTGTTCCTCATAACGCTTCCTATCACATCCACATCCACACCACAACGCTCCTTTATATCCTCATTCGTCAGCCTGTCTCTCCACGTGACTCCACAGGCTCCTCTTAAATAACTCATTTCCACTGCTCTCACTCTTGACTTGTGTCCTTCCAACAATGTCCAAGCTTCACTTCCGTACGTTAGAGTTGGTATCACAATACTGTCATGTAGTAACTTTTTCACTTCCATGCTCACTTCCGTTTCTTATCACTGCTTTCAAGGAACCAGCAACCTTTCTTCCCTGCTGTACCCTTTCAAGCACTTCACCCTCCAAACCTCCATCCTTACTCATCACACTACCCAAATACTTAAACGTACTCACATTTTCCAATTCCTCACCATCCAACCTCGCTGTACATTCACTAACTTCACCTCTCTCAAAGACCATCACTTTACTCTTCCCTACATTCACCTTTAGGTTCCGTTTCTTACACACTCTCTCAAACTCATCCACCAAGCCTTGCAGCTCCCCTTCGTCTTCACTCAACAACACAGTATCATCTGCAAACAACAGTACAGGGAGTTTCCAAACACTATCTTCTCTCACCAGGGCCACTCCAACCTACTGAAGTACGAGAAAGGCGTGCAAGACGATGAAAAAGGGGGAAGCAAAAACAAGAGTGGCCAAAAGGAGAAGGAAAATATGTATGGAGGAAAAGAGAAGTGAGAGAAAGAAGGAAGAAGGTTTGCAGTATGATGAAGGGCTGTCAAGGAGAAGGAAGCTGAGCTGCAAGCATTGGCCCGCCTCCAGACGCTTACCTTCCGCCACTCAGGTCAGGCACAAGGTCACGAGGAAGCCAGGTAGGTCACGGCACAAAACATCTTACTACATTACTACTATACCCTACCACACTACCACCACACCCTACCACACTACCGCCATATCCTACCAAAGTACCACCACACTCTACCAAACCAATACCACACTGACACTCCAATATCCCTCTTGTAATAATAATAATAATAATACCAACAACGAGATATAAAGTGATAAAAATAATGATGATGATGGTGATGTTTACAAGGTTAATAATAATAATAAAATAATAATAATAATAATAAAATAATAATAATAATAATAATAATAATAATAATAATAATAATACCGGTAATAATTTAAATTATAATGCTACTGCTTATAGTAATAATGACGAAGCCTATTAAGTATAGCAAAGATTTTAACAATTAGGTCTCCGGTACACGAACGCCACATTTCAAAATTTGCACTACAAAACAACCTGTTAACCAGACAGCACTCAGGACGCGTATACCTGGCCAATGCCATTGCCATTAACAAGGATCCGGATCCGGGTCCGCCCCAAAATCTAATCAACTCTTTCTTGGTCCATGGTCCTCCTTGCACAAAATTTCACTGAAATTCATTAAGAACTTTTGGAGATACTGTGCGGGACACTCTGGCTCTGGGTCCGGATCCTCCCCCAAATTTAATAATTTTTTCCTTGGCCCATGGTCCACCCTTCCACAAAATTTCATCAAACTCCGTTCATAACTTTTTCAGTATAGTTGCAAACGAAGACAAACAAACAAACGCCGGCAACATTACCTCTTTGGCGGAGGTAATCAATCTCTGAGTGTGTCTAGCTTTCCTGTCTTTGTCTTCCGTTTCTCTGTCCTACCTGCCAATACAGCCAGCTACCATCCACCCGTGTCTGTGTGTATACCTATCCCTACACAGCAACGACCCCCTCTCCTAGTATACATCCTCCTCCCTCACATATTCCCAGGCATGAATACAAAAGATACAAGTAACACAACAACCCCGCGACACAGCCAAAGGGAGGCTATACGCGTATTATGAAGGGCAATGTATGTAGGCCAGAGATTTCAGTCGATAAGCACTAGAAATTAGGGCATACTACGCTTAAACACACACACACACACACACACACACACACACACACACACACACACACACACACACACACACACACACACAATTCTCTCTCTCTCTCTCTATTAAACAGTGGGATTATAAAACTCGTGAAAAATATGATGTAAAATAGCTGATGTTAAGTATGGTAAAAAAAAAAGAAAAAAAAAGAAAAGGTGTTAGAAGTATTGTGTAGGTACTGTTGTTGGCTGTATGGTGTTGGAACTGCAGTATATGAAGTGTGGTGTTACGTGTGTGGTGTCAGCGATATAGTGTAGAAAGTCTTGTGGTGTTAGGAGCATGGCGTTAGAGGTTTGGTGGTGTCTGCATTACGATGTTTGAAGTGTGGTGCTACAAATGTGGTGTTAAAATGCAGTGGTGTGAAGTGTGGTGTTGGAAGAGTGGTGGTGTTACTGTAGATATGTGGTGATGTTAGGCGTGTGGTGGTATTTGTATTGGAATTATGGTACTACACGTGTACTGTGAAAGGGTAGGGTGCTAGGGAGGGGCAGTGTGTGGTGGGGAGGAGTGGTGTGTGGTGGTAGGGAGGGAAGGCAGGGTAGGGCGTTCGGGAGAGGCAAGGTGAATCGGGCAGGGTGGCGTGGCAGGGGAAGGGAGGATGCAGTCAAAGAGAGAGTCAGGGTGCGTTGGTGAGGAGAGCAGGCAGGGGGGAGAAGGTTAGGGGTGGTAGAGGTGGGCAGGGGGAAGGGGGCAGGGAGGGACAGGATGGGATGGTAGCGAGGGGTTGGGTGGGGTGACTGGGAACGAGAGGGTGCGGTGCTTAGGAAGAGCAGGGTACAGTGGAGGGAAGGGGCAGGGTAGGTTGGCAGAGAAGAGATGGACAAGGTGTGGTGGCAGGGAGAGGTGGTAGGATGGGATAGGGGACAGGGAAGAATGGCAGGTAGGGGCAGATGTAGTGGCAGGGATAGGCAGGGTGTAGTGACAAGTAAGAGTAAGGTGGGACAGCAGGGAGGGGTAGGGCTGAGTGGTAGGTAGGGGTGGTGCTGAGTAGCAGGGTGGGGTAGGGTGGGTGGCTGGGAGGGGAAAGGGTGGAGTAGACGGAGGTAAGGTGGTAGAGGCATGGGAGGGAGGGGTAGGGGTGTGGTGAGGTGGAGGGTCCAGGGCAGAGAAGGGAAGGTAACATCAGCAGGGTATTGTTTGGGGTAATACTGTCACGCCACACCACCACAACCACCACCACTAGCAACACACACACACACACACACACACACACACACACACATATCCCTTCCCACTGGACTCATCCTTCACTCTTCAAACACACTACTATTTTATATACAAATTACCGCACTCAACCCATACACCAATACTCCTTGTCAACACTACACTCCCTAAACACCCACATACACCTACAGCATTCAACCTTGACCCGTTTAGACAGAGGATATTTTTTTTATTTGGGTAACATCAGGTGACTATTGCAAAAAAACTAAGGATCTAGTATTTTGTGAAGGGGATAATTAAGACTGTGGCTGTGTCTAACCTTTCTTTTTCGGGTACTTAATGAAATCACCTGAAGACTATAATAATAATAACAAAAATGAAGACTGTTGCTGTGGTGCTAAATGTGGTGGTGACTGGCGGTGGTGACTAAATGTACTGGTAATTGTGGCAGCGATGGTGACTGTATTTGTGAGTGACTGTGAATGTGATGGTGGTGAAAGTAGTGATGACTAGTAGTGACTGTGACTATGGGCGTAGCTGTGGTGGTGGTTGTGATTAATGTTCATCCACTTAATTCTGGCACAGATTCTCGTCCTTCTGCAGCATATGTCCCGTAGTTCAGTGACAATATTACAACTCCACATCCTTTCCATAGCACTTTGTTGTACCAGCCACCGTAGTCTAGTGCCAATCTCTTCTTACAGTACATTATTCAAGATGGTGATGAGGCAATTTCACGCCAAGTACAAGTGAACAGAGTGTAGCGGTGGTGATGGAGGGATGTGGTGGTGACTGGTGGTGATTGTGGCTGTATTTTTGGTGGTGACTCTAGTTGCTGTGGTGATGATGGTGAATTGTGGTCAATGTACTGGTGGTTCTGACCGACTCTGTGGTTGTGGATGAGGTGTAGTGTGATGATGGCTGAAGTGGTTTTGGTGGTGGTGACTGTGGTGGTGTGGTGGTGACTGAGGTGGAGTGTGGTGGTGGCTATTGTACAGTGTGGTGACGGCTGAGGTAGTGGCTGTTGTGGATTGTGGTGGGGGCTGTAGTAAAGTGTGGTGGTGGCGGTTGTGGAGTGTAGTGCAAGTTGTGGTGAAGTGTGGTGGTGGCTGTGGTGGAGTGAGGTAGTGGCTGTGATGGAGTGTGGTGGTGGCTGTGGTAGAATGTGGTGGTGCCTGTGCTAGAACGTTGTGTGGCTGTGGTAGAATGTGGTGGTGGCTGTGGTGGAGTGTGGTGATGGCAGAGGTGGAGTGTCATGGTGGCAGTGGTGGAGTGTCATGGTGGCAGTGGTGGAGTGTCATGGTGGCAGTGGTGGAGTGTCATGGTGGCAGTGGTGGAGTGTGGCTGTGGCAGGGGTGGAGTGTACAGTAATGATGGCAGTGGTTGGGTGTGGTGTTCGTTATGATGGAGTGTGGTGATGGTTGTGGTGGAGTGTGGGGGTGGCTGTGTCTAAGTGTGGTGGTCGGTGTGGCTGAGCATGGTGGAGCCTGTGATGGATTGTGGTGGTGGTTATGGTTGAGTGTGTGGCTGTGGTGGAGTAGGTCTATGGTGTTGGTAGTGGTGGAGTAGACTAAGGCTGGTAGCAGTAGTGATGTGATGGAGTAGCCTTCGGTGGTGGCAGTGGCTGAGTGTGGTGGTGGTTGTGGTAGAGTAGCCCTAAGGTGGTGGCAGAGCTTGGTGGTGGCTGTGGTGGTCTGGTGGAAGCTGTGGTGGAGTGTGGTGATGTGGTGGTGTAGGTGTGGTGCTGGCTGTGGTGGAGTGTGGTGCTGGCTGTGGCTGAGTGTGGTCGTGGTGGTGTGATGTTGACTGTGGTGGAGTGTGGTGTCGGCTGTGGTGGAATGTGGTGTTGGTTGTGGTGAAGTATGGTGTTGGCTGTGGCTGAGTGTGGTGGTGGCTGTGGTGGAGTGTGGTGGTGGCTGTGGAGTGTGGTGGTGGCTGTGGAGTGTAGTGGTGGTTGTGGAGTGTGGTGGTGACTGTGGTGGTATGTGGTGGTAGCAGTGGTGGAGTGTGTTGCTGGCTGTGGCTGAGTGGGTGTTGGTTGTGGTGAAGTGTGGTGGTGGCTGTGGTGGAGTGTGGTGTTGGCTGTGGTAATGTGGTGATGGAAGTGGTGGGCTGTGGTGGCGGCTGTGGTAGTGTGGTGGTGGCTGTGGTTGTGTGGTGGTGGTTGTGGTAGTGTGGTGGCGGCTGTGGTAGTGTGGTGGCGGCTGTGGTAGTGTGGTGGCGGCTGTGGTAGTGTGGTGGTGGCTGTGGTTGTGTGGTGGCGGCTGTGGTAGTGTGGTGGCGGCTGTGGTGTGGTGAGGGGCCCAGTGATCCATCTCTCTTTACCACAGCGCCACAGGCCAGGACACTACCCTCGCATTTTGTCTCACCCTCGTGCCCTTTGTCGCATGTCCTCACCCTCACCCTTACTCACCTCTCACACTCACCCTCACACTCACCCTCACCCTTATACTCACCCCTCAGCTTCATCCTTGCATTCAGCTCACACACTCACCCTCACCCTTATACTCACACCTCCCCTTGACCTTTACATTCAGTCCTCACCCTAACATTCATGCCGATAGGGGTTAGCTATGAGTACGTTTGGCTAGGGCTACACTCGGGTAAGGCTCGGAAGGCTAGACTAGATCAAGCTAGGGAAAGGGTAAGGATGGACAGGGTAGGGTAGGGGCGGTTAAGGTAAGGTACGGTACTGTAGGGTAGGCCACGAGACACGGTACAGCAAGACAGGGTACGGTAGAGGGAGTGGAGGTAGCTGATGAGTTATGTTACGGTAAGGCAAGGCAGAAGGGCTGGGGGAGAGGAGGGGGCAGGGGAGAGGACGGCAGGGCAGGCCAGGACACAGTGGGCAAGGCATGACGAAGACAGAAGAGGGGAGGCTAGGGAGGGAGTCAAGAAAGGGCAAGAAAATAATGGCAGGGGGGAGGAGAGGAGGGCAGGGAAGGTAACCAGCCACAAATTAATCCAGTTCTCATTTCAGGTCCATCAGATCTATTTGGGGGTAATCAGGTCCAGTCAAGTTCGTTCCAGGCACTTCAGGCATCGTTACATCAAATCTCTTCCATCCCCTCAGCCACGTTCACACCCCCTTAGAGCAATTCAGGCCCATATCCTGGTAGTTCACATCAGCAGGGTGGTTTTGGTTTATTAGCATCAGTTCCTCACAGTTCAGGAACAAATAGGTCTAATCAGATTCAGTTTGTTCAGTTTAGGGCTCTGAAGGTTCATTCAAGCCCATTACATCCCAGTCCGACCGCTCGTATCAGCTCAGGTCACCTCAGATTAATTTCGAACTAACAAAATCATTTCAGAACCATTCAGGAACTTCCATCGTGGACCATCACATCCATTATGGACCGGTTAGGTCGATCCACGGTCCAGCCAGGTTAAGCACTGTCATTTATATCTCATCTGACTCTTGACATTAATATCCATTCAGTCAAGTCACCTTAGGTCTCAGGACCAGACATGTCCGAAATGCCCATTCAGATCGTATACTTCTGTTCAGGCCCTTCACGGCTGGTTAGTCTTAGTCGGCTCCATTTAATCAGTTCAGGACTATTCAGCACCAATCAGGAACACTTAGGTTAGATTAGGGCCGTGCAGCTACTTCACGTCCAATTCGGTCATAGCAACTCAAGCCCAGTCAGGTCAGTTCAGGTCCAGCTTAGGTCCAAGTAGGTTCATTCAGGCAGCCTGAGGTTCACGCAGGTCCCTTCCTAATCAATCAGGTCAGCCGAGAGGAGGCCATTTTTGACATTTTAGTTTACTTCGGCCATGATAATTTCCAACCAGATTTCCAACATATATTCAGTACTTTACAACAACGACAACAACAAACACACAAACACAGCAATAACAACAACGACGACGCCATTCATATATACCTGACGCCAAGAAGTAGTACAAACATCAACGTAATCGTCAACCACATCATCCTGACTATTTCTTTCCACCTAAGATTACGAGTAGGGTGAGGTAGGATCCAGAAACGCAAAAAGTCCGAAGGTATGATAATAAACAACAGCAAACCCAGTGAAAAGGACCACACACTCATTCAAACACCATTAACGCTTCCGGAATCCTGGCTCCACACAAAGTAACGAATGGTATGAGTGGTGAGTATGTGGAATGTATGGGCGAAAGTGGTGATCATGAATGGTAATGATGGTAACTGTAGTATGAGTGGTGAGTACGGTATGTGTGGTAAGTGTGAGTGGTGTGAGGGACTGATGAGTATGAGGGAATAGCGAGCGTGAGTGGTGATTATAAGTAGTGAGTACGAACGATATCCAAGGAAAATGACCCACAGTGAAGATTCGTATTGCATTACTTAATTACATGTTATTACGCTGGGCTCATCTGAACGTGAATCAACTGGACTGCAGGGTGAAAATGCCGTTCAGCAACCCACCATCCTTCTCCTTTCGGGGGTTAGGGAGGGAGTTAAGGAACGCTATATTGGTACCAACACGTGGGGGAATCTCTCTCCAACACCTATTACATTTTGCTACACCGGAGTTCACTATACGAACAGGTGAAAGTCATGAAATACTGTCCACCATCACCACTAACACCATTCTTCATTTTCATATCTGCCACCTCCGAACGATTCTTTTACACATGGATATTCACAAACATTGGATATTCGTGAATCACTTATTGTTGTAATTTAGTAACAGCGGATATTGGCGTGAGGTTATGATTGTGAGCTGTGTGGTGGTTGGTGCGCTGTGGTGGTGTGGTGGTGGTGGTTGTGGTGTGGACCAGGAAGACGTGTGGTGGCGGTCCAGTCCCTTGATGCATGATTTGTCTGCCCCGCCACACCTGTCTCCCACCTAACCTCTCCCCTCCCTCACCCCCCCAACCACACACCTCTCACTACCCCCCCTCACCACAAACCCCTAGTCACACACTCCCCAACCACACCCTCTCACTACATCATTTCACCACGTCCCTCTCACCACACCTCCCTTACCTTACTCTCACCATACGTCTTCAACCACATGCCCCTCACCTCATCCTCCCAGCCACAACCTCTCATCACACCCACACCATACCTCTCCCCCCTCACCGCACATCATTCACCACTTACCTTACCACACCCCACATCACACACCTCTCACCACAACTTTCACCACATATCACCTTACCACACACTTTCTTCTGCCACTTCACTCCCTCACACTCCTCCATCACTCCGTACTCCCCTTCACCACCTCTCACCCATCACAATCTCTCTCTCTCTCTCTCTCTCTCCTCCTACCACTCACGTCTACCACTTGTACTACAGACACCAACATCACCACACCCACCACCACTACAAACACCAACATCACCACACCCATCACCACCGCACTCCTCTCCATACATCATCATCACCACCAAGTAACCTATCACACCATTATCGTACCAAATCCAAGTTCAAGAATGTTATGAGTGGTGAGTGTGAGTGGTGAATGTGTGATGTGTTGAGTGGTGAATGTGTGATGTGTTGAGTGGTGAGTGTGATGAGTGTGAATGGTGAGTGTGTGTGATGAGTGTGAGTGGTATGTGTTATGAGTGTGAGTGGTGAGTATGTGTGATGAGTGAGTGGTGAGTATGTGTGATGAGTGAGTGGTGAGTGTGTGTGATGAGTGTGAGTGGTATGTGTGATGAGTGTGTGTGATGTGAGTGGTGAGTATGTGTGATGAGTGAGTGGTGAGTGTGAGTGGTATGTGTGATGAGTGTGTGTGATGTGAGTGGTATGTGTGATGAGTGTGAGTGGTATGTGTGATGAGTGTGAGTGGTGAGTGTGTGATGAGTATGAGTGGTGAGTATGTGATGAGTGTGTGGTGAGTGTGTGTGATGAGTGAGTGGTGAGTATGTGTGATGAGTGAGTGGTGAGTATGTGTGATAAGTGAGTGGTGAGTATGTGATGAGTGTGAGTGGTGAATGTGTGATGTATTGAGTTGTGAGTGTTTGATGAGTGTGAGTGGTGAGTATATGTGATGAATGTGAGTGGTGAGTGTGTGATGAGTGTGAATGGTGAGTATGTGTGATGAGTGTGAGTGGTGAGTGTGTGTGATGAGTGTGAGTGGTTAGTATGTGTGATGAGTGTGAGTGGTGAGTGTGTGTGATGAGTGTGAGTGGTGAGTATGTGTGATGAGTCTGAGTGGTGAGTATGTGTGATGAGTGTGTGGTGAGTATGTGATGAGTGTGAGTGGTATGTGTGATGAGTGTGAGTGGTATGTGTGATGAGTGTGAGTGGTTAGTATGTGTGATGAGTCTGATTGGAGAGTATGTGTGATGAGTGTGGTGAGTATGTGATGAGTGTGAGTGGTATGTGTGATGAGTGTGAGTGGTATGTGTGATGAGTGTGAGTGGTTAGTATGTGTGATGAGTCTGAGTGGAGAGTATGTGTGATGAGTGTGGTGAGTATGTGATGAGTGTGAGTTGTTGTTCACACCTCCCATTTTCTCCTGCTTTGCTTTATCACCACCCTGTTCACCACCATCCTGTTCACCCACACCCTGTTCACCCACCACCCTGTTCACCACCACCCTGTTCAACCACACCATCCTGTTCAACCACCACCATCCTGTTCACCCATCACCCTGTTCACCCACCACCACCCTGTTCAACCATCACCCTGTTCACCCACCACCCTGTTCAACCACCATCCTGTTCACCCACCACCCTGTTCAACCACCACCACCCTGTTCACCCATCACCTGTTCAACCACCACCACCCTGTTCACCCACCACCCTGTTCAACCACCACCACCCTGTTCACCCACCACCCTGCTCAACCACCATCCTGTTCACCCACCACCCTGCTCAACCACCACCACCCTGTTCACCCATCACCTGTTCAACCACCACCACCCTGTTCACCCACCACCCTGTTCAACCACCACCACCCTGTACACCCACCACCCTGTTCAACCACCACCCTGTTCACCCACACCCTGTTCAACCATCCTGTTCACCCACACCCTGCTCACCCACCATCCTGTTCACCCACCACCCTGTTCACCCACACCCTGTTCACCCACCACCCTGTTCACCACCCTCCTGTTCAAGCACCACCACCACCACCAACTACTAC